>NW_006292920.1:342508-345311 GCF_000327345.1 Myotis davidii | reverse complement strand
AAAGCAGATGAGAATGGGGTTCCAGGCAAGAAGCCTGTGGTCGGGAAGAAAGGAAAGAAGGCTGTTGGCCTGAAGAAGCAGAAGAAGCCTTTGGTGGGGAAAAAGGCTGCAGCTACCAAGAAACCAGCAGCTGAGAAGAAGCCTGCAGAAAAGAAACCCACCACAGAAGAAAAGCCTGTGGCATAAACTTACATTTGTTTATTCCATAATGGCCAAATCACTTCGGACAGCTAATTTTCAATAAAAATATGATCAAAGGCAAAAAAAAGAGAGAGAAATAAGTGCTCAATAAATGTTTGTTAAATATAATTGGTCAGAGTAAATGGAAATTAAAATACCCTCTATGACCCTATAGGGCCTACAGTGTGACTCTGTTCATTGGAGTGTTGTTCAATGTACCTGAAGGCTGTGGGTTCGATTCCTGATCAGGGCACAAGTCTAGTTTGTGGGTTCGATCCGCTGTGGGGGTGCATATGGAGGAGGAGGAGGAGGAAACAATTGATCAATGTTTTTCTCCTACATCAATATTTCTCTCTCTCTCACTCTCTCTCTCCCTTCCTCTCTCTCTAAAATCAGTAAAACTTATGCTTGGGTGAGGATTATAAAATAAAATAAAATACCCTCTATGTTTGTAACATCTTTAAAACTTGTTAAAGCTCTGTTGTATTTCATTTGATGCCCACAGTTTCCTTGTAAACAAAGGATTAATTAGCTTTATTAATCTTGTTTGACAGATAAGAAACTTGAGGCACAGAGATTATAAGTGACTTGATCCAAATAACACATCTTGTTGGGAATGTAAATCGATACAGATTTTATGTAAAGCAATTTCAACATGTATATATCCTTCCTCCCTCCCTTCCTTCTTTCCTTCCTTTTTCTACCTATCTATCATCTTTAAAATATTACTTTTGACTCAGTGAGTCCACTAATAGAAATCTACCATGAAGAAGTAATTTGAAATAGAGTAGTTTTGTGGAGAAATATTCACCACAATGTTACTTATAATAGTGAAAATATGGAGGCAGCTTAAAATGCCCAATAAAAGGAAGTAGTTAATACATGATTTAGGTATATAATAAAATATTTTAGTTTTAATATTTTTATGTATTTATTTTCAGATTATTTTCTGTTCATATTTTTGTATGGTTAAAATAGTAATTCAGTGTTGTACTGGAATAGAATAGAGATATTGACCAATGGAATAGAATTGAGAGTCTAGAAATATACCCTAGTATTTATGGTTAATTTATTTTTGACAAAAAAAACTGTGACAATTCACTGGGTAAAGATTATTATTTTCAACAAATAATGCTGAGACAACTGGATATGCACATATAAAAGAATGAATTTGGAGCCCTACATTATACCATACACAAAAATAACTCATAAGGAATCATAGACTTAAATGTAAGAGATAAAAGTATAAAACTCATATAAGAATACATAGAAGTAAATCTTCATGATTTGGGATAGGCAATATTTTCCTAGATTTGACATCAGGAACTTCAGCCATAAAAAAAAAAAAGACAACCCATAGACTGAAAGAAAATATTTACAAAATTATATACAGGGTGGGGCAAAAGTAGGCTTACAGTTGTTAATATGGAAAATAATATAATAATTAATAAATAATAATACAAGAATAAACTGTGCTTCACATGCTCACAACTATTAACCTACTTTTGCCCCACCCTGTATATGACCAGGGACTTCCCACAGAACATATAAAGACTCTTAAAATTAAAAAGTCATATCTACACAAAATCTTGCACATGAATATTCATAAAAGTATTATTAAAAATATCTAAGAAATGAAAATAAGCCAATGCCCATTGACTGATGAATGGATAAACAAACTAGTATACTCATTCAATGGAATATTATGCAGTTATAAAAGGAATCAATTACTGATGATGAAAATGTTCTAAAGTTAGATTATAGTGATGCTTACACAATTGTGTAAATATACCAAAAACTTGTATACTTAAAAGGATGAACTTTATGGTATATAAATTATATTTCATCAAAGGAGTGTAAAATAGCCTTATGCATTTTTTAGAAATGTTATATTCAATTATCAATATATTGTTAATATATTTTATGCTATATTTCTACAACATTTAAAATGTCTCTATTTCCTACTAATTATAGAAGTTACACATGTTCTTTGGACAAAAATCTCAAAAAATATAAAAACGTGTAACATAGAAAATAAAAGTTTTCATATAATCTTATTTTTTTAGAATTCTATCAATAGTTAATACAACAGTATATTTTAGGCTGCTTAATATTCTGTTGTATGGTTGTACTATATTTTACTCAATTAATTTCATATTACTTCTTATTTAAATAAATTGGAAACAATCTAATAAATCCACCTGCTTTGAATATCTTTGTGTAAACACTGTGGTGCAATTACCCAATTATCTTGTTAGAATAAATTTTTGCAAGTTATTTGATAGTTAAAATGTATGTATACTTGTAATATTTTAAATTATATACTGCTAAATTTTATCCAAAAATTTTTTACTAATTTGTACGCTAATCAACAGTGTTTACAGGGTTTGTGTTCTCTTTTAACTTTTTACAACCCTGGTTATTATTATTTTTCCTTTAAACATCTTTACTAGTTTGGTTAGGTGAAATAGTGCCCTGTTTTAATCTAAAATTACTTTTTAAAGTATATTCTTATTGATTTAAGAGAGGAAGGGAGAGGGAGAGATAGAAACAGCAACGAAGAGAGAGAATCATTGATCAGCTACCCCCCACTGGGGATCAAGTGACCTAGGCATATGCCCTG
>NW_006292920.1:329390-342440 GCF_000327345.1 Myotis davidii | reverse complement strand
AATAATTATTATTATTTTAAATATATTTTATTGATTTTTTACAGAGAGGAAGGGAGAGGGAGAGGGGGTGGGATAGAGTGCTGGAAACATCTATAAGAGAGAAACATGGATCAGCTGCCTCCTGCATACTCCCTACTGCGGATGTGCCTGCAACCAAGGTACATGCCTTTGACTAGAATTGAACCTGGGACCCTTCAGTTTGCAGGCTGACGCGCTATCCACTGAGCCAAACTGGTTAGGGCCTAAAATTATTTTTGATTAATAGTTCAGTTGAACACATTTTTCATGGATGTTTGGCCATTTATATTTCTTTATGAATTTCCTGTTTAAGCCCTTTGCTCATTTAAAAATGGAAGTGTTATCTTTTTCTTGATGACCATATTCAATAGAATAATATGAAGCCAATAAAAATGTTTTATGAAGAATTTTTAGTGCTTATTTTCAATGTTAAGTGAAAAAATACAAGCTAGACTATTGTATCAATCCTATCAGCTCAATTAAATAAAATACATTTTGCACTGGGAAATACTAAAAAATGAAGAGTAATCATCTCTAGATGGGAGGTTTAGATAGTTTTTCTTTTCTTTAAATTGTGTATTTTCCCTGTTTTCTAAGGTGAGCATATATTACCTGTATAAAAAAGCAAAAAACAAAATTTTTTTTTCTTTCAAAGCACAGAGCTAGTTTGTGTTTGAAGCAGCACCATCCCTCCATGCTCTGCCCATTTGGCTTTTGCATCTAGGAAGCTGTGGTCAGAGGTAGAAGGAGAAACAAGGAAAGGCAAGGAGAGCAAAGGGTATTAAGAACTTTGTAGAAGAAAAAACTTATTCTTAGGAGATGCATGCTGAAGAACTTAGGGTTCAAGTATAATGACATTTGCAACTTAGGAAATGTATACTGATATATTTAGACTGGCACCATACCTGGAGAGAGAGGAGTGCAGGAGAGAGGGAGAAAAGGGAAAATAGAGAGTGAGGGAGAGTGAAGGAGGGATAACGAAAGAAATGTGATGAAATGTTAAAGGATGAAGCTAAGTGAAGGGTATGGTGGCTGCTTGTTGCAGTATTCAATGAACTTTTTATAGCTTTAAAAAGTTTCAAAATAAAGAAGTCAGGGAAATTATGGAAAAAAAAAAGAAGTGAGTAATCACCTTGCAGATGTTCTGGAGAAATGAATTAGAATGAGCTCTAAGAAGAGGCGGTTGAGTCTATGCAATAGGAGAACAATGGAAATATTAAAGAAGTAATTATTTCAGAAGGGCCAGGTGGGGAGAGAGGTAACATCAGATTGCAAAATTGGTTGGCAAGTGAATAGGGGGCGAGGCAGTCCAGTCAATAGTGAGACTGCAATTCTGAGAACCTGAGCAATAGAAAAAAAGAGAAATGGGAAACTGTCTTGAGAAGCAATAGAATTTTGAAAAACATTACTTTTCACCTCATTATGGATTCCTATTAATATAAAATTAATATTTTACCTTCTATCTCCCCTCCACACATATGCCTTTCCTGATGTATAAATGATGAATTAGGAAACCAATAAAACGAATAAAAGAATAATATGCACAATGCTACCATCTAGTGTATCCACTGAAAATTACACCTAGCTTTGCTGTCAATTCAGGTGACTTCTCAGAGACTAGTTTAGGGCCTTAAGGTTTATGTGTGTGTGATACTTTGTGTAAGCTGTGTGGGACGTGAGTGATATTCTTGGTGTAGCCTAGTGTTTTGGGGACTAATACTTTGATTCCTGAGTTAAATATTTAAAATTGCCATGCAGTCCTAAAATTTGATTTCAAACTAGGAGAGACATTTTACCTCAATAGTGCTTTGGAAATGAAATGGAAACATTTAAGAGGATAAGGGGAGGTCAAAGGCAACCTTAAGTACAAGAGTTAAGGGATTATTGTATTTAACTGGGAAAAAGGTGAAGTTACTCTTGAAGTTTATCACTTTAGAAAACTTCATCAATCTTTGTAGTTAGTCTGAAGTCAAGTGTTACTGGATAATGGTGAAGGTGCACATGTGGGAATTCATGCTTGAGTAATGGTAGACAGAGTAATTTAAGGTAGGCAGGAGCTGGCTCCTGATGGGTGTATAGGATTTCAATAGTCAAAAGATGGGGTGGACAGCAAAAGCTCCGGGCAGAGGGAACATTTAGAACAAAGGCAGAAAAGCACAGGATACCTTTGGAGAAATGGAATCAGTTCCCTTATGTTTAGAGTATTAAATGCATTAGAAGTGGGGGGCAATGGGAGGATAAGGACACATATGTAATACCTTAATCAATAAAGAAAAAAATTCATTAGAGGAAAGAGTGGGAGAGAAGGTGATAAAAGTATATTGGCACCTATATGCCTCTCTTCTCTTCCTCCAATAGAGGATTCACTCTTGATAATAGGTAGGGTTTGTCTTTTGTTCCTAAGGTCTTAACACTTGACTGGATACACAGTAGGGGTTTAATATATTTTGGTAAATTAAACCATTAGCTAATATTGTTGTGCATTTACATCTACTAAGATAAGAGTTTGGCCACGAGAACTACAAATGAGGGTGGATGCTGGGGTTTAGCTACTAGAGGCATAATTCTTGTGCTTGAAATTAGGCAAGCTAACCGACCAGCTAACATCCAGAGCAACACTTCTTAGACGTTAATACAAATCTTGTTAACATGCAAATTCTGATTCCATACAGCTAGCTGTGGAGAGACCTGTGAGTCCGCATTTCTAATAAGCTTCAAAATGATGCCTAGGTTGCTAGTGTGGAGACCAAACATAGAGCAGCAAGGATCTAAAGGTCCTTCCCAGCCCTCACTCCTTGACCTTTACAGACTCCAGACTCTTAAGTGATTGGACATAACCAAGTATAGCGTCTGGAGAAGCTGAAATTTAAAGTATCTCATGAAGATTTTTCTGCTACTAGAATTGTTAAGGTACATTTGGACTGATGGCATCCCACCTGTGTCATTTAAAAATTTTTATTCTTATATGAGTATGGTTCTATCTGGTTGGAATAAGAGTGTAATGTAGTCTATTTTAAAATGAGGCAAGCCTTTACTCTCCAAATATAGACTTGTCTATTGATCGAACATCCCTTCTTTCTAAATTCCATGTCTGTTTCCTCCTTAGAATTATAAACCTGTGTTTCTCAGGCTAATGGCTCACACAAGGGGCAGTCAAACTCTAGTTACTGGTATTTTGAAAATGATTATTATTATATGAAAAAATATAACTGTGAGAATCAGGATTGGTAAGGAATAGTCTCCATGATGAAAATTAAAGTGATGATAAATTGTTACATATATTAATTGGCTTTTAACTAATTACACAATACCATCTGGCTACATTTTAGCAGCACTATAGGGAGAAAGGCTAGGTTGCTGACTACATGATTACAGTCTTATCAATAAAGATGCCAATCTTTAAAGAAACATCAGAAGTTTGCTTTTCTTTTTTCCTCCAAGACTAGATAGACAGATAGATGATGAGATAGATAGATAGATGATAATAGATAGATAGATGATAGATAGATGATAGATAGATAGATATAGTAAACATAGGCCCAATAATGAGATATTTACACAGCCTGAAGTCTGGAGGCAAAGAGAGGCTTGACCATTCACCTGAAACCTGGCCTTTTATCTTCTCTCAGTGTTTGAAACATCCATCTGCTCAGATTCTCAATGCAGCTTTTCAAGTCCCCTCATCTATCTAGCTTTAGCCTCTGGGAATAGAAAGATCTGTTTAGCAGCATTGACCACTTTTATGTATAGCTGATAGAAGAGGTTTTCTGCAGATTTATATCTATATCTATATCTATATCTATATCTATATCTATATCTATATCTATCTATCTATCATCTATCTATCTATATCTATTAAAATCAAGAACACAAGAAGAAATGAAGGAATTCTACTTTTGCATTTAACTCAATTTTTCTTTCTTTCAAGAGCTAGAGCAATTGTCATGCTTTCCTTTCTACTGAAAGGGTGTGGGCTGTCCTAATCACTAGCACAGCAACCTAAAAGCCTCCCTATTTTCTCTGAGAAAGGACTGAGTTCTCACAAGAAGCTCCCTGTTCAAATAAAACAAGGCCTTTAGATTCCTGGCTATATTTCAATTGCAATTCTATTGGATTTGAGTGAGTGAAGGGGAAAATAAGACATTTGGGGGCTGGCTATATGAATCTGTGCCAGTAACTTGCATTCTGACAAACTCCATTCTTATCAGTGATGCCTGTCCTGCCTTGCAGAACCTGTTTCCCGGAATACTCCCATTTCACAGAGGCCATAACCATACACAACCCCCTGAGGGGGTTGGAAGTGCTGGCGCCAGACAGGCCTCTGGGTATAATCTCACTTCCCCCATCCCAACTCACAAGGCAGGCCCCGGGTAGTGGGGGGCGGGGGGGGAGGTGCAGGCTTCAAAGCTCACAAAGGGTCTGGAAGTCTGGAAGCCTGATCAATATTTGGGGGATAGCCGAAACCGGTTTGGCTCAGTGGATAGAGCGTCGGCCTGTGGACTGTAAGGTCCCAGGTTCGATTCCGGTCAAGGGCATGTACCTGGGTTGCGGGCACATCCCCAGTGGGAGATGTGCAGGAGGCAGCTGGTCAATGTTTCTCTCTCATCGATGTTTCTAACTCTCTATCTCTCTCCCTTCCTCTCTGTAAAAAAAAAAATCAATAAAACATATTTAAAAAAAATATTTGGGGGACAAAAGAACTAAAGGGTATAAAGGGAAAGCTTCGTCCATATTCATCACTCAGGATTTGGAGACTGACTCTCCTGAGTCACGGCACTAGTGCAATCTGCTATAAAGGCTACTTTTCTGAATATCCTCTGAGTGCCCGGCTGATTAATTCTCCTGTGCCATCCGGAAGCTTATCTGCAACCTGAGGATTCCAAGTGAATGTTAACCCTCCTTCTCTCTTCTCTTCCTTCCTTTTATCTTTCTTTGCTTCCAGATATACATATTTAAAAATTGCAAAAGAACTACCATGTTTCAAAAAAATTAAATATTACAAGTACTGAAGGCTCACCATCCCCCCTTTTTAATTACAATATGTTTAGTTAATATCTACCATCTCACATAGTTAATTTTTTTCTGTTGTGGTAAGAACTTTTAAGATCTACTCTCTTAGCAGCTTTCAAATATACAATACAATGTTAACTGTACACTACATCCCCAAAACTTATTTATCTTTTAACTGGAAGTTTGTACCTTTTGACCACCTTCATCTATTTCCCCTACCCCCACCCCCATTTGGCAACCACCAATCTAGTCTCTATTTAATCCCACTCTCCAGAGGTTAACAATTGTTAATAGATTGGTATAAATTCAGACTTTTAAAAATCTTTATTGTTGAAAGTATTTCAGTGATGGCGAACCTATTGAGCTCGGCGTGTCAGCATTTTGAAAAACCCTAACTTAACTCTGGTGCCGTGTCACATATAGAAATTTTTTGATATTTGCAATCATAGTAAAACAAAGACTTATATTTTTGATATTTATTTTATATATTTAAATGCCATTTAACAAAGAAAAATCAACCAAAAAAATGAGTTCGCGTGTCACCTCTGACATGTGTGTCATAGGTTCGCCATCACTGACGTAGGTCCTCCTTTTCCCCCCATTAACCTCTCCCAGCCCGCTCCCATCCCCGCCCCCCTTACCACCCCATTGTCTACATCCATGGGATGAGTGTATAAAAACAAACTATGGTACATTTAGGCAATGGACTATTATGCAGCAATAAATTCAGACTTTTAATAAACACATATAAATATATACATTTATTTATATAAATTATTTTAGTTTATAAAAATTGCATATTTATATACTTTTCTATATTTTTAAATTTACCAATATACCATGAATACTTTCCTCATTGCATGACTCCATAGTACCCTAATGTCATAATCTATTTAACTGTTTCCTTATTAACAGAAGTTTCATTTACACAAAAATTTTATAGGAGTTATGCTACAACAAATATGCTTGTACGATGCAAGCTTTTTTTGTAGCATAAATTCCTAGACCACTTACCAATTCTGGGTATTTCAATCCTTTAATTTTGTTTCCAGTTTGAAAAATCATATGTTGGTGTTGTTTTAATTTCATTCATAGTTGGTGAAACTGAGCGCCTTTTTATATGTTTGATGGCTATTTATATTCTTTCTTTTGAAGGACCTGCTTCTACCAGGAAATGCAGAGGGCAAACAAGCCTGGTCTTGTGACAGAGCTCTGGTAATGAGAAAAGTGTATCACCTGTGCTTAGAAAAATAAAAAGACAATTGTTTATTTTTTAGAAGAGCAAATATGCTGCTTTAAATGGTAAAGACTGAAAGGAAAGTAGAATGGGTCACTTTTAAGGACACACAGATAAGTTTCATAGTATATTTAAGAGACAATAAGTCAATTGAACAGAAGAAAACATGGTGTGATAAGACTGCTGGAGAAACTGGCAGTGTAATTCTAACCATCCATCTATTTGTTCATACTCAACAAACATTTCTCAGCCCCTATAATGTGGGTACCAGTGGTGAACAAAGATCCTAGTCTCTGAAGTAAAACTGATTGAGTTTGAATTTTGGCTCCATCTCTATGTCTGCATGATCTGTGCAAATCCCTCCATGTATTTGTGTTGCAGTTTCCTCATCTGAAAAATGGATATAATAAGTATATACCTCATAGGGATGGTGAGAGGGTTAAATGAGATAATGCAAGTAAGTTCTATGCACAGAGTAAGCACCTAATGAGACTTATATTTACAATTCCTGGCAAATGAGTTGTTGTTTTCCTTTCCAAAATCAACTCTGAAGAAATTATAGAAGCCATAGTGAAAGATAGATTCCAGGAACAACAGCAACCACAACAAAAACACTGTGAAGAACCTCTGAGGATACTGAAAGCTGCCTTGAACTGGTGTGTGCAGAAGGTAGATAGTTGTAGCTTGGTGTAGGCATCAGATAGGATACAGTGGAAAGACATCTTTTAGAGCTGTACCGCTGCCTCTCCACTGTGTACCCTTAGTATAATTACTGCTTGCTTTATTCATTATAGAAATCAGCTGCAAAAGCCCAAATTGCTGTGTCAGCATGCTAATGTACAGATGGGAAATATAAAAGTCCTGACTTTTGAGCATCAGGATGGACTAATCAGTTGCCCTCTGGTGTTCATTTATCCACCTCTCCACCTCCAAATTATTAGATCTGATGGATTGCTACTCAAGGTGACTGACTGAAGGAGTTGCCTCATGAGGTGCCAGGATATAGGAGTAACACTAGTTCCGTGATATCTAGGGCTCTTCACTTGGACTAGACTAGGATGTGGCCTTGGGCCCTTCCTTAATATAGGTATATTAGATGCAGTATCTGATACCCTCAGGAAACAAGAATTAGCATACCTAGACTTCTGAGAAGGATAGATAACTGCTATGGAAAGACAGGAAATTGGATGATATATAACATCCATTGCAGAATTATTAGAATAGAAAGGCAAATAATTTAAAATATGCAAGGTAAATATATTTAAGGAGTTAAGGTATAAATCAGTAATATGAAATAAAATAAGATAATTTAACAAGGATCAAATGGAAAATATTAGTCACAAGATACTTATTTACAGTTTCTGACACTTCATTTCTTTGTGTAGACCTCAGTTTCCATCTCGTGTCAGCCTGAAAATATTACTTTATATTACTTTTTAAATGAATTGCTATTTTAGAATACATTTAGGCTTACCAAAAAAATTTACAAAGATAGTACAGATAGTTTCCATGTACCCTGAATTCTCTTTCTCTTATTGTTAATATCTTATGTATGATAGTAGTATCATTAGTATGTTATATTTATGTAGACTAGCTACATAAATTACTTGGAATTCTTTTATATGGGAGGTTTGTATGTTATCCTTAATTTATTTGTTTACTAAATCATTTATTTCTATCATTATGAACGTGTGGATATTTATTTTATACCCCCCCCCCCCCCCCCTCCCCCAGTTGATTGCTATGTCCCATTGACTTGGCTCCATCATTTTAAAACATTTTTGTCACTTTCTGATGCTACAAGATACTCTAGAGTCTAGGCTCATCTTGTATATTACTAGCTCTAACCCTAGAGTCAACCATTTCTCCAAGGAGCCCTGGCTATTTTTATTGTATAGTGATATCAGAAACCAAGATCTAGGTACTGGGTGAAACATTTCTTGTTGTGCAGGCTTGCTGGTGAAAAATTATCTCAACCTTGATTTGCCTGACACAGTATTTATTTAACCTTTATTTTCAAAGTATTTTCCCCCTTGGGTATAGAATTCTTTTGCAGCTTACATTATTTCTGATAAGAAGTCAGTATTTACCTTTTCCTTTATTCCTTTACATGTAAGGTGGTGTATTTCTTCCTCTGGCTGCATTTAGGCTGTTTTTCCATATACTTGGTTTTCAGCACCTTGATTATGATGTGCCTGGTGTGGTTTTCTCTCTCTTTATACTGTAGAGTTTTTTTGATTTGTGAATTCAGAGTTATCACATCGGAAAACTTTCAGCCTTTATTTCTTCCAATATTTTCTCTGAATTTCCATCCTGGCATTCCAATTACTAGTACATATAGGTTAGACCACTTGATATTGACCCACATGTCACTGAGGCTCTGGTTATCTTATTCTACACTCCCCCGCCCACCACTTTGTGCTTTGATTTGGGTAGTTTCCTTTGCTATGTTCAAATTTACTTCTTTTCTGTAGTGTCTAATCTCCTGTCAGTCCCATCCAGTAAACTTTTCACTTCAAATATTGTAATTTTCAACTCTAGTAGTTTTGCTTGGTTGTTGCTTATATTTCCCATTTCTTTCCTCATTATGTCAATGTTTTCCTTTAAGCCCAGGATCACATTTTAATAGCTAGCTATTCTAATATTTTATCTGCTAATTCCATCCTCTCTGTCATTTCTGTGTCTTTTTCTAATGTTTGATATTTCTCCTGCTTATGTATCATATTTACCTTCTTCTTCACCTGTCTAGTAATTTTTTTATTGGATGATGAATATTGTGACTGTTTTGTTGTCAGTGCCTGGCTTTTGCTCTTATTTTAAAGAACATTGAATTTTGTTTTGGCAGGCAGTTAAGTCACTTCCAGACCAGCTTCAAACTTTCAAAGCTTGTTTACAAGGTTAATTATGGTTAGGTCTAAGATAGACTTTACTGTAGGGCTAAGTTAGAATTATTACTAAGGTGTGATCATTCTGGGGCCTCTACTTAAATTACTGAGTCCTCAATAATACTTCTCCACTCTGGCTGATTGGAGCTCAAGAATTCCTAGCCCTGGATGAGCTCTGGGAACTGTTTAGCTTACAGCTTCGCAGCAGTTGTTCTTTGCCCATCCTCATTGGAGTTTCACTGTGCACGTACAACAATATGTATCAAATACTTAAGCGAACCCTTATATCAATTTGTAGAATTTTTTTTCTTTGCATGGCTACCTCCTCTCTAGTACTCTGCTACACTAATTATAGCTGCCTTGGCCTCCCTAAACTCTGATCTCGGTCTTGAGTCAGCAAGATCACTCTGTTCTGTTTGAGCTTTCCATGCTGTGGTCTAGAAATTGCCTCCAGGCAGCAAGCTTGGACAATCACACAGATAACCTCATTTGTTTCCCTTGTTTCAAAGTTCACAGTCCTGTCTATTCTCTGAAAACAATTTTTTCCTATATTTTTTCCAGTTTTCTACTTAGTTATGTTAAGAGGACAAGTCTAGTGCCAGTTATTTCGTCATGGATAGAGTGGAAATTCTACTCATCCTATCTAATAAAAGAGTAATATGCAAATTGACAACACACAAGATGGCCCCTCCCATGGGGTAAAAGATGGCCGCCCCCATGTGGACACAAGATGGCCAGCAGGGGAGGGCAGTTAGGGGCAATTGGGCCTGCAGGGAAGGGCAGTTGGAGGGAACCAGGCCTGCAGGGGAGAACAGTTAGGGGCAACCACACTGGCAAGGGAGGGAAGTTAGGGGTGACTGGGCCAGCAGGGGAGGGAAGTTAGGGCAGACCAGGCTGTCAGGGGAGGGCAGTTAGGGGTGACCACACTGGCAAGGGAGGGAAGTTAGGGGTGACCAGGCCAGCAAGGGAGGGCAGTTTGGGGCTACCATACCTGCAGGGGAGTACAGTTAGGGATGACCAGGTTGGCAGTGAGGGGCAATTGGGCTGGCAGGGGAGCAGTTAGGTGTTGGTCAGGCTGGCAGGGGAGTGGTTAGGGGCACTCAGGCAGGCAGGCAGCTGTGTGGTTGGGAGCCAGCAGTCCTGGATTGTGTTTAGGCCCAGTGGGATCAGGCCTAACCAGGCAGTCGGACATCCCTCGAGGGGTCCCAGATTGGAGAGGGTGCAGACTGGGCTGAGAAACCCCCCCCTCCCCATGCATGAATTTCATGCACCAGGCCTCTAGTAAAAATATAATAGTGGAAATGAAAACTATGACTGATAGAATCAACATCAGGATGAATGTAGCTAACAAACAAATTAGTGAGTTAAAGATAAAATTGAGGAATTTCCCAGAAGTCAGCAGGGAAGATAAGGAAATATAAAATATAAAGGAAAATCTAAGGGCTATGGAGATGGAAATGTTTCAACATGAAATAAAAGGAGTCCAGGAAATAGAGAAGATAAAAAAAATAGAGAAGTAACTGCTTTAAGAAATAATGAAGATACATTTTTTTTGGAATTGATATATAATGAAAAACTTCATGTTGAAAAGAGTCATAGAGTGCCAAGAAGGAAAACCTATACTAGAAACTCTACAGTGAACATTAAGAGCATCAAATAAACAATTCTAAAAGAAACCTGAAAGAACACACAGCATACCTACAAAGGTAAAAGCATCAGATTGATCAATGTCAATATTAGATGTAAGAAGAAATTAGAGTATTCTTGGTGAGATGAATAGGAGAGCTTCACAGAAAAAAAAAGAAAAAACAAAACAACAGCCTTGGATGTAGGAAAACCAGAGAAAGAACTGAATTGATCAAAAGCCTCCACAGCCATAGTTTAATGGTGTAAAAGGTCTTGTGTATATTTCTTCTAGGGCAGAAAATTAGGCATAATTCCCCCCTACTGAATCATCTTCTTCTCTGGAGTTAGAATTATTCCATTTTGCATTTGTCTTGTACTTGGATTTTATACATTGCAAGTTGCTTTAATATTCATTACCACATTTTAACTTTGTGGAAGTGGAAGATTAAGTGTTATTGTGTTTATGTGGTGGTATTTGCCCTATTGTATAGACAAGAAAGTTTAGACCCCTTAAGGCAGCGGTTCTCAACCTGTGGGTCGCGATTCCTTTGGGGGTCAAACGACCCTTTCACAGGGGTCACCTAAGACCATCGGGAAAACACATATATAATTACATATTGTTTTTGTGATTAATCACTATGCTTTAATTATATTCAATTTGTAACAATGAAATTGGGGTCATTACAACATGAGGAACTGTATTAAAGGGTCGTGGCATTAGGAAGGTTGAGAATCACTGCCTTAAGGTCATGGTGAAAAAGCCAGACCTTTTTCTAACTCTAACTCTCTAACTCTCAGATGTCTGCTGTTTCTTCAACATAGTGAAGGATCATAAAAGTTCAGGTTTTTCTGGGTGGTTATGAACTTATTTGCCAAATGGATCTTGCTTGAAAAGGCCTTTTGACTGGGACAGGCATTATCAAGTGAAGAGGGGACGGTTATATTTCCACTATTATATTTTATGAGAGGCCACCCATGAGAAGTCTGTGTTCTGCTATATTTGGCTTCTGTATTGTGATTGTCCTCAGCTCTGAGATATGATTCAATAATGAAAAAAAAATCTCTTTTCCCACTTGGAGTTCTTGTTAGTCATTTATGTGGATAAGGTTTTATTGGGATAATTATTGTAAATGTGGCACACATGAAAAGTGGCTCCAATTCATTTTTAGAGCATAAATGTATGATAATGAATTTCATGGCAACTCACACAAATCTCCTTGCCCTGAAAGCTACCAGCAGGAGAGACATTACTGTCTGTCAGATAAATGACAGAGAGGAAGAAACCCCTACTCTAATTTTTTCTTTGCTAAATATGAAGTGCCTCTTTCCCATGGAGCTCATAAAGACCCTTCACATTGTCAGCTATACATGAACATTCTTTTTACCAACTACCCTAAGGTTGTAAAACTCCCAGTGAAGGAACAAAAAGAGCACAATAATTCTAAGGAACCGGAGGAATGCTGTAGTCCCAATACTTCCTAATTAGAGAGGAATGAAATCATGAGTGTAGCAGCATGTCAGGCACATGGCTAGTCTCCCCTTTAGACGGGTGATGAGCTGCAGAGAATATGCTCTGTCAATGTAGAATGTGTTCTCCTACTTTGTGACTATGCTTTCACTTGTGTCCCCATTTAAATGGTGTGCTCTTTGAGAATCTGGCAATCCCTGTCTCCACTTTCTCTCTCTCTCTCTCGCTCAGTCCCGACCATGTGTGCAGGAGGCAAACAATCAATGTGTCTCTCTCTTCTCTCTCTCTCTCTCTCTCTCTCCCTCTCTCCAGCAAAACCTTCATGCTATGAAAGCACAAGCCCTTGCATAGTCCATTGACATAGAAATAAAGATGGATGGGGCCTGAATTTCTAAGATGGAGCTCCAAATGTAAAAGGCGATTGAAGTGGGCCACAGAAAATGAATCATTTGTACAGCTGAGTCTGAAAAACTTTTAGTAATAGCTAATTTATATCGTTATACCCTTTGCAATTTTAAGATTTGAATTTTATTTTGCTTTAACTCTTTAAATTTTGTTTTATTGCTTAAGTATTACAAAGAGTATTATATATGTCTCCTTTTTTCCCCCTTCTTGACATTCCCCCGGCTTCCCCTATCCCCCAGTGTCTCGTGTCCATTGGTTATGCTTATAAGCATGCATACAAGTCCTTCGGTTGATCTCTTACCTCCGCTCCTGCCCCCCAACCCTCCCCAGCCTTCCCGCTGTAGTTGGACAGTTTGTTCGAGGCAGCTCTGCCTCTGTATCTATTTTTGTTGATAAGTTTA
>NW_006292920.1:293366-325079 GCF_000327345.1 Myotis davidii | reverse complement strand
CTCTGTTTCACTTAGCTGCTTTTCTGGCGAGTCCTCCTTTTCTTTCTTTCGGGTTATTTTTTTGGCTACCCATTTTTGGTCTCACCAACTGATCTAGATGTTCAGTCATGCAGGGGCTGCTCCTGTAAGTCCTTTTACCTTGCTTCACCTGGCAGCGGCCCTCTCTGCAGGATGCGCTGTCTGCTGCCAGTCACTGTGGGTGAAGGAGGACATGTGAGGCCGACGAACTGCCACGCTTGTTCTGGTCCAGTCACCGCCACCGCCACCACTGCCACTGGCCTCTCATCTGCTGTTTAGTAAACCTTTCTGTTTGGTTCCAATCATTAGTAGTTTTAATGTCAAACAAACGCAGGAAAAGATATCAAACATCTGCAGTTTTCAATCACACACCTGGATCTCTGCATTATCCTTCTAATCATTAATCTGATGGAGCTTAATTCCTTCCTCCAAAGCAAGCTTTGCCGGGGTCACTCCTCAAAGTTAACTTCTATATAAAAGGAATCTAAAGGCCACCAGACCAGTAACACAACATCCACAGAGCCTTGCCTTGTCTCCCTTCTGATCAAAGGACCCAGTTCTGGTGACTGGGTTTCTGCACTATTCTGTGCTTTAACTCTTTTTTTAAAATATATCTTATTGATTTCTTACAGAGAAGAAGGGAGAGGGATAGAGAGTTAGAAACATTGATGAGAGAGAAACATTGATCAGCTGCCTCCTGCACACTCCTTACTGGGTATGTGCTTGCAACCAAGGTACATTCTGTTGACTGGAATTGAACCTGGGACCCTTGAGTCTGCAGGCCAACGCTCTATCCATTGAGCCAAACCAATTAGGGCTGTGCTTTAACTCTTGAAGCAGTTTTTTATTTATTTCAATGAAGACCCTTCAGGTATATCATTTATTACTGAATTTAAAAGAAAATGTAAAAGTCTTGCAGAGTATGGCTGGTAGTGGGTGCATTTGGCATTTTTCTTTTTAGACCCCATAGTTTCTTACTTGAGTTGCAGGCTAGAACCTTTATAAGATAGTGCAGTTGACAAAGTTGATTTTTGGAGCCGCTCATTTCCTTACTCTGTCTGCTTATCCCTATGTGTTATCTACCCCCCCCACCACACACACACATACACTCCACTACTTACCCCTTACCCCCAAGCTGGGACACCCTTCCCCTCTTTTTAAGCTTGAAGAACTGTCTATTCACTTTTTTCCTTCCTATTAAAATCTGCTCTGAGGAGTGGCTCTAATCAGTTATTTAGAAATCAGTATGGATTTAAATCAACTTCTTTCCCTCTCACAGGGAGCCTGTCTTCAAGCTTTATCTGCAATTATGAAACGAAAGATTTTTTTCCTTATTACAGGGATTTAAGGCATTAGCAAGTTTGTGGGGAAGGTAGATTTTTGGCCAAGTGGACCTTAGGCATCTCAGAAATTGAGTGATGATTGTCATACCCACAGTAGTTAACACAGTGGCTAACACACATAGTAGCAGTTCAATGGGAATTTATTAATTGGATAAGTGGTTATTTACTCCTCCTACCAATAAGGCTTTGGCAGTTCAGCTTTTTCTTTCACTTTTCAATGCCTCCCAGATGGATATTATGGGGCATGTGCCCATTGTGGATCCTGACACTACAATGGAGTTTGACAATGAAAAAGGTTTCAATATTTGAGAAGATTGAGTCTTGAAGGATAATTCAATGAACAGTCACAGGACAGAATCAGAAATTTAAACAGACATATGTGAGTCTTCCAGAATTGAAAACTGTCGAAGTTGCTGGAAGATTAGACCATATAAGTCATTTGTTGTAAACCTTCTCTGGCTATACTTTCAAAGAAGAGTATTCCCTGTCAGTCAACTGTGGCCTGATTAGAGGGAGAAGGATCTGAGGAGGTCAGAGGCTGGGCTCTGCAGTCATTTCTAATGAGTTTTTCTTTTGCCTAAAACAGCAGGAAATGTGAGTGCAAGGTGGAGAAGAGATTTAACTTTTTTTCATTATTGCTCACATGAAGCTTATATTTCCATTTGGAAGCTTTTCACGGAAAGCTCTTGGAAAAATTGACCCCTGAAACAAGCATTATTTACAGAGCTCGGGACGTGGCTTTCTGGCTAGGTATAGGTTTGAATGTGATTAGCAGACAAGCCCCCATACTGGGCCTCTTGGCTTCTGCTGGCTGGCATTCATCCCTATACCATCTGGTCTTCCCTGCTTCTCCTACTGCTAGAAATGTCCCTGCTACTGTTCCTGGTACTATGAATGTACTGTGTACATTCTCTACTATGTTTTGGAACAGACCCTCTCAATGTCATCTGGGAGCAGCTCATCCTCTAGGCACATAAATCAATCATTGCAATTTTATGTAAGAAGTCCTGGGAGGAGGGAGAGGTGTTGAACTCAGGTGAAAATACTTCTGCTCTAATTATTACGTTAACCAGCAGTCAACTTCTTGTGCCTCATCTCTCACACTCCCATTCCTAAAAAGCTTGAGTTGAGCTCTTTCTGGGCCTCATATCGCTTTCTTCAATAGGTTAAGGCTATAACTATTAATAAACAAGGACTTTTGCTAGAGGGATGCCAAACTAGTACTTTTCAAGTCTGAAAAATTTGTTCAGCAATTCAAATAAAAGAGATTTGAAATCTCCTATAGTCATATAAGTGGCTCTTCCTTTCATATTTTTGCTGGCTATAACTTGAGATGCTTTTTAACTACAAGATTTTTATTAAGTAGAAAATGTAATTATTCCCTTAGAGAGGAAAAGCAAAACACTCCCAGTTACCTGTCTAAAGAATCCCTTTAACAAATGACAGCTTATCTAAAATTAGAGCAAGAATTGGACTGATTCTGAACAATATCGGGGCAGGGCAATAAAATCAGGAATCTTTTAAGAATAACATCACTGCTGTGTAAAGCTTGCAAGCACTTTATTAAAGGCATATTTGAAAATATACAAACCATTGTATTCTAAGCTCAATAAAGCAAAATGATAATCATTGAACAATCTTAAATGCCTTTCAGTATGAGAAAAGCTTACTGGAATGTCCAATAATTTTGCAGCATTATTTGATATAAAATTTTATTTAATGTAGTTCAAAATCTCATTCCAGTAATCTTCAAGCAAGTATCCAAGTGATTAATACAATTTTCTTTAGCTAGGACCCTTAATTAACTAAAACTTTTTCTGAATTGCTTTTTTTTTTTTTCAGAAAGAGGTGTATCAAAAGATAACCGTGTCCTAGTTTTCTAGTGCATTGAGTTCACTATGGGTTAAATACAATCTTTTAAGCCTTTTACAACAACATCACTAGTCTGAGCTGATGCCATTGATGGTTGGAAAGATGACTCCAAGACCTAGCAATATCTTCAATCTTCAAATATTAAATTTTGTTCAGTAATGTAACTTTCTATACTATACTCACTAAGGCAGGAAATTGAATCATAGGATTTCCAGCCATAAATTTTGAAAAATAATAGGGTTTTAGGTTAACCCCCAGTTACACAGACAAAAAGCAATCAGTCACAATATTCTACTCACAGACTTAATGAAGAAAGAATTGACATGCTGATGTGTCATTGTGTTGAAAGTAGCCAAAAATAATTGCCCATGGTTTGGAAATAGTTTTATTTTATAGTAAATTTGTGGTGCTAGAAATTAATCTGTGGAATATCCTGTTATTCACTATGTACAGCCACCTAGAACAGCAGACAGCTTTAACATTGTAGGTATTTTAAAATATTTTTATCTAAATTGGAGAATGAACATATGCCTTGTATATTTTTAAGATATTAAACTAATTTTTGTTGCAAATTGCTCCTGATAATCTGTTTCCTTGTCTTGTACTCCTACTACTCATTGAATCAATTGAGCTTATTACTTTATGGAAAGACAGATATGACCTGGAACAAATGTATCACCGTTCAGCTGAGTTTCAAAGTATAGCTTTCTAAGTCCATTGTGAGATAATAGTTTCAAAAGCCAGGCTTTGATGAAAATAAATATTTTCTTTGCATACCAAGTACAAAATGTGGTGGTCTAAAAATAGTACTGCACCATCAGCCATTGTGTAGAAAGGATCGGGGATACTAATATAAAGGAAATATCTGCCACTCAGGAAACTGAAAGCCATTTTGGTGTTTGAAGGAGTTTGGAGATATTTGGGAAGGAATATGCTTAGGCTTAAGATGCTGACCTCACACAATAGGCCACAAAAGTGGCTGATATCCCTCTTGGAGGGGATCACATACTGCCACATATTAACAAAAAGTAGCCACAGTTGAATAGAAATGGCGCCATGACAACATAAAGAAAAGAGAGGACTAGGGATAATGTACCTGATCCTGTATAACTATATAGGAAATCTTAAGTTCTCACATGCCCTGGTTGGGGATGCAAGAGTGAAGAAAGGATAGGTGGATCAGAAGAAGCCTGGTATCAGGAAGAGGAGGTAACTGAGTATGGGAACCCTGCCGTTAGAGTAATGGCAAAGTTTATGGTCATTAGCAGTGTTTCCCAGCATGATTCTCCAAAGGCCAGGTGACCCCAAGATAGTGTGTGGTGGGCACCTGTTCATTACTCATGATAATCAGACATGGTTACAAACATCTCAACAGAGTTCAGAAAGGAACAACAGACTAACATGCAGCACAGGGTTTCCTTCTCCAGTGCAAGGAGGCTATATAATCTTCCCTCTGCACTCTGATGACATCTTGGGAATGGAGAAGAGAATCTATTTTAAGAAGGTAAGAGGTTGCCCTAATAGGAAGTTTGAACTTTTTTATTATATTTTATTTTATTTGTTTTGGGAAGTTTAAAATTTGAATTGACTGAATATTAACCTGAAAGATACTGTGGGAATTGGGGCTTCAGCCAAGATGAAGTCAGTTTAAGTTGCTTTATTGTAACTAAGTCAGAGTGTGTAAATTGTATTTTCTCTAATAAATGCATCAATACTTTATAGACTGAGGCAAGTCTCATCTACCTTTCTAACTCAGCACCAAGTCTTTTTAAATTAATTTTTCCTATCAAACATATTATTTATTTGTTTTTCCAGCTTTATTGAGGTTTAATTGACAAATAAAATTGTATATATTTAAGGTATATGTGATTATTTGATACATATATACATTGTAAAATGATTACCACAATCAAGCTAATTAACACATCTATCACTTCACATAGTTACCTTTTTTTAGTGAGAACACTTAGGATCTACTCTCTTAGTAATTTCAAGTGTACAACACATTATCATTAATCATCACACACACACACACACACACACACACACACACAGTCAGCATACTGTACATTTGATCTCCAGAACTTACTTAACTAATAAGTGAAAATTTGTGCCCTTTGACTAGCATCTCCCCATTTATCACACTCTCAACTCTGTCAACTGTGAGTTAAAAAAATCTTCCTTTTTATATATTTACCCTGAGAAAGGTGTGAAAGTGACATGGCAAGAGAAAAGTTCTCTATTTAAATGCAGATTCCACTGGAAGTAGTTTCACCTTAAAATTGTATCACTGAATACTAGATTATCAGTTAACAAAATAGTTGCCCATTAAAAACAATATCTTAGCAGTGGGGAGATGTGATAAAGACTAGGCACTTTGGAAAAGGTGGTTAAAGAGGATTTAGGAAGTAGGTGTAGTCTTCTTAAGATATCTGAGGCCATTTGGGTAGTATTTATCCCATAGTTCTTTCTAAAAATTAAAGTTATTGGGGTGACATTGGTAAATGACATTATATAGGTTTCAAGTGCACAATTCTATTACACATAATCTGTATATTGCATTGTGTGTCCACCACCAAAGTCAAATCTTCTTCTGTCACCATATATTTGATCTTTTTTACTCTTTATTATCCCCAACCCTCTTCACTCTGGTAACTGCCATACTGTTGTCTGTGTCTATGTTTTGTTTATTTTTCTTGTTTGTTCATTTGTTACTTTCAGTTTTATATCTCACATATGAGTGAACTCCTATGGTTTTTAACCTTTTCAGACTGACTTATTTCACTTAGCATAATATTCTCAAGGTCCATCCATGTCGCAAATGGAAGTATTTCACCTTTTCTTATGGCTGAGTAGTATTCCATGGGCTCCAACCAACTGAGCCATCTGGCCAGGGCTCATTGTAGTTTTGATTTGCATTACCCTACTAGCTGGTGAAGTTAAGCATCTTTTAATATGTCTGTTGGCCATTTGTATGTCTTCTTGGGAGAAGTGTCTGTCCAGGCCTTCTGACCATTTTTAATTGAATTAAAAATGGTCAAACGGCCATTTTCTGTTTGTTTAGTGTTGTTTTATGAGTTATTTATATATTTTCAATATTAACCCTTTATAGGAGCTGCTGTTTGCAAATATCTTATCCCATTTGGTTGGTTGCCTTTTTGTTTTGTTGGCAGTTTCTTTTGCTGTACAGAAGCTTTTTAATTTGATATAGACCTATTTATTTATTTGTTTGTTTATTTATTTGTTTTTGAAAAGATGGGCATTTTATCATGTTAAAAGGGACACTACATCAAGAAGACATAACACTTCTAAATGCATATGCACCCAATCAGGGAGCACCACAATATATAAAGCAACAACTAACAGAACTAAAGGGATAAACTGACAAAAACACAATCATAGTAGGAGACCTAAATACCCCATTGACAGCTATAGATAGATCATCCTAATAGAAAGTCAATAAAGAAATATAGGCCTTAAATGACACATTAGACCAAATGGACATAATTGACATTTACAGAGCCTTTCCTCCCAGAACATCAGATTATATGTTCTTTTCCAGTGCACGTGGAACATTCTCAAGGATAGACCATATGTTGGGACACAAAACTAGCTTCTACAAATTTAAAAAATATATATCAAGCATATTCTCTGACCATAATTCTTTGAAATTAGAAATCAACTGTAAAGAGAAAACAAAACCCCCACAAATATGTGGAGATTAAACAACATGCTACTAAAAAATGATGGGGTCAAAGAGAAATAAAATGTGAGATCAAAAAATACACTGTAACAAATGAGAATGACAATATCACATATCAAAACTTTTGGGATGCAGAGACTTCTGGTCAAGATGGTGATTTAGGTAAATGCAGCACTTGCTGCCTCCCACAACCACATCAAAATTACAACAAAAATTCAGAACAACAAGCATTCAGAACCAACTAAAATCTAGCTGAAAGGAAGTCCTACAAGAAGGGAATTAAAGAAGCACATCAAGACTGGTAGGAGGGGCAGAGTCGTGGGGCAGAATTGTGGAACTGGGTGATCCTACAGCCACATGTAGTGGTTTAAAATTGGGAGAGATATCTTGGCTGTGGAGGTTTCCCTAAGGAGTAAGGGATCCCAGTCCCATATCAGCCCTTCCTAGCTCAGGGTTCCAATGCCAGGAAGAAAAGTCCCTACAACTTCTGGCTGTAAAAACCAGTAGGAATTCTAGCTGAGTGTTACTGAGGCTGCTGGAGCCCCGGGCAGTTTCTTTTAAACTTCCTGCACATGGACTTACTCCCTCTGAGCTCCAGCACTGGGGAAGTAGCTTGAAAGAAACCTGGGACATTTAGGGAGGAACTAACATGTCTGGAATCAGAGTGAGAGTTAGAGGGGCAGCTTTCTCCCAGACAGAAATGCTGGCAGAAGCCATTGTTTCTTTGCTGAGCTTTCCTGCCACAGAGGCAACAGGCAGTTACCATATCTGAATCTCCATCATATTGGCTCACACTTTTTGCCTTGCTCTAGTGATTCGTTGAGATCCCACCCCTCTTTACTCAACCAAGCTATTTCCAGTGGTTTTCCCATACAACTGGCCTCTCTTGCCTCATGCTTTGAACTTTACTAAAATCTCACAAACAAGAAGCAGCTAGCCTCAGCGTGCCCCATACCTCTCAGTAAGTGGCCAGCACTAGAGGCAGCCTGCCTTGGTTCACAGCTTGGCCCGTCCTGGGCACCTCCAAGCCCAACACAAGTAGCAGCCATCTGAAGATCACTCTGTAGCTTGTACCAGATGGCCACAGTCAGGACACAGGCAGTAGCTGTCTTTGCACATCCCTGGAGTTCCCAGAACCAGTGCATCTAGTAGCTAGCTTCGACCACACGGGATAACAACTCTGCCACCTCCATAAATGACACATTCAAGGGATGGACTTGGTGAGCACAAAAGCTCCACTGAAGCAAGTCATGCTTCATAGGGTCAGCTCCTGGACAGCAGCTCTTTCACTGTAGTTGAAGCTAATCCAATTGGCCTGGGGTTCAATCTTTTCCAGTGATGTTAACCTCAATCAAGGCACAACTACAATAGGACAGTGCACAGAGCTCACACAAGGGCGTATTTGGAGTGCCCAGCACAGGTGACTAGAGAGGCTGAGCCACTGCGCCCTACAGGACACTTACTACACAAGGACACTTACTACACACTTACTACTAAGTCTGGGAGGCAGATCTACATACTACATAGAAACAAATACAGGGAAGTAGCCAAAATGTGGAGACAAAGAAACATGTCACAAATGAAAGAACAGGAGAAATCTCTAGAAAAAGAACCAAATGAAATGGAAGGAAGGAAACTACTAGATATAGAGTTAAAAGCAATGGTTATAAGGATGCTCAAGGAACTTACTCAGAGCTTCAAGGAATTTAGTGAGAATGTCAAGGAACTTAGTGAGAATTTAAAGGAAATTAGTGAGGACATTAAAGACATGAAAAAGGACCAGTCAGAAATAAAGGCTACACTAACTGAAATAAAGAATAATTTATATGGAATCAACAGTAGAGTAGAGGATACCAATAATCAAATCAAGAATTTGGAATATAAGGTAGCAAAAAACACCCAATCAGAACAGCAAAAACAAAAAACACCCAATCAGAAACATGAAGATAGTGTAAGGAACCTCTGTGACAATGTCAAGTGTATGAGCATTCACATCATGGGAGTGCTGGAAGGAGAAGAGAAGGAGCAAGAAATTGAAAATTTATATGAAAAAAATAATGACAGAAAATTCCCCTTACCTGGTGAAATAAATAGACATACAAGTCCAGGGAGTATAGGCAGTCCCAAATAAGATGAGCCCAAAGAGGCCCACGCCAAGACACATCATAATTAAAATACCAAAGATGAGAGGAGAAGATGGCGACCAGCAAGAAGGTAGGGAAGGAGAGTGTGTGAGAAAGTGACAAAGTGATAGAGGAGTGTGTGACATGTGTGGTGTGTGTATGTGTGAGCTAGGGACAGTTAGATCCTGCAGGTCTTCCAGGGGGCTGATAAACCAGGCAGTCTTAAATGGTGAAACCCCACTGCCACCACAAACACTCTGGGGAGGGCACCACGGGCACAGAAACCAAATTCATCTTGAAGAAAAGAACTGCTTGAGACTAGGATCCTAGCCTTGCCACCACCCAATCTGGTCTCAGATGCAAACTGGGACCCTATAGCCACTCGGGACAAAGACCTGTGACCACAGCTACAGACTCACAGACACCAAGACTCCAGGCATCCCAGCCACGAATTTCTGTGAGCCACAGAGCCCATCCACCTCCCCACTGGCCTGCTGCAGCGGCATAGCAATTACTAGACCTGCTCCATGCAAGCAGGCCTCCTGCCCACACAGGGTGGCTGTACTACCTGAATTTGAGCCTGGGCATACGGACACAGGGAGACTGCTTCCTGTAGCTCGTAATTGTACTACCAGACCCCAGGCCCACACAGGGCAGCTGTGCCACCTGATTTTGATTCTGGGTTAGAGCACACAGAAGTCTGTTTCTTGCAGTACAAAAGTGGATCTCCCACTGACACAGGGTGGCTATGCAAGCTAGTCCTATAAGCAGACCAGGGACTCTGATTCTCCATGTGAGAGGCAGCACTGACCACCAGTGACTTGACTCTGTTTCTCATTGCCTGCGCATGGATCCCTGATTCCCAGTGCATGCACACTAAGAGCCAGTGACTCCAATTTTCAGCTCATGTGCACACAGGGACTCTGATTCTTGGTGTGAGGCCGCACAAGTGACAGAGACTGCGATACTTGATTCTTGGTGTGGGCACAGGGGGACACTGACTCCTAGAACATGCTAGGGGACTCTGATTTTCAGCACACACCAGTGGGGTCTCTTTTTCAGCATGATGCAGGCAGAATCCCTGATTCTAGGTGCACACATGAGGCCACACTGAGCACTGGTGACTCTGATCCTGGGAGAGTATGGCTCCCACAGACCCACAGCAGCCACACGTCTTGGTGTCAGAGCTCTTCAGTGACACTTAGGTGTTTTGAAGCTCCCACTGCACACGGCCTAGGCCCCCCAACTCAGCGATTGGACCTTCTGATGATAGTTAGAATGGGGAGACAATGAAACAATCTCCAGAGGAAAGAAAAAGAGAAATCGCCAAGAAAGGAAATAAGTGAAACAGAGGCATGCAACATGGCAGAAAAATAATTCAGAGAAATGGTTGTACAGTTCATAAACTGGATGGATGAGAAAATCAACAGCCTATGTAAAAATCAGAAAGAAATCAAAAGTGATATAGTTACAATAAAAAACACCATGGAAGGTTTCAACAGTAGATTAGAAGAAGCAGAGGACTGAATTAGTGAGTTAAAAGATAAGGTAGAGAAACAAGACCAATCTGAATATCAACTGGAGAAAAAAATTAAAAAGCAAAAGGAGAGCCTAAGGGAGCTTTGGGACAACATTAAATGAAGTAACATACATATAATAGGGGTGCCAGAAGGACAAGAAGAGCAGCAAGGATGAGAAAATCTATTTGAAGAAATAATGACAAAAAGCTTTCCCTGACGTGGGGAAGAAAAAAGTTACACAAGTATAGAGAGTCTAACGCAAGATGAATCCCAAAAGACTCACACCAAGACACATCAATGGCAAATGTTAATGACAAAGAGAGAATCTTAAAGGCTGCAAGAGAAAGACAGAGAGTTACCTACAAAGGATCCCCCATCATATTATCAATGATTTCTCAACAGAAACACATCAAGCTAGAAGGGAATGGAATGAAGTATACAAAGTAATGGAAAGCAAAGGACTGAATCCAAGAATACTCTATCCAGCAAGACTATCAATCAAAATTGAAGGGGAAGACAGAAGCTTTGCAGACAAAAAAGGCTAAAGGAGTTTCTCACTACCAAGCCAGCAATGTAAGAAATGCTAAAGGGAATGCTCTAAAAAGAAGAAATAGAAAGGGAGGAAGGAACCTAGGCATAAAGTATAGAAATACCAATCAAATAAGTACCTATCAATAATAAGATTATTACCTATCAATAATAAGATTATTATTGATAGGCTACAAACAAGTACCTATCAATAATAAGATTAAATGTAAATGGATTAAATGTTACAATCAAAAGACATCGAGTGACTGAATGGATAAGAAAACATGACCCATAAATATGCTGTCTGTAGAAGACCCACCTCAGAACAAGGGACTCACACAAACTGAAATTGAAGGGATGGAAAAATATCTATCAGGCAAATGGAAATGAAAATAAAAGCTGGGGTAGCTATACTTATATCTGTCAAAATAGACCTCAAAGTGAAGACAATAACAAGACATAAGGAACGCCACTTCAGAAGTCTAAAGGGACTGATACAAGAAGAGGATATAACTCTGGTAAACATTTAAGCACCCAATGCAGGAGCACCCAAATACATAAAAAAACTTTTTAAAGCTATCAGAGAGAATATTGACAGCAAATAATCACAGTAGGAAACTTTAATACCCCATTAACATCACTGGCTAAATCCTCTAGACAAAAAATTAGCAAAGAAACTTCAATCCTAAAGGACTCACTAGATCAGATGGATTTAATTGACATCTTCAGAACATTGCACCCTAAAACTACAGAACATACATTCCTTCAAGTGCACATGGAACATTTTCAATGATTGACCACATTTTGGGACACAGGCAAAGTCTCCCCAAATTCAAGAGGATTGAAAACATAACAAGCATCTTCTCAGATCACAATGGCATAAAATTAGAAATCAGCTACAGTAAAAAACAATCACAAAAATTCAAGCACTTAACCTTACAACTTAAAGAATTAGAAAGAGAACAAGAAAAGCCCAGAGTGAGTAGAATGAAGGAAAATAAATGCCATAGAGACTAAAAAAAATAATACAAAAGAACAATGAAACCAAGACCTGCTTCTTTAAACAAATAAACAAGATTGATGACTATTAGCCAGAGTCATCAAGAAACAAAGATAGAGGGCCCAAATAAACAAAATCAGAGATGAAAGCAGTGAAGTAACAACTAAAACCACAGAAATACAAAGGATTGTAAAAAAAATAATTTGCACAACTCTATTCCAACAAACTGGCCAACCTAGAAGAAATGGACATATTCCTAGAAAAATACGACCTTTTAAAACTCAACCATGAGGAATAAAAAAATCTGAATAGGCTGATAACTATGGAGGAAATTGAAGCAGTAATCAAAAAATTCCAACAAACAAAAGCCCTGGACCAGATGGCTTCACGAGGGAGTTTTAGCAAACATTCAAAGAAGAAATAAAACCTATATTCTTCAGACTATTCCAAAAAATTCAAGAGGAAATAGCACTTCCAAGGTCTTCCTATGAAGCCAGCATTACCATAATCCCAAAAACAGATAAAGACAACACAATGAAAGAGAATTACAGGCCAATATCACTGATGAACATAGATGCTAAAATCCTCAACAAAATTCTAGCAAACCGGATCCAGCATTACATTAGAAAGATCATACACCATGACCAAGTTGAATAATAGTTGGCTTTTTTTTCCTGCTTGGCTATAAAACAAGGTCTTTATTCTTTTAATGCCTTGGTTGCTTTTCTAGTTCCTTTGTCTGTTACCATCGATATCTAATTGTTAAATTCCAACTTTCTCCTTTCATTACTAAACTGTTCAGACCATGTCAAATCTAATGTTAAGATCCCTAAACACCAATCAGAAAGAATGTATGCCCCTCTATGTTCATAGCAATGCTATTTACAATAGCTAAGATTTGGAAACAGTCCAAGTTCCCATAATCAAATCAGTTGTTAAATATATTTTTATTGATTTCAGAGAGAAAGGGAGAGGGAGAGAAAGATAGAAACATCAGTGATGAGAAAATCAATTGGCTGCCTCCTGTGCGCCACCTACTGGTGATCAAGCCCACAACCCAGGCATGTTCCCTGACTGGGAATTGAACTGTGATCTCCTGGTTCATAGGTCGACACTCAACCAGTGAGTCACACGAACTGGGCAAAGAGAGAATATTAAAAGCAACAAGAGAATAGCAGTTAGTTACCTACAAGGGAGTGCCCATGTGACTCTCAGCTGATTTCTCAACAGAAACTTTGCAAGGCAGAAGGGCATGACAAGAAATATTCAAAGTGATGAAAAGCAAGGACATAAAATCAAGATTACTCTACCCAGCAAAGCTATCATTTAGAATTGAAGATCAGATAAAGAGCTTCACAGACAAGAAAAAACAAAAGTACTTCATCACCACCAAGTTAGTATTATATTAAATGTTAAAGGGTCTACTTTAAGAAGAAAAAAAGTATGAACAATTGACAATAAATACATAACTATCAACAATTGAATCTAAAAATAAAAATAAATGAACAAGAAGAACAGAAATAGACACATAGATACAGAGAACGTTTTGATGGTTGCCAGATGTAAGGTAGGTTAGGAGGATGGCTTAAAAAGGAGAAAGACTTTATTTTATTTTTTTAAAAAAATATTTTATTGATTTTTTACAGAGAGGAAGGGAGAGGGATAGAGAGTTAGAAACATCAATGAGAGAGAAACATAGATCAGCTCCCTCCTGCACACCCCCTATGGGGATGTGCCCACAACCAAAGTGCATGCCCTTGACCGGAATAGAATCTGGGACCCTTCAGTCTGCAGGCCGATGCTCTATCCACTGAGCCAAATCAGTTAGGGCAGGAGAAAGACTTTAGAAGTACAAGTTAGTCATAGCCCATAGACAGGTGAAGGCCTGGGATGGGATAGGAGAAGGGTGGAGGAGGGCAAAGAGGGAAAATGAGGGACAAATAAGGAACATTTGTAATACTTTCAGCAGTGAAATAAAATAAAATAAAAAACTTTTGGGATACAGTGAAAGAAGTAATAAGAGGGAAGTTAATATCATTTCAGGCCTATTTCCAGAAACAAGCAAAAGCTGAAGTAAACAACCTAACATAACATTTTATTTTAAAAAAATTTTTTCTATACCTCTGGTTCTATTTTATTCATCACTCTATTATGTTCATTCGATTCATTGCTCATTTATTTTAGATAAAATTGTTGGTAGATATGTATTTACTAGAGGCCCAGTGCACAAATTTGTGCATGGGTGGGTTCCTCAGGGTGGCCTGTGGAGATCGGCCCCAGCTTACACCCCCAGCATTGCAGCCCCACAGCCCTGCAGCCCCACCTGGTACCCCACCTTGGACTGGCGCCACCCCCTTACCTAATCCACCATCCCTCCTGCGGGGCAGTTGATTGGGGCTGGGCCCCCTGCCTGGCTTCCCCAGTGACTGGGAGCCAGGCAGCAGTCCCACCTCTGGCAACAGCAGCTGGTTGCTGTCTGCAGGGTGATCAGTAGGGCGATTGGCCCCCGCTCGTACCTGCCTTGGCCTGGTGCCACCTGCTCACCTGCTCCACCATCCCTCCACAGTCCCACTCTCGTTGGGCCCCATCGGGGCAGCAGCGCCTCCACTGCCACCCACTGCCAGTGCCATGTTGCTGAGGCCCACCATGTTCCGCACCACCCCATGGTGGTCAGTGCACCTCATAGTGAGCAGTTGAACTCCCAGTCTTCTGGTCAAACTCCCAGTCAAAAGACCACCCAAGGGGACAATTTACAAATTAGGCTTTTATTATATAGGATTGGCATTTGATTATTCATATTTTGACTTTTTTTCTCCTTTTTAAAAACATTATTTTGTTGTTGAAAATATTACAGATGTCCCCTATTTTTACCCCGTTTACCCCATCCATTCCGCACCTGCCATCCCCCAGACCTTCACCACATTATTGTCTGTGTCCATAGGTTATGTGCATATGTATATATGTTCTTTGGTTAATCTCTCCCCACACACCCACTCACCCCCACATTACCTGTGAGATTTGTCAGTGTGTTCCGTGCTTCAATGTCTCAGGATCTATTTTGTTCATCAGTTTATTTTGTTCTTTAGATTCCACAAATGGGTAATATCATGTGATCCTTACCTTTCTCTGACTGGACTATTTCATTTAAAAATTATTCTTATATTGTTATAGAATTCTAAAATATAACTTGCTTCCTTCTATCACCGTGCACCAGAATTCAAGAAGGGCTCTGACCCAGTTCCTGAAGCTTTCCACTTGGCTCCCAGAATGAGAAATCACAGCTATAAGAGTGGAGCGATATGGGGGACTAGATGAAAGAAGGTGGAGGGATTAAGTATGAACATAGGGATGCATATATTCTTTCTGTTGTTTTGGGTTTCTCAGGATATATTATTAGAAGTGCAGCCAGTGGGTCAAATGGCAGTTCCATATGTAATTTTTTGAGTAAACTCCATACTGTTTTTCAAAGTGGCTGCACCAGTCTGTATTCCCATCAGCAGTGCGGTAGCATTCCCTTTTCCGTTTCTTCTAGGATTTTTATGGATTCATGACTTACATTATCCATTTTGAGTGTAGTCTTGTGTACAGTGTAAGTTGGTGGTATAGTCTCATTTTTTTTTTGCATGTGCCAATCCAATTTTCCAAGCAGCATTTATTGAAGAGACTGTCTTTACTCCATTGTATGCTCTTGCCTCCTTTGTCAAATATTAATTGAGCATAATGGCTTGGACCGATTGCTTAAAAAAAAAACACTTCTGAATAGTAGCACCAATTTTGAGAAAGAAGAACAAAGTTAGAGGGATCACAATACCAGATATCAAGTTATACTACAAAGACACTCTAACCAAAACAGCCTGGTACTAGCACAAGAACAGGATTATAGATCAATGGAATAGAACAGAGAACCTAACAATACATTTGAAAGAAATAAAAAAGAATAATAAAGCAGCCCAAATTAACATATAAAAATAATAAAAATTAGAGCAGAATTGAATTCAATAGAGAAAAAAAGACAATACAAATAATTTAATGCAACAAAGAGCTGCTTCTTTGAAAAGATTAATAAAATTGAGAAATCTCTGGCTAGACTCACTAAGAGAAAAAGAGAAAAGACAAAGTCTGAAATGAAGGAGAAGTTACCATAGACACCACAGAAATGCAAAGGATCATACAAGAATACTATGAAAGAGTATATGCCACTCAATTTTCATGTAGTCCCATTTGTTTGTTTTCTCCATAGTGTCCCCTACTCTCAGAGATGTATTGGCAAACTTATTGCTATGAGAGACATCTGAGATTTACTGCCTATGGTTTCTTCTAGGATTTTTATGGATTCATGACTTACATTATCCATTTTGAGTGTAGTCTTGTGTACGGTGTAAGTTGGTCGTATAGTTTCATTTTTTTTTTGCATGTGCCAATCCAATTTTCCAAGCAGCATTTATTGAAGAGACTGTCTTTACTCCATTGTATGCTCTTGCCTCCTTTGTCAAATATTAATTGAGCATAATGGCTTGGACCGATTGCTTAAAAAAAAAACACTTCTGAATAGTAGCACCAATTTTGAGAAAGAAGAACAAAGTTAGAGGGATCACAATACCAGATATCAAGTTATACTACAAAGACACTCTAACCAAAACAGCCTGGTACTAGCACAAGAACAGGATTATAGATCAATGGAATAGAACAGAGAACCTAACAATACATTTGAAAGAAATAAAAAAGAATAATAAAGCAGCCCAAATTAACATATAAAAATAATAAAAATTAGAGCAGAATTGAATTCAATAGAGAAAAAAAGACAATACAAATAATTTAATGCAACAAAGAGCTGCTTCTTTGAAAAGATTAATAAAATTGAGAAATCTCTGGCTAGACTCACTAAGAGAAAAAGAGAAAAGACAAAGTCTGAAATGAAGGAGAAGTTACCATAGACACCACAGAAATGCAAAGGATCATACAAGAATACTATGAAAGAGTATATGCCACTCAGAAGAAATGGGTAAGTTCCTAGAAATATATAACCTTCTAGGAATCATAAATAAATAGACCAATCAGCAATGAGGAAATTGAAACAACAGTAAAACACCTCCCAAAAAGGTATTTTACGTGACTTCACTAGTGAATCCTACCAAACATTTCAAAAGCAATTTAATGCCTATCCTTCTTAAACCTTTTCAATACTGTGGGGTAGTTAAGAGCATCTTAATATCTGGTATTGTGATCCCTCCAACTTTGTTCTTCTTTCTCAAAATTGGTGCTACTATTCAGATGTGTCTTTTTTAAGCAATCGGTCCAAGCCATTAGGCTCAATTAATATTTGACAAAGGAGGCAAGAGCATACAATGGAGTAAAGACAGTCTCTTCAATAAATGCTGTTTGGAAAATTGGATTGGAGATTGCAAAAAAAAAATGAAACTATACCACCAACTTACACTGTGCACAAGACTACACTCAAAGTGGATAATGTAAGTCATGAAACCATAAAAATCCTAGAAGAAACCATAGGCAGTAAAATCTCAGATGTCTCTCATAGCAATATGTTTGCCAATACATCTCTGAGAGCAAGGGACACTATGGAGAAAATAAACAAAAACTTTGGAGCCTAGCAAGCCTGTGTTCAAATGTTAGCTGTATAACCTTGAACAAATTATTTAACCTATTTTAGCTTTAATTGCATCATCTGTAAAATGGGAAAATGATAAGTATGGCAAAGGAGGAATAAATGAAATTGGAACATTTCTGAAACTTGATAGGTGCTCTCTAAGTATGTGTTCCTTTGTCAATTATTCTGGATATTGTCCCTTTATCTCTAGAGCCATTCTTCATCTTTTTCTACCCTACTGTGTTTTGGAAGAGAAACCTGTCTTAGACTCCTTCACTAGGCTTCCCTATAGTGTAGAGTAGACCAATGGAGAACACTAGGTAGGGGATCAGAGAGAAGAAAGTTGTGATATTTATTGCCCGGCTTTTTCCCTGTAAGATGCCATCAGCTGATTAGGTATATCAAGGAAAGGTCACAGCTCCAGTCAGCAAGCCATCCCCATGGAGCCTTCTCTCTCTCTCCTGCTGGGACCAGTTCCCTCCTGTTGTCCTTTCAGTGCTGAGGTGATAACTCATTTCTCATCCCTCCCAGTACCTCTATTGAACTTTTCTTAAATTACTCAATTGAGTGTGCCTGCCTGTTTCTTGTGGAGACCCTGATTGGGACATTCTCTTACCATTTTTAAATATCTATGTACTAATAGAAGGAAGATACATGCATTCAGTCTCTATGTAAAGGCCTGAGTTTGCTGCCCTGATCCTTTCTTTGAGATGTTGAGTTCTAACAGGGGGGCAGTTTGACCTAATAAAAAGAACTCAAAACTGAAGGTCAGATGACTTGGGGCTTGGCTTTGGCTCTCCCATTAACTCTCTGTGAGTTTGGGAAAGTGACATGGCTCCTCTGTGGGTCTTGATTCTTCTGTCAGATGAAGAAATTGAATCAAATGACTTCCACAGTACTTCCTAGTGATTATTCCATGGTGACTAGAATTTTCCCTAGTAGAGTTGTAGCATTCCTTTGATGTTAATCCATTTAACTTTCCATTCAGGAAAAAAAAAAGATTGAAGTATTTCCAAATGTTTCTTCAGAAAGAGAGTAAGCCCTGGCTCAGATTGGCTCAGTGATTAAAGTATCAACCTGCAGACAGAAGGATCTCCAGTTCTATTCCAGTCAAGGGCACGTACCTGGGTTGCAGGTTCAATCCCCAGCCTTGGTCAGGGTGAGTTTGGAAGGCAACCAATCAACGTGTCTCTCTCACATCAATATTTCTCTCTTTTTCTCTATCTCTTCCACTTCCTTCCACTCTCTCTAAAAATCAGTGGAAAAAATATCCTTGGTTGAGGATTAACCCAAAGAAGAAAGTAAAAAAAGAAAGAACAAACTCTTAATATGATAAGTGAAGCTTTTAAACCTTCTAATCAACCTCTCTGCCCTCTGATGGGCAGATTAGGACTTTTGACATATGAAAGATTTATTATGACTTAAAGTCCACACGTACAGAACTTCAGCTTGATTTCTTCATAACAACACACATGAGCCATTCGAAGGAGACATATGATAGGCAGGAAGCAACATACCAGTCACTGAAGAAATTTGAACTTAAATGGTAATTCTTCCACATGGCCTTGTCAGGCATCAGAATTTTATGTTGTTGCTATAGTTGTTTGGTTTGGACAGTTTGTGAGAGTGGGGAGAATAGGGTGGGAGAACAATAGTTACACACTTTTTGTCTAGTTACATCTAGACAAAAAGACCAATCAAGGCATATGGGCAAGAATATAATAGTAAGGGCTGGAGTGAGGCTGTGCATTGAGATCTATCATGTTTCTGGCTCACTGTTTTGTAGGCTTTATATAAATTGCAGCACTTATTCATAAAAACAAATATGTGAAGTAGAGATTATGATAATTTTAAGTATGAGCAAATGGGCTCAGAGAGGCTGAGAAACTTGCCCAAGGTCACCGAGCTTTATTAGCAAGGGGGAAAGATCAGCGTTTGAACCTAGGTTTTGCTGGTTTTGAAATCCATACTTTCCAGAGACTGCTATGAGTGATGCTGTGTATTACATCTGGTGATTTCAGTGCACACAGATAGTTTAAAGCAATTTATTCATGCACTCAAAAATATTTATTGTGTACCTACTATATGTCAAGCAATGTTCTATATACTGAGATACAGTGGTGAACAAATCAGATGAAATCCTTGCTCTTACCTCCTAGGAGCTTCCTTCCTGGTGAGGGTGACAGGCAATCAACAAGTACACAAGTAACAAAATGTAATTTCTGGTAGTCATAAGTGTTTTCAAGGAAATAAAATAGGAAGAAATTGATTAGGGGGTGGTCATAGGTGGTTTCTCTGAGAAAGTGACATTAAAGCTGAATTGAGAATGACTGAGGGGATGGCCTGCTAAAATCAGGAAAAAGGGCATTTCAGACAGAAGTATAGTAAGGAATAGGAGGGAAGCCAGTGTAACTGGTAACTGGTAATGTAGGGAGAGAGGGGAAAGAAGGCAGAAGGAATGTAGAGAGGGAGGGAAACAGGAGAGATGAATAGATAGATAGATGATAGGTAGATAGATGGGTAGATAGCTAGATAGATAGGATGATTGTAGATTCCTGTATGTTTTGTTTTTATTCTAAGGATGATGGTGATCCAGTAGTGCTCTCAACTAATCTACCCACCCAGGTGTTAAATAAAGGATTTTTTGAGAATAAATTTGATAACTTAGAATACCTAATGTAAATCTTAGCTACCTCTGAAATGTGGAGGTTAAATAATAAATATCTTTCATGATGAAAGTACATGGCACAAGCTTCCAGTTCAACAGTCACCACCCTATTTGGATCTGTGTGTTCGTGTGTATAAGTGTGTATAGTGTGGAGGTAGGGGTGGTCTGCATGACTGCAAGATTTGGAAGGTCAAGGAGGTGGGTGGGACTACCCCCAAACCTCAGCAGTCCTCATCCCATCTTCTTTCCAGTTTAAGGAACCTTAAGCACTATTCCTTGGTGCTTGAGGCCATTTCCTTTGTCAGAGTCACTCCTGAATAAACTACAGCTTCCAATGAAAATGAAGGGAAGAATTTGCATGGCTTTGAATCTTGCACTGGCAATTCCAGGGAATGCACAAGATATATTTACATGATGCTGGAAGCATTTACATGATGCTCAAATTGCATAGCTTGTGGAGAGGAAATTGTTTATTCAAGTGAGGACTGAGAGGGCTGATTTGATTTCCTAATTCAACCCAAGACTATGTGATGGTAGGGCATGTAAATTATTTTCTCACAGAGGGAATATTTTATCTTTCTATTAAAAATGAAATAAGGGAGGTAGTGCCCAGAGGTGGACATACAAAGGCTTCTCATATGCTGGTTGTTGATCTGGGTGCTAGTTACATGCATTTGTTCAGTTTGTCAAAATTCAATGAGCTATACACTTATGGTCTATGCACTTTTATGTATGTTATGCTTCAATAAAATTTTATAAAATACTAGAGGCCCAGGGCACGAATTCATGCAGGGGTTGGGGGGGCCCTACTGGCCCATCCCGATCAAGGCCAATCATGCTGGGCTGGCCATGGGAGGGACTGTGGGTGGTTGGCAGGCCGGCCCTGCCCCCTAGTCAAACTCCTGCCAATTTGTATATTAGTCTTTTATTATATAGGATGAAGTAGATGAAATGCAGCCCTGGAAGCATTTTTAATATAATGAAGCTATGATAGTTAATAAGCACTGGAGTAGGCAGTTGGAGACTTAGATTCAGTACAAGATCTTCCACTAACTCACATGGATGAGCAATAGTAATGCAGAGATTTGAAGTTGCTCAGTAAATAACATCCTTTATTTTCATCCGTCAATTCTGAACTTATTGAAAGAAAGAAGTAAAGCAGGTTGAGATAAAAAGAGTTTTATTTCTGATAAAAGTTCTAGAGAAAGTGGCTTAGATGTATTTGCCAAGTGGACTTCTTAATTCTGAACTTCAAAAGTAGGCAGAAATACACCCCAGAAATGCAAGAAAAGTCTAGGTTTTGCCTACAGGGGGTATGATATGGCAATGAGTATAATAGAGCTCATTTCCTCTAATACCAGGTAGATCTCTACTGGCTATACATGGCCTGTTCCTGCTCCCAAATCTACCAATCAGATTTTCCTCTTCTTGAGGAGGAGGAAATGAGAGGCTGAAGACAGGTCAACAGTGTTATGTTAATTGATGTTTCTCTAATTGGGATCCAGAAACCGGGAAAAAAGTGTATCCCAACCTTCCTCAACTAACAACAAAACCCACTTTAGCCACGGTGATAATAGTAACTGCCTTTTACTGAGCCCTTATTTTAGTAAGGAACAGGATTGTTTACCCATAAGTGTTTTACATATGTTATGTAATTGAATTCTTACAATTACCCCAGGACATAGGTACCATTGTTACCTCCATTTTATAGATGGAGTAACCTACTCAAGGTCACATAGCTAGGAAGTGGTGAAGCCAGGACTCAAACATAGACTCCAGCTGCCACAGCACTGTGAAGAGTAGAGAGCTCAGCATTGGGATGGCTCAATTGAAAAGTCAGTACCATTTACTAGTTGTGTAGCCTTAGGCAGGTTACTAAACTGCTCACTTGTTTCCAAGTCAATAAAATGGAGACATTATTTTCCTTCTCTGGGATTCAATATCATTACCTGTGAAATGTTTAGAGTGGATTAGCACAGTGGTTCTCAAAGTGTGATCCCTGAATGAGAAGCATCAGCATCATCAGGGAACTTGTTACAAATAATAATTGTACATAATGATAAACCCTAGGGTGAGGCCCAGTAATTTGTGTTTTAATGAGTCTTCCAGGTGATTCTGATACATGCTGAAGTCTAAGATTCACTGATCAAGATGATCTCAAAATTTTCCTCTAACTCTGCCATTCTGACCTCTGGCCTCAATGTTTTCAGTTACCTTTTTCTTCTTGTCAGATGCCCACCCACTAGAGGAGACACTGCTTTACCCTCAGGAAGCTCCCACTGTCAGACCAATGGTGGTGGTGTTAGGGGACATAGAGCTGCCTTGAGGAATGCCCTTCCTGACTGGGCAACCACATTATTTTAGTGTATTGGGAAGTTCTGGAAGTCAGGTTTTAGTTAGGTCTGCCACGCTAGCTCAGATTGTGCTAGTGACAGGTGAGGGAATGAAGATTAAAGCCCAGACCATTAGCCTAAGGTGGGAGTTGGCATGAGCGGCACCAGCTGCCAGGAGTGGTTGGCCTAGAGGTTTGGCCTGAGGTTCAGATACTTACAGGATTAGATTGTGTGATAAAGTTAGGAAATCGTTTTCAGCATCACTCTGGACTTTCTTGGCTTTCTTCTTACTGCCTCTGCTCCTCCCCTCTGCTTACAGCCCCTAGATGGTCTGGGCATTCTGGCTTCCTATGTCAGGGAAACAGGATTTGTTAGAGCAGAGCCAGGACCTCAGAAGAAGCAGTTGGTTAGGGCTGCAACTTGGAGCAGAGCAAAACAAAACAAAAAACATGCCTTAGTATTATATGGTAGCAGATGAAGTATTCATGAACACCTCAATATAGTTAAGGGATAATGTTTGGTAATTACATGAAAGGACTTTTAGAAACTGTGAAAATAGAGGGTATTATTATTATGAGGAGTTCTGAATTAGACCCTTTCCAATAAGGCCAATAGAGGGGTTTACAGATGTCTATCTAGTGTGTTTTGAGGGGTGTCATTTAACATTTTAGCACAAATTAATTTGTAAGATAACTAGCTGTTACCTTGGCAATTCAAGCAAGGCCCTGACAGAATAGGAAAATGTTTCCTGGATGATGATGGTGAAGGCAGGAAGCCTGGAGGAAACTTGGGGATTAAGTGATACACCATGTACAAAGTACCTAGCACACTACTTAGCGTGAAGAAATTGGTTAATAAAAAATTAAGGTAGGTGTATTTGGAAAAATTGGTAGCATGGGGTGCTGGTTAGGGAGAGTAGTTTGGAGGACGGCAGGGTTACTGAGCCAGCGGGGGGGAAGGGTGCAAAGAGGTGGGGGAAGTAAATCAATTTGGCTTACTTGTTGAGGGGTGTAAAGGCTCTTCAAAAGCCCTGGCATCCTCATGCTGAAAGGCTTATGAAGGCAATGAAAAACGGACTGGGTTGTTTTGCAGTTAAGGAGGTTATTTGAAATCTTTTGAATTTTACTATAAGCAGCCTTCCAAAAATCTATGCCATAGAAAAATCGTGCAGATCAGTAATCCATTGGCATGAGAAATTACATTCTTTTCTCTGGACCCTCTTGACAGAGTAATAATGTATGGCAGCAAAATCAAGAGAATTAACATGAATCATGTAGCTTCTTTTAAAACAAAACAAAAATGTGCTTAGCTGTATTAAAGCAACAACATTCAGGCCAATGCTTTCCTTAAGTTGAACAGATCACTGCTGAAACTGAATCAGGGCTCTGTCACTAACTGTATTACTTTGGTAACTCACATACCCATTTCAAGTGTGTCTTTCTTCCCCAGAGATCAGATGGATTTAAAGATACTGTGTTGGATTTCCAAGTTTTTGGTACTCAGTAAGGTTGTCTGCTTCCTCTTTTTCTCCCCACCAAGGCTCATAGCTCCTTTGACTACTTCCAGAAGGCTAGTGAGTGCTATAAAGTTTGCATACAGATTGTGATCATAAAAGCATTAAAAGCAAGGCAGGCCCCAAACACCAGTTGTCATCATCATCAAATCCTGCCACATCCCAGGGACACAGAACAAGGACTCCAAGAAGGAATTATGTCCTGATTCTAGGTACCAAAATATCACATTGCGTTGGCCAATTCTTGTGGAAGTTGTCAAGCAAGAGCCATCATGAGACATTAAAAATTCTCTTTGTGAGCTTAGAGTGCCAAACATCAGGCTTGCCTCACTTCAGAGTTATAAACTGGACTGCAGGCTGGTTTTCCCCTTTAACTCTCTGAAGTGTGCTGAAGGCTAGGGCAGGGATCCTTAGCCCACTGGCAGTCTTTCATCTGGCCCATTTACTGGGCTCTTCCAGAAATGTCTCTACAAAAGTTACAACCACAACACAGCAGTGTTTTTTTCTTCTCAGCAGGATGCCTGTATGACAAATGTGATTTAAAGGAACTCTTTAAATGATTGCATAAAGCTGGTTTAATTGGGAGTGCATAGTCAGTGGAGTTTTAAATTAACTTCCTATTTGTTCTGCTTCTACCTCTCTTCATCTTTTCTTCACCATCCCTGACTGTTTTAACTCAGCAGCAGTTTCCCTCCCGTGGGACCCTGGTTTTCTCTGACCCTCTTCCTGTCCTTGTTAGCCATCTTACTAGCTTCCAGGTACTTGGACAGATACCAATGTGTATGGGATATGCTTCTTCATGCCCTGCTTTTCCTCTATGCCCACCAGCCTATAATGAGCACCTACTGCTTCTGTCTCTTTCTTTGGTCTCATTTTACATTGTCTTTGGAACATTGAGAGCATCACTGGAATCACATGATGTATGTGAAAGCCATTTTAGCTTAAAGAAAGAACAGGGATCACAGTGCCAGGTTTCTGAATAAATTGCAATTAGGCTGATGAGCTTCAAATAGGCTGGCGGGGAGAAAAGCCTTTGTATGTGTTTTCCTCTACTTGAAATGCCATTCCCAGCCTTCTAAACCTGTCTGGCCACTATATCTACTACTTCTGCAAAGCTCAGCTCAAACGTCTTTGTCTCTCTGAGAAGCTTTCAGTGAGCACTGCTCTATTGGTCTTATATCCCCCTCGTATGCACCTCTAGCAACCACTAACATTTATTGAGTATTTTTTATGTGCCACTTTACCTGTATTAACTCATTTATAGAATAGGTACTCTACCATAATTCCCACTTTTTAGCTAAAGAAACTGAGGCATTGGTTAAGGCACAGGTTAAGAAACTTGCCCAAAGTAACAAAGTTAGAGTGTATCAGAGCTGGAATTGAAACCCAAATTTTCAGGCTGCAAAGCCTATACTCTATTGCCTCCCTTTTCTCTAGTGCAGCTAATGTAGCATTTATCGCCACTACTGTAATTATCTGGTTACTTATCTGTATCCACAATTAGATGAAAACTGCAGGGCAGGGTGATGTCTTAGTCATTTCTGTATCCCTAGGACCTGGCATAGTTTTTGGTGCAAAATAGATGTTCAATAAATGTTGAATGAGTAAATAAATACATTTTACTGAAGTAGAAAGTATAAGGCTTTTGGAATCAGAAAACTTGGATTTGTATCTGGCACTGACTAGCTGTGTGATCCTGATAAAACTAGTATACCATAATTTTTGAGCCTTTGTTTCCTCTTTTGTATAGTGGGAATATAACATGTTTTAAAGTCTCATTTTGAGAATTAAATAAAGTGATATTTTTAAAGCATTTACAATAGTTAAGTTCTCAGTCCATGGTTTTATTCATTCATCAATCCACCATCCATTCATTCAACAAATAATTATTGAGCATCTGACATGTGTCAGGCACTAAAATATTTGTTGGGTATATACAGAGAAGAAAACAGAACTACCACCTTGTGGAGTTACATTCTAGTGAGGAGGGGAACAAAATAAATGAGTAAACAAGTTAAAAATAAGTCAGACCGAGAAAGACAAATATCATATGATTTTATTTATATGTGGAATTTAAAGAGCAAAATAACTGAACAAACAAAATAGAAACAGACTCACAGATACAGAGAACAGACTGATGGTTGCCACAGGAGAGGGACATTAGGGGCTAGGTGAAAAAGGTGAAGAATTAAGAAGTACAAGTTGGTAGTTACAAAATAGTCACGAGAATGTAAATTATAACATAGGGAATATAGTCAATAATCTATATATATAAAAGCCTAAGCAACTGTTATGACTGAACAACCAGAATGACTGGAACATCTGGTCACTATGACATGCACTGACGACCAGAGGGCAGACGCTCAATGCAGGAGCTGCCCTCTGGTGGTCAGTGTGTTCCCACAGCCAACCTCCCACAGCCAGCGGCAGCCAACTTCCCGTGGTCCCTCCTTCTAGCAGTCAGGCCCTGATTGCCTGATGGGGGCCTGCTGGCCAACATCCCGCCCACCACCCCGTGGTCTCTGCTGGCCAACTTCCTGCAGTCCCTCCCCCAGGCCAGCCAACCTCCCACGGCCTCTTCCTCCAGCCTGCCCAGCCCCAATGGGCCCTGATGAGGGCAGGGCTGGCCAACCAACCTCCCATGGCCCCTCCTCCCAGCCTGCCCAGCCCTGATGGGCCCTGATCAGGGGCAAGGCCAGCTGGCCAACCTCCCATAGCCCCTCTCCCTGGCTGGCCCAGCCCTGACGGGTCCTGGTAGGGGGCAGGGCCAGCTGGCCAACCTCCCGTGGTCCCTCCCTGAGCCAACATCCTACAGTCCCTCTCCCCAGCCGGTCCCACTGGGCTGGCCAGGCTAAGGGACCCCACCCATGCATGAATTTATGCACCGGACCTCTAGTATTGTAATAACTATGTACAGTGCCAGGTGGGTACTTGGAATATCGGGAGGACCACTTTGTAAAGTATATGATTGTCTAACAATCATATATGTATACCTGAAGCTAATACAAAATAATATTGAATGTAAACTGTAATTGAGAAATTTAAAAATTAAAAAAAATTCTCGTTGCTTTGATTTGGGTTCCTCTGAAAGCAGAGCTTTAGATAAGGGCTCAGGGAGTAACCCCTGAAAGCAGGAGTGAGGGTAGGGAGAGTGGGACAAGGAATAGAAAAGGCTGGCATATTGGTGCTTTATGGAAGTCTAGCTAGCTCCTTGGACTGTGAAGGCCAGAGAGCCTACCTGGACAGTCCATTGAAAGAAACCAGGCCTAGGAAAGAGAAAATAGCAGCAGAATAGGCAGAAGTGTCATGCATCTCCTCTTGGGGCCAGGCCAGAAAAGCAACTAAATTGGAGAACATTCACCCTGAAATAACAAATTAGACAGCGGAGGAGACAATTTTCAATAAGGAAGGGCAGAGGATGCCTAAAGAATGCCACTTGTCAGCCATAATCCGTGTGGAAACACCACTGTGTTCTGGCAGTGAGTGGTGCAGTACCTCCTGGCAGGCTCCCAGACATCTGGTCTGAAGGGAGTGCTCACCAGAGTGATCTCCCACACCAGGCCTCTTTACCAACTAGCCTGGACCCCATACCTCAGAATCCAGCTCCAGGACCCCACAGTGAGTGCAAGCTGGAGGGAACCCTGTGCCCCACCCCTGCCCTGGGCCCCAGAACTGTGTTGCTAACCTGACCTGGAGCACCTGGTACCTGCTCCACCCTGAGCCCCGGGACTTGCTGCTGGGGTGAGCAGGAGAAACATATTGTGAGCCTCATTCTGGGCCACAGGAGAGTGAAGACTGTGTGACCCAGAGCAACCGGCACCCACTCCACCCCAGCTCCCAGGAAAGCCCTGCTGGGGTGACCCAGAGAAACCCAGCATGTGCCTCACACAGAACCACAGGAGAGCTCTGACTGTGCAACCCAGAGAAACTCACCCCTGTTTCACCCCAGCCCCTGGGACAGTCCTGAAGGGGCTACCCACAGCAACCCAGCACATGCTTCACTCTGGGCCACAGGAGAGCACTGCCTACAACCTGGAGAAAGCTGGTGTGCCCAGCCAGGAACCACACATTCTTGCTGCAAGTGCACTGCCAGAAGGACCTAGGGCTCTATCATGCCATGGGTGTCAGGGCTGCATAGTGAATTGCATGCCAGAGGGCTCTAGGTTCTCACAGGGAGTCACATACCAGAGGAACAGTGCACATGCTCCTGGCACTCCAAGCATCTGAAGCAGAAAACTGAGGGACCTGATCCCTGGAAGAAGGGGATAAAACTCAGACCAGAGACAATAAAGGCATCAGACTCAAAGCAGCCTCAGCCCCAGGGTTAACAATTTTTGGATCATTGTCCTGATAGGGTCTTCAACCTCTCAAACCCAAAGAAGGGTGCACAGAGCCAGAAAGAGACAGCAAAAATGGGAAGACAAAGAACCAACCACCCAAGGAAAGAAAAGGAATCATCACCAGAAAAGGGACTAAATGAAATGGAGGCAAAAACATGATAGAGAAAGAATTTTGAGTAAGGGTCATAAAGTTCCTAAACAGGCTAGATCAGTGGTCACCAAATGGTGATGCGTGGGCCATTAGTGGTCTGTGAGGTCCAAAAGGTTGGAGACTGCTGGTTTAAGGAAACCTTTGGAGCAGCAGTCACCAACTGGTGGTCCACAGACCACTGGTGGTCCATGAGGTCCAAAAGGTTGGCAATTGCTGGGCTAAATGATAAAATCAACAACATATGTGAAAATCAAGAGGAAATGAAAAATGATATAGCAGCACTGCAAAACACAATGGAAGGTTTCAATAGTAGACTAGAAGAAACAGAGGACCGAACCAGCGAGTTAGAAGACAGGGTAAAAAGACACACCCAATTGGAACAACAACTGGAAAAAATATCAAAAAGCAGGAGTAAAGTTTAAGAGAGCTTTGTAACAACATGAAATGAAGCAACACCCACATAATAGGGGTGCCAGAAGGTCAAGAAGGGGAGCATGGAATAGAAAACATATTTGAAGAAAAAATGACAGAAAATTTCCCTGACTTGGGGAAGAAAAAGTCACACAAGCACAGAGTCCCTAACAAGATGAACCCTAAAAGACCCACACCAACTCTTGTTGTAATTACAATGGCAAACATTAATGAAAAAAAATATTAAGAACTGCAAAAGAGAGACAGAAAGTTACCTACAAGGGAATTCCAATTACACTATCAAATGATTTCTGGACAGAAACACATCAGGCCAGAAGGGAATGGAATTATACAAAGTGATGCAAAAATGCTAAAGGGACTGTTGTAAAAAGAATAAATAGAAAAGGAAGAAGCAACACAGGCATAAAGAATAAAAATAGCAACAAGTACCTGTCAATAATAACCTTAAATGTAAATGGGCTCAATGCTCCAATCAAAATACAAAGGGTGGCTGAATGAATAAGAAAAAACATGACCCATATATATTCTGTCTACAAGAGACCCACCTCAGAACAAAGGACTTATACAGGCTGAACATGAAGGGATGGGGGAAAAAATTACAAGCAAAAATAAATGATAAAAAGCTAGGGTAGCAATACCTATATCTGATAAAATAGAACTCAAAGTGAAGGCCATAACAAGAGATAAGGAAGGCCACTTCATAATACTAAAGGGATGAATACAGCAAGAGGCTATAACTCTAGTAAACATGTATGCACACAATATAGGAGCACCCAAATACATAAAAAAGCTTCTGGAACATATCAGGGGACAGATTGACAGCAATACAATCATAGTAGGGACTTTAAAACCCTATTGTCATTACTGAATAAATATTCTAGACAAAAAATCAACAAAGAAACAGCAATCCTAAATGGATCACTAGATGAGATGGAACTAATCAACATCTTCAGAACATTTCACCCGAAAACAATGGAACATAGATTCTTCTTGAGTGCACATAGGACATTTTCAAAGACAGACCACATATAAGGACACAAGATATAGTCTCTTCAAATTCAAGAATGTAGAAATCATATCAAGAATCTTCTCACATCACAATGGATGGAATTAAAAATAAACTACATTAAAAATGATAAAAAACAATAAAACACATGGAGGCTAAATAGCATGCTATTAAACAATGATAGGGTTACCAAAGAGATCAAAGAAGAAATAAAAAACATTCTGGAAACAAATGAAAATGAAATCACAACAATCCAAAATCCATGGGACACAGTGAAAGCAGTCCTGAGAGGGACAGTTATAGCACTACAGGCCTACCTAAAACAAAAACCAAAACCAAAAACAAAAACAAAAACAACGAAACAACAAAAAACCCACAAAAACAAGAAAAACTGGTAATAAGTTAGCTACCCCTACAACTTAAAGAACTAGAAAGAGCAACAAGAAAAGCACAGAGTGAGCATAAGGAAGGAAGTAATAAAGATCAGAGTGTAAATAAATGACATAGAGACAAAAAAATACAAAAGATCAATACAACCAAGAGTTTGTTCTTTAAAAGGATAAACAAGATTGATGAACTTCTGGACAGGATTGCCAAGAAACAAAGAGAGAGGGCATAAATAAACAAAATCAGAGATGAAAGAGGTGAAGTAACAACCTACCTAATAGACATACAAAGATTTGTAAAAAAAAAAATACTATGAAAAACTCTATCCCAATAAACTGGACAACCAAGGTGAAATGGACATATTCCTAGGAAAATACAATCTTCCAAAACTCAATCAGGAACAATAAAAAAAACAACAACCTGAATAGGCCGATAACTACCAATAAAATGAAGCAGTAATCAAAAAACTTCCAGCAACAAAAGTCCTGATCCAGATTACTTTACAGGGGAGTTCTACCAAACATTCAAAGAATTAAATGCTATGCTCCTCAGACTATTCTAAAAAATTCAAGAGGAAGGAACACTTCCAAGCTCTTTCTATGAAGCCAACATTACCCTAACCCCAAAACAAGATAAAGACACTACAAAGAAAGAGAATTACACACCAATATATATATATAAAACCCTAATATGCAAACAGACCTAATGGTGCAAAAACCAGTTACTATGATGTGCAATGACCACCAGGGGGGCACATGAGGAACATGGTGGGAGTTGGCAGCAGAGCGTGGAACATGGCAGGTGTTGGCTGTGGTAGGATGGTGGAGCAGGTGAGTGGTGGCGCCAGACCAAGGCGGGGTGCTGGTTGCTGGCATTAGGGTGAGCCTCTGGTGGTTACTGAAAAGTCTTTGTGCTTGTGCGCTACGATCCCACCTCGCACTTGCACCCACTGCCAGTGCCGAAGCTGCTGCTTGCACCTGCTGCTGGCGCAAGAGCCACTGCTCGCATCCACTGCTGGCGCTGGCACCACTTGCACCTGCTGCCGGCCCTGATGGCCCCTGAGGGCTTCTCCACCTCTCCCTGCTCCTGAGGGGCAATTGGGGCAGCAGCTGCTGCTCGTACCCACTGACGGCGCCAGCCCCGCTTGCACCCACCAGCCCCCATCGCCCTG
>NW_006292920.1:285188-292082 GCF_000327345.1 Myotis davidii | reverse complement strand
AACACTCTTGCCTTTTGCAACAGCATGGATGGAACTGGAGAGCATTATGCTAAGTGAAATAAGCCAGTCAGAGAAAGATAAATACCACATGATCTCACTCATTTGTGGATTATAGAGAACAACAGACTGATGAGAAAAGGGACAGACCCAAAGATTGAGAAACAGCGGAGGGGAGGGCGGGGGTAAGGGGAAGAGATCAACCGAAGGACTTGTATACATGTATATAAGCCAAACCAATGGACATGGACAACAGGGGGATGGGAGCATGAGTGTGTGTGCGGGGGGAGGTTGAGGGTTAATGGGGGGGGATAAGGACACATTTGTAACACCTTAACTAATAATAATAAAAAAAAATATTACTGAAAAAAAAATGGTGGTACATCTACACAATGGAATACTATGCTGCTGTAAAAAAGAAAGAACTCTTACCATTTGCAACAGCATGGATGAACCTGGAGCACATTATGCTAAGAGAAATAAACCAGTCAGAGAAAGATAAATATGCTGTTATAGCATCCTGAGCTGACTAAGACAAATGTTAAATTTGTAATGCCTGTTAGATACCAGAGATGTCAAATAGACAGATTTATGTGTTTGGATGCCATGGGAGAGGCCAGTATGGTGGATATCACTTAGGAGTCATTTGCATATGGGTTGTATTTAAGATTATGAGAATGCATAAGATTACCAAAGGAAGATTTTAGAGAGGAAAAAAAATAATAGTAATGGTGATGGTGATAATAATAAAAAAACATGTAATAGTGTTTATTATATGCTAGTACTGCTCTAAGTGCTTTATATATATTTACTTATTTAATCTTTACAACAACACCATGAAGTAGGTGTTATTAGTATCCTTACTTTATAGGTGAAGAATCTTAGGGACAGATACATTATACAAATTGTCCAATTTAACGCTAGGTAGCAGATAGGATTAAAAAACAGGAAACCGGCTTCCAAGTCCACTCTCTTTAACTACTATACTATTATTGCCTCTTAAGAGAAGACAAAGAGAAATCAGCCCTGGGCTCTATCACATTTACAAGGGAGAAAGAGGACCCAGCAAAGGAGACTGATAAGGAGTAACTAGGAGAACGTGATGTCATGGAAGCCAAGAGAGTAAGTATTATCAGTAAGGAGGAACTATTTAACGACACTAAATATTTTTGAGCAGTTACATAAGAATAGCATAGAGAGGTTTCCATTGGATTCATCAATGTGGAAGTCAATCATGTTCTGATAAGAGCATTTCCTTCATTATTAATATTTACCATTTTCTGAAAGATTCTTCTCTTCAGTCACTATATCCTTTTGTCAACCTTGGTATTATCCTTTAGTACTGTAATTGATCTTCTTGGCCATGAATTTCATCTGCCCCTTGGTATGTGCAATCAGATCACTTCATTTCCTAGGGGATGTATTCCAAGTAGCAATTTATATTTGGACTTTTATCCTGCTGTCTTATTTCAAGGTGCCAATGTCTAGGTACCTTGAGTTTTTGTTGTATTTCTTCTAGAGATATTTTCCTATTTCGTCAGAGGAATTACATAAAAGGTTCTCTCCTAGTCCCACTGCTTCTACTTTCTTGTTTGGTTCATTCAGAGTGGAAAAGATGATAAGATTCCTGGCTGTTTCTGAATGGCAAACTCAAGAGCTATGTCATTCGGCAATTCTGACGTACAACACTTCCTTCCTACTGTTTATACACATGAGTAATCAAGGGACAGTATCTGTAGGCTAAATCTCCCTCCAGCAAGAATAATGATTTCTGCCGAAACCGGTTTAGCTCAGTGGATAGAGCGTCGGCCTGCGGACTGAAGGGTCCCAGGTTCGATTCCGGTCGAGGGCATGTACCTGGGTTGCGGGCACACCCCCAGTGGGAGATGTGCAGGAGGCAGCTGATCGATGTACCTCTCTCATCGATGTTTCTAACTCTCTATCTCTCTCCCTTCCTCTCTGTGAAAAATCAATAAAATATATATTTTTTTTTAAAAAAAGAATAATGATTTCTGCTAGGCAGTTTAGAATAAGGACAGGTCACATGATTAGTGCCTCTAATTAGCCCTTATGCAAGTTCTAGTCTAGATTCCTTATTTAGGGCACAGTGACACTTAGATAGGGTGTGATTTGTTTCTGCCAGGGTGTCTGAACACATCTGAATACATCAAAAGGAAACTCATTTACAGTTGGAGTCCTCTTGAACAGTGCTGCCTGGGGAGGGTGAGCAATGGCAACACCTCAGCCTCAATAGGACAAAGCACTTGGAGAGGGAGCTTGTCCTTGCTCTCTGATGAGTAAAAGCATTGCCCTGGATAGGATGTCATAAACCCACAGTTTCTCCCTCAAGCTCAGGAGAGCAGATGGCAGGAGCACAGTAGGGAATTGACAAATGCTTATCACTACTTTGCACTAACTTTCTCAAAACATGTCAACATTGTCTTTCCCTGGAGATCTCAGTCAAGGCATTGCTTGAAAGGAGAGCATTCACTGAGATGCGTTTTTCAATGAACTGAGTTCCTCACTTTCATTTGCCATTCCACATGGATTTAGAGCTCTTAAGGGTCAAGAGGTCAAGGTCCTTGGCTTCCCCTACAAAAGTTTTTCTTCTTGTAGAAATAGTTCAGGCTAAATATCTACCCCAAAACTTTTTGAGCGTTATTTTGACTACTTAATTTTCTTTTAAAAAATATTTTATTGATTTTAGAGAGGGAGGGAGAGGGGGAGAGAGAGAGAGAGAGAGAGAGAGAGAGAGAGAGAGAGAGAGAAACATCAATGATGAGAGAGAATCCTCATTGCATATACCCCCTTGGGATTGAGCCCACAACCCAGGCATGTGCCCTCACTGGGAATCAAACTGTGATCTCCTCATTCATAGGTCTACATTCAACCACTGAGTCATGCCAGTGGGGCGCTTTGTGCTTCTTTAACCCTTTTCTTCTACCCAGAGCATGGATAGAAGAAAAGTTATCAATGGTGTTAAAAACACCAAAGTAAAGAAATGAGTTATAGGAGAGTGTGTGATCCTCAAATAGTAGAATTGATCTGCAGGCTGGTGAGAGGTTAAAGAAGCTGGGGAGGGAGAGATCTACAAGTCAATTAGAGAAAGGGAAATTGGAATGGAGAGAGGAGATATGGGGGAAAAGTACCATCTAAGAACATAAATGAGGCAGAGAGGATGAAGGCCCACATGAGTAAGGACAAGTAAAACACTCGCTCTTCACCACTGTTTTTTTCTCTGAATCTAGAGATAGGCAAGGAGACAGCCTCTATGCTTTTATTTTATTCATAACAAAGGAAATGAGTGCATGAAGGGAACAGAAAGAAAGGCAGAGGGGCCTTGCCATTAGATCAGAAATAGAAATAACTGAAACTTTCCACTGGAAAACCTTGGCAGGATCAGAATCTCATGGGACCTTAAGGGACTCTCAATTTAACTCTTATTGGCCTGGATAGTGCAAGGGTGTGGTGTTCTTGGAAGAGCTTGCAGTCCTGGGAGGGAAATGTGACCATGAGAAATTTCTTTCCTATTTGGGAGTTGAGGATGGAATACTCTCTCTCTCTTTTTTAAATTTATTGTTTTTGTAAACTACTTCACACTCACTGGAAACTTGTGATGACAGTGAAACCTATCTCAAGGTCTACTCTTCACCTCTACCAAGTCTGAACCTGTCAATGAAGACTTTACATTCTTTTGGGTTTCCAGAGAGAAACCCATTATTTTTAATTGAGCTTATTGAGGTGACATTGGTTAATAAAAGTATATAGATTTCAGTGGTACAATTCTATAATACATAATCTGTATATTGTATTTTGTGTTCACCACCCCAAGCCAAGTCTCCTTCTAACATCATTTATCCCTGTTTTACCCTCTCCTACCTTCTCTCAACCCCTTTCCCCTGTGCTAATCACTATAGTGTTGTCTGTCCATGAGGTCTTTTTGTGTGTTTTTTTCTTAATCCCTTCACCTTTTTCACTCAGCCTCCTCTTTCCTTCCTTTCTTCCTTCTGACAGCTGTCAGTCTGTTCTCTGAGTCTGTTTCTACTTTTTTCCTTAGTTTATTTTGTTCATTGGATTCCATATATAAAAGAGAATATCTTTTTAATGCCACACAATCAATTTTTATGGGTCTGTGCCTGGAATTTAAGTTTAGAGTTATATTATTTACAATAAGTACAATTTATTGGCCAAAGTTAGACCCAGCTCATAACCAATGGATTAGCCAATGTAACAGTTTGAGACTGATGAACACAAGGAATAATCAACCATAATTTTCCAGAACTCCATCAGTGGGCCTGAGCCTTACCCAAAAGGAAGTGGGATTATACTGTTGGAACAATTTTTCTGGGTGCTGGGAGCTTTGTGCCTGCAGAATTAGCATGAGACTCAAAACTTGCTCTAGACAGACAACTACTAGTAGGAGTCCAAGAAATAAGATATCAGGAGTCACATTCCTAAAAATATACCACTTCTCCAATCTATTAGAAGATGACTAAAATTATTTTAGAAGTTGACAGAGCATTTATTCTATAATCCTCCTTTGACTCTCCCACTCCTCCTAACAGGGGCCCTGCCCACACTACACAGAGGTGTTAGATCCTTTTTGAGAGTGGATATTCTTAGCAGAGAGGAAGGATAGAGCACAATAGTACAGTCTGTTTTAAAGTGGGAGTGGTGGGCACTGGGAGAGTGAGAAAGGAAAGATTGGAAATTTGAAAGCCAAAATACTAACTTCAGAGTTTTGCTAAGGACAACTAGCCTTTTCAAGTAGGAATTTTAGGAAAATTCATCTCAAGGCATTAATATGATTCTTTTTGAAGCAACTAATGTTATCAAGTATTTGACATGTCAGCATGTGCCTTTGAGAAGTACTAAAATGGCTGCAGGTATTGTGTATGCAAGTCATAGCATTTCTGACTTAGTGATTCTTTGACCTTTCCTGCAAGTTTGATGAGACCTATAATAGTTTTATTTTTTCAAAAATGAAAATTTCTGATCAGTCTGCTTTGATCAGATGTTTCTTTTTTCAAATTATTGGATTATTTCAAATAATCCATAGATTATCCTAAAAATAATCTATGGGGTAAATTCTCTTGAGCAGAGTGGAGACATTACTATGGTTGTACACAAAACACTTTCTACTTGAGTCACCATTGCCTTTCCTTTGAAGGGGGAAAGGATTACAACAAAGGGCAAATGCCTCCAGCTCCTGGGTCCCTGGGTCTAGTACATGCTGGATCTCTCGGGGTACCATCCATTAAAGCTCCTCTTCAGCCTCAGCTGAGAGGATATACTCCTGTACCTGGGCAAGTTGCCTTGCTTTACAACAAAACAGCAGTTATACAATGAAATTCAAGCAAGACAGATGTCTGAAGTTTCTCTTTTTTGTTCAAGTAGATACAAAAGTCACTATTATTATTATCTTTCTAGCTTGTTTTACACAAAAAGTTTGTTGGTTTTCATTTCAGTTGGTCTTGGATGAACCAATAAATGGAGGTAGAGGAATAATAGATGACTGGTTAGAGTTCAAATAAGTGCAAGGAAAGTTAGTGTGTGTTTGCAGCATTATTACAGAATATGGAGCATTTGTGTGGAGGGACATATGCTGAAAGGAGTGAGTTATGTATTCCTTTTCAACTAAAATACTGTCAGTCTATGAGGTTTTAAGTGGCTAACAATGTGGGAGGATATACTAATACCAGTTCACAGAAGACACTTGACAATCCTGCATCATATCTTTTATTACCTTGTTATCAGCTTTGAACCATTAGCTGAACTATAGCAGCAACAAGAAAAGGAGATGAAGGCAATTAGCCAGAAGACTATTAGGTTAAATACACACTCATCACCAGCAATGCTTCTTCCTGTCCTTTGAATAACCTTTCCTTTAATATGTGGAATGATTTGTTCAAGGATAAATTGAGTTGAAGAATGAACTCAAAATATTCTAAATTGTAGCCTGGGAGGTAGCTGATCCAGAAAAATCTTACACATAGCTGAGGCTCAATTCGCAATGATCAGTATAATAAACACCAGGAAGTAAAGATATTTTGGGATAAGAAACTAGGTTAAAATTATATGTCACATTTTTATTTGGGTAAAACAATATTATGATTACACTAAATGAAAAATTTTAAAACAAATCATTCACCAGCCCTCTAACACAACCACTATTTTCACTTTTGCATTTCCCTTTCTAGTCTATATCCAAATGCATACACATTTTAAATATTTATTTTAAATTTTTTTATTTTTAATAAAGATGACATAGTTAAGGTATATAGCATTATGATTTGATATATATGTACATGGTGAAATGATAAATTCAAACTTATCCTATATACTAAAAAGCCAATGGCTGTAATGACCAAAATGACCAAATGAACAATCCCCAGGAAGTACATGGAGCACCTCTCGGTCCACAGGCTCCTATCACAGCAAGACTGGCCACAGGTGGGCAGGCGGAGCAGCTGGCAGGTGGGTGAAGGGAGGTCCTTACGCCTCTGGCCCAGGGGCGGGGCCAGAGGTGTAACGACCGACCTTGCCGCCATGGTGGCTGCAGATCAGCCCGGAGATAGGCCCAGAGAGAGATGCAGGGACTGATCCACAGCAGCCGCAGAGTCTGCGGATCAGGCCCAGAGATAGGCCCAGAGAGAGAGACAGCTGTCAGCGGGGTCATTCTGGATTTCCCAGAAGAGTCAATGGCTGCCTAGGAGGCAGAACTTTTGATGTTGACTGGCATAGAAACCAACCAATAGGAACCTAATCTGGGTAACTGTGAAGGCAGAACCTAAGGTGGGGGCTGACCCAGTCTAATTAGCATATTACCCTTTTATTAGTGTAGATAGATTATATAGGATAGGATTGCTTAAATGGGGGAAAAAGCCTTTTTCAGGA
>NW_006292920.1:284615-284862 GCF_000327345.1 Myotis davidii | reverse complement strand
AGACAAAAATATATAAGTCCTATATCTGGACTGATCCTAGCCATATGCACTGTACTGTCAAACTGGTTATTAAAAAATTTAACTGCTTTCTTACACCTACACCAAATCAGCTGCTGCCCTTAAAATCCCTCCTTAGCCCCCACCTTAGGTTTTGCCTTCCCAGTTCACCCAGATTAGGTTCTGATTGGTCAGTTTCTATACTAGTCAGTGTAAAAAGCTCTGCCTCTTAGGCAGCCATTGATTCTTC
>NW_006292920.1:282233-284544 GCF_000327345.1 Myotis davidii | reverse complement strand
CTACTCACAGTTCATCCAGATTTGTTTCTGATTGGTCAGTTTCTATACCAGTCAGCGCCTCCAGGACTATCTCTGGGCCTATCTCTGGGCCTGATCCACAGCCTCCATGGCAGCTGCGGATCAGGCCCTGCCTCTCTCTCCGGACCTCTCTCTGGGCTGGAGGTGTAACAACCTTGTCTTGCCTGATTCCCCGTGCCTGCCCGCCCACCGCCCCACCCACCTACTGGCCCACCAGCCTTGCTGTGATAGGAGCCTGTGGGCCACTGGAAAGGGACCCAGAGCTGCTCCATGCACTTCCTGGTGATCATTGGTTTTGTTCATTATGGCCCTTGGCCTTTTATTATATAGGATGTTGATTCTTCCAATCCATAAACATGGTATATTCTACCACTTGTTTATATCTTCCTCTATCTCTTTTTTCAATGTCCTGTACTTTTCCGAGTACAGGTCTTTTACCTCTTTGGTTAAGTTTACTTCTAAGTATCTTAATTTTTTGTTGCAATGGTAAATGTGATTGGTTTTAGTTTCTCTTTCTGAGAGTTCACTATTGGTGTATAAAAATGCGATGGATTTTTGGGGTATTAATTTTGTATCCTGCCACATTTCAGAATTCATTTAATAAATTTAGTGGACTTTGATGGAGTCTTTAGGGTTTTCTATGTACAGTATCATGTCATCTGCGAATAATGAGAGTTTTACTTCCTCCTTTCCAATTTGGATGCCTTTTATTTCTTCTTCTTGTCTGATCACTATGGCCAGGACTTCCAGAACTATGTTGAACAAGAGTGGTGAGAGGTCCCAGTCTTGCACCTATTCTTAGGGGAAATGGTTTTAGTTTTTGCCCATTGAATATGATGTTAGCTGTAGGTTTGTCATATAAGGCTTTTATTATGTTGAGGTATGATCCTTCTATTCCCACCTTGCTGAGAGTTTTTATCAAAAATGGGTGTTGGATTTTGTCAAATGCTTTTTCTGCATCAGTTGATATGACTATGTGGTTTTTTTTTCTTTCAATTTGTTTATGTGACATATCATGCTTATTGGTTTTCGGATATTGTACCATCCTTGCATCCCTGGGATAAATCCTACTTGTCATGGTGTATGATCTTTCTGATGTACTGCTGGATCCGATTTGCTAAGATTTTGTTGAGGATTTTGGCATCTATGTTCATGAGGGATATTGGCCTGTAATTCTCTTTCATTGTGTTGTCTTTCCCTGGTTTTGGTATGAGGGTGATGCTGGCTTCATAGAATGAGCTTGGAAGTGTTCCTCTTGGATTTTTTGTAGTAGTCTGAGGAGGATAGGTTTTAGTTCTTCCTTGAATGTTTGGTAAAACTCCCCTGTGAAGCCGTCTGGTCCTGCGCTTTTGTTTGCTGGGAGGTTTTTTTGTTTTTGTTTGTTTTGTTTATGTTTTCTTTAATTACTGCTTCAATTTCATCTGTAGTTATTGTCCTATTCAAGTTTTCTGATTCCTCCTTATTGAGTTTTGGAAGATTGTATTTTTCTAGGAATATGTCCATTTCATATAGGTTGTCCAGTTTGTTGGAATAGAGTTTTTCATAGTATTTATTTACAATCCTTTGTATTTCTATGGGGTCGATTGTTACTTAACCTCTTTCATTTCTAATTTTGTTTATTTATGTCCTCTCTCTTTGTTTCATGATAGCCTGGCTATAGGTTCATCAATCTTGTTTATCATTTTGAAGAAGCAGCATTTGGTTTTACTGATATTATGTATGATTTTTTTGGTCTCTATGTCATTTATTTCTGCGTGGATCTTTATTACTTCCTTCCTTCTACTTGTTCTGGGTTTTTTTGTTGTTCTCTTTCTAATTCTCTAAGTGGTAGTGTTAGCTAACTTATTACCAGTTTTTCTTGTTTTTTTGTTTTGTTTTGTTTTGTTTTTTGAGGTAGGCCTGTATGAACTTCCTCAAAAAAGTGCTATGAACTTCCATCTCAGGACTGCTTTCACTCTATCTCATGTTTTGGATTTTTGTATGTTCATTTTCATTTGTTTCCAGTATTTTTTTTATTTATTCTTTAATCTCTTTGGTAACCCATTCATTGTTTAATAGCATGCTATTTAGCCTCCATATATTTGAATGGTTTTGAGCATTCTTATTGTAGCTGATTTCTAATTTCATCCATTGTGATGTGAGAAGATGCTTGATATGATTTCAATCTTCTTCAATTTACAGAGACTTAGTTTGTGTCCTAACATGTGGTCTATCTTTGAAAACGTCAGATATGCACTTGAAAAGAATATTTATTTTGTAGCTTTGGGGTATAATGTTCTGAAGATGTCAATTA
>NW_006292920.1:277413-282044 GCF_000327345.1 Myotis davidii | reverse complement strand
AACACTTCTACTGTCGTGGTAAACAACCTGCTTCCCTATTTATAATGGTCTGGCCCTCTAGCAACTTCAGCGTGAAATTATAGCTAAGTTGCCTCCAAATTCAGGTGGTCATAACAATCTGGCCACTCAGTATATATTCTGCTTTGGGGTTAAATGTTCTGAAGATGTCAATTAGTTCCATCTGTTCTAGAGTGTCATTTAGGCTTGTTGTTTTCTTGTTAATATTTTGTCTAGAAGATTTATCCAGTTGTGTCAGTGGGGTATTAAGTGCCCTACTCTGATTGCATTGCTGTAAATATCTCCCTTGATATCCTCCAGAAATTTTTTTTATGTATTTGGGTGATCCTGTATTGAGTGCATATATGTTTACCAGAGTTATATCCTCTTGTTGAATCTATTCATTTAATATTTAAAGTGGCCTTCCTTATCTCTTGTTATAACCTTCACTTTGAGGTCATTTCTGTCAGATAAAAGTATTGCTACCTCAGCTTTTCTTTTTCTTTTCCGCTTGCCTGAAAAATTTTTTCCCGTCCCTTCATTTTCAGTGTATGTGAGTCCTTTGTTCTGAGGTAGGTCTTTTGTAGACAGCATATATATGGGTCATGTTTTCTTTTCCATTCAGCTACCCTGTGCCTTTTTATTGGAGCATTTAATCTATTTTCATTTAAGGTTATTATTGATAGGTACTTGTTTGTTGTCATTTTTACTATTTAAGCCTGTGTTCCTTCTTCCCTTTCTATGTATTCTTCTACAACAGTCCCTTCAGCATTTCTTGCATTGCTAGCTTGGTAGTAATAAACTCCCTTAGCCTTTTTTTGTCTGTGAAGCTCCTGGTTTCATGTTAAATTTTGAATGATAGCCTTGCTGGGTAGAGTATTCTTGGATTCAGTCTCTTGTTTTGCATCACTTTGTCTACTTCACTCCATTCCCCTCTGGCCTGATATATTTCTGCTGAAAAATCAGTTGATAGTCTAATGGGAAATCCCTTATAAGTAACTTTCTGTATCTCCCAAGAGCACTTATGATTTCATTATCAAAAGGCAACTACAAAAACCATATCGGCCTCTTTCTGTCTAGTCTTTTTACAATCAGTGCATTTTTCTTTGCATAATTGAGATATATACACATGTCCTGTTTTGTTTTATTAACATTATGTAACAAACATTTCCCTATGCCCTATGAGTATTATAAAATATGAGGATTGCATCATTTTCCATTGATTGGAAGTTCCATAATGTTAGATTGTTTTGATATTTCTTAATATCAATGATGCTGCAATGAGCATTGTATCAGTTAATATAATGTCAGTTGCTGTAACAAAGGGACGACATAACATGTAAAGGCTCAAATAAGAGAGAAATTTTCAAGTAATGGAATGAATTCCAAATCAGGTCATGGTTCTACTTAATGCAATCGTTCAGAAATACAGATTTATTCTGTGTTTTTTTTTAATTCTGTCAGCCCTGCTTAAAACCGTGTCACTTGAACATCCATGCTCAGACTCACAGGAAAAGGAAATAGAGCAAGGCAGAGGTATACCTACTTCTTAAGAGCTCTGGCCCAGAAGTAGCACACACTTTTGCTTGTATTTCTGAGTCATACAGCTACACACAAGCAAGTGAAGCTTGAAAATATACCATAAATGGGCAATCATGTTCATGGTACTTTTATTACTATGGAGGAAAGAGAAAAGAGATTTTGGGAAACAGAAGTCTCTGCCACAAACACATTTGAGTACAAGTATTTATTTGCATTTCAGTATTTTCTTCTTAGGATACAGTCTTTTTAAAAGGAGACTAAATATTATTCTTTTTAAATCATAACAACTTCACTCTTTCTCTCATATTTTTAATTCATCTCTTAGCCAACTGGAATGTCCTAGTTTCTTTCAAGAAGAATCCATGAGTGACATATTCCCTGAGCCCTTGCATATCTGAGAATTTTTTTATGCTTTCACATATAAAAGGAAATTTTTACTATTTCTTAATTATAGAATTTTTGTGTTACAAAATTTCCTCTTTTTTAAATAATTTTATTGATTTTTTACAGAGAAGAAGGGAGAGGGATAGAGAGTTAGAAACATCAATGAGAAAGAAGCATCAATCAGCTGCCTCCTGCACACCCCCTACTGGGGATGTGCCTGCAACCAAGGTACATGCCCTTGACCGGAATCGAACCTGGGACCCTTCAGTCCCCAGGCCGACGCTCTATCCAGTGAGCCAAACCAGCTAGGCCCAAACTTTTCCTCTTGATACTTCATCGTTATGGTTCCACTGTCTTTCAGCATTCAATTGGTATTTCTCTTCCTGTCTTTCTCTAAAAACCAATGACAACATATCCTTAAGTGAGGATTAAAATAAATACATAAATAAATGAAATTTTTATTGTTAATGCTGTATGGCTTGGATGGGTCAGGATAAACCAATGTGGAAGCGGAATTCAAGTCTTTAACATTTGGAATGTTACCTCAATAGTAGGGAACCAGATGCATTTTTTTTTTCCTAAGGAGGTTGACTATTGGTATAGTATGGAAGGAAAAGCTGAACATTATTTACTGGGATCCTTTTAGTTCAAAAGAACTGCTACCTTTTCTGATGTCATGGGGATCTCCTGGGTGAACAGAATATGATTCAGATATTTCAGCTCTGAGTTCAAAAAACACATTTCTCTAGGTTGGCCCAAAGAACAACTTGGGCCAGGGACTTATTTAAAGAGAGAATGTTATATAAAGAAGTTATTCAAGTAATGATGGCATAGAAGGTAATCTCACTTATAAACATGGATAAGAATCCTAAATGAAATAGCAACAGAATAAATACAGCAGTGTATTAAAATAAGAAAGCATTTTTTTACTTTTTACTATAGGAAGGCAAAAATAGTTTGACATCGCAAGCTCTATAAACATAATTCACAATGTTAACACATTAAATTAGAAAAAACATAATTGCAATAGATGCTATAATAAAATTCAATATTTATTCTAGATTTTATAAAAGAAAAAAGCAAGTGCCTATCAGCAGGTGAGTGCATTAAGAAACTGTGGTACATCTATACAATGGAATACTATGGTGCTGTAAAAAGGAAGAAACTCCTACCATTTGCAACAGCATGGATGGACCTGGAGAGCATTATGCTAAGCGAAATAAGTCAGCCAGAGAAAGATAAATATCACATGATCTCACTCACTTGTGGCATATAATGAACAACATAAACTGATGAACAAAAACAGATCCAGATACACAGAAGTCAGACCTTCAAACCTCAGAGGGAAGGTGGAGAAGGGTGGGGATAAGGGGTAGAGATCAATCAAAGGACTTGTATGCATGCATATAAGCCTAACCAATGGACACAGACACCAGGGGGGTGAGGGCAAGGCTAGGGGAGGGGGGGGGAGAGTAAGGGGGAGATAAGGACACATATGTAATACCTTAATCAATAAAGAAAACTAATCCCCTTTCATTGTAAATAAACATTTTTTAAAAAAGAAAAAAGCTTTTAGACTAGGGAGAGAAGGAAATTTCCTTAACTTTCTAAAAGAGTTTCTAGTAGAAATCTATAGCATATACGATATTTAATGATAAAATATTAGATACATTCTCCTTAAAGTCAGGAAAAAGTCAGGGATGGTTGCTTTCACCTCTACTATTTAACATTATTCTGGAAGACCTAGCTAATATGATTTGAAGAAGAAGGAAGAGAACTGAAAGATAATTAGGAACTACTAATAGAAAGTGTGGAACAAACTGTCATTAATTGCTGAAAATAAGATCATATATTTAGAGAATCCATGAGAATCAACTGTTCAACTATTAGAATATGAGAGTTTAGCACAGTGACTAGCTGTAATATCAATAATAAACATCACTTTCTTTCCAGTAAAAACCAACTAGAAAATGTCATGGATAAAGAGTCTAATTCACATTATCAACAAGGCTATGAAATAACTTAGAATAAACCTAATAAAACATGTAATAATTTTACATAAGAATATCTATTAAAGATTATTAAATGATGTAATAGCATATAAACAAATGGGGGAGAATGCCATTGGATTAGAAGGCTTTGAATTTTAAAGATGTAACTACTATCAAATTAATCTATAAATTCAATGTAATTCACATAAAATTCCAAAAGAATACTAGAAGAAACTTGACTGAAATTCATTTGGAAAAGAAAATGGGCAGGAACTGACAAGGACATTTTCAAAAAGAAGAAAACGAGTAATGATGCTCTCTACTGGATAGCAAAATATTGTATAAATTTATAATAAAATAGTGTAGATATAGTTTAGGATTATAATAACAGATTAATGGAATATAATTCCAAAATTGAACATTTTTTTATTTTTATTTTTTGTTAATCCTCACCCAAGGGAAAGATAGGGAGAAACATTGATGTGAGAGGAAAACATTGATTGGTTATCTCCTGCACATGCCCAAGCAGAGCTCAGGCTGGGGAGGATCCTGCAACCAAGGTATGTGCCCTTAACCAGAATCAAACCCAGGATCCTTTGGTCTATAAGCTGATGCTCCAACCACTGATCCAAACTGACTGGGGCTATTTTTTTTTTTTTAATTTTCTTTTTTCTCTTTTTTAGTCTACCAATGTTCATTTAACACATTATTTTTCTT
>NW_006292920.1:269978-274619 GCF_000327345.1 Myotis davidii | reverse complement strand
TCCCTGCCTTCCTAGATCCAGCCAATGTTTTGGTTTCATCCACATACGCTTGTGAATCTTTGTTCTCAGTGATGAATTTTGTTAAGTCTCCTAATAGGAGTAGCCTGATGGATGAAAGTTAGAGCTCATGCATATCTCTGAAGGTCACGAAATATAAACCTGATGGAAAATCTCTGTCATCAGTGATGCAGCCGCAAAAATCCCGCTGATAATATCAAACGGAGTCATAAAGTTTTCTGTTGGACTATCAGTGTACATGTATACATTAAAAAATAAATGTATCTTTCATCATCATATACTGTGTTTTTGTTGCTCGAATGAATTTTATTATTTCTTCAAGGTTCTTCACATATGTATACCTTAAGAGATATCAAGTAGGCGTAACATGTTCTCAAAAAATTAGGGTTGGCACGCAGAAGAATTTTGAGTCAGAGATTTTGCTGGTTTTGGCACGCACTCACAAAAAGTTTGCCCACCCATGGTCTACAAGCTGATGCTCATTTATCTACTGAGTCAAACTGGCAAGGGCTAAAATTGAACATTTTTCTAAATTGGAATTTAGCATGTGATAAATGTGACATTTAAAAATCAGTGGAAATGGAATACTACTCAGCCACAAAAAAGAAGGAAATCTTACCTTTAGTGACAGCAAGGATGAACCTGGAGATTATTGTATTAAGTGTACTAAGTTGGAGAAAGGCAAATACCATATGATCTCACTTATATGTGGAGTCTAATGAACAAAATAAACTGATGAATGAAATATAAACAGAGGCATGGATACGTGGAACAGACTGATAGTTGTCAGAGGAGAAGGGGTTTGGAGGGCTGGATAAAAGAAAGTGAAGGAATTAAACAGAAAAACCCCACTATATATATATACAGTGTAGTGACAGCTAGATGGAAAGGAGGGTGGGAGAGGGTAGGTGAAGGTGGGTAAAGGGGGGAAATTGGAGATGAAAAAAGACTGCTTGAGCCAATGGGTGCATTATGTAGTGTTTAGATGATATTTTGTTGAGCTGTACACTTAAAACCCATATGGTTTTATGAACCAATAGCACCCTAATAAATTCCACAAAAAATAAAGCCAGTGGAAAATGATGTACTCTTCAGTAAAATATTTTTGGGACAAAAATTATAATTTAGTACAGTTAGCTCTTTACCATGATCTAAATTCCAGATTGATTGAAGAAATGAAAATAAAAGGATCAACATAAATCTTAAACTAAAATACAAGAGAGTAAGACCTTCATAAGCAAGATACTTAAAGTTAACCTAGAAGCCACCATGGGAAACACTGACATATTCAACATAAAAAATATAAAAAGTAAAACAAACAAAAACCTCTAAACATCTTTACAACAACAACAACAAACAATAAACAACCCACTTAGAGCTAGGTCTCAAACTGGAGGCCATATATGCAAGATACTTTGTCATTCACAGAGCTTTAAAAATTCTTTTGGAATATTCCTTAGTTGGACATTATTGCAGTTATTTTTTAGTGCCTTCCACCTGGTAAGCATCACAAAATTTACATTAATTTCCTTGTTCTTATAATTGCTTGAGTTTTTGGCCTGTGGGGGGGAAAAATATAAAAATAGACTGGAGAAAATATTTACAACATATGTAAAAGACAAAAGGTTAACATCCATAACATACCAAATGCTCTACAAATCAATAAGAAAATGACAAATTCCGAAAAATGAACAAACCTATGAATAGGTAATTCATTGAAGAAAAACTAGTGGCCAAGAAGCATATGAAAAGATGGTTTTGCTCACTAGTAATCAGAAAAATAAAAAAGTGAAACAAAATTCCAGGTTTATTTTTCCCATAAAGTTGGCAAAAAAATTATAAAGGATTAATAAGGTATCTAAATTGATTATGTCTTAGATTGATACTGATATGTAGTGTTGATAGGGTGGGGAAAATAAACACTCTCACATAGTATTGGTTGGAATGTAGATCCATATTGGCCATTCTGTTGGGTAATTTGGAACTATTATAAAATTGTAAAATGTTGAAAAATGGTTTCAGAATAAGTGGATGCTACACAGACACATTCCCAGGACCAAATTAGAATTACAGCTAAAATACAAAAAACCACCTTGAATAATCAACTGAATTCTAGCTGGAGAAAACCCTGATAACCAAGGACAGAAAATGGAGACTGCATAGAGACTGGTAGAAAGGGCGGAGGCGCGAAAGGGCTGGCTGGGCTCCCACATACAACAGCTGAAGTGCTGGGGAGATATCTCAGCTGTGGGGGGTTGCCACTGAGAACTCTGGGGTCTAATCCCCAAGCTGGGCCCCTAGCATAGACCACCAGAACTGAGAAAAGTGCCCACATAACATCTGGCTGTGAAAAGTGGCAGGGGTGCTGTCTGTTGTGCCCAGATTTCAAGATTCCCAAGAGCCCACCAGGGAGCCAGCGAGTCCGATGCAAAAGCAAAGAGTCATTTATTTCAAACCTAGGTTTGGCTCCCCTGCCACACTCACCGATCACAGGAGGTGGTCATAGTGATGGCGTGCACTTCCCTTGACTATCATTGGCCAGTTCAGAGAAATCCTGGGCGTGGCCAGCAGTAGCTTGGCTTCCGGGAAGAAGCCTTGCTGAGCACATGGCCAAAGTAAGATGGAGGGCATAGCCCTTACCCTGGGGCAAGGTGGAGGGCGTAGCCCTTACCCTGGGGCAAGGTGGGGGGCGTAGTCCTCGCCCTTTCAATAACCTTAGTTGTACTTGTGCTGGCCTTCATTTTGAAATCTATTTAGTAAGATATGAGTATTGTTACCCAGCTTTTTTTGTTTCCATTTGCTTGGAAAATTGTTTCCCATCTCTTCACTCTCATCCTGTGTGAGTCTTCTGTTCTGAGGTCGATCTCTTATAGACAGCATATGGTTGGGTCATGTTTTTGTATCAATTCAGCTGCCCTAGGTCTTTTGATTGGGGCATTTAATCCATTTACATTTAAGATTATTATTGATAGGTACTTATTTATTGCCATTGTAATTTTGTATGCCTAGGTTTCTCTTGCTATTTCTTCTTCTCATTACAGCAATCCTTTTAGCATTTCTTGCAATGCTGGCTTGGTAGTGATGTACTCCTTTAGCCTTTTTTTTTTTGTCTGGGAATTTGGTATGAATAAAATCCTTTTTTTTTTTTTTTTTTTTTTTTTTTGTCTGGAAAGTTCTTTATTTTACCATCTATTTTGAATGATAGCCTTGTTGGATATAGTAATCTTGGCTTTGGATCCTTGGTCTTCATTGCCTTGAATACTTTATGCCATTCCCTCTGGCCTGAGTTTCTGATGAGAAATTGGTTGACAGCCTTATGGGAGGTCTTTTGTAGGTAACAAATTACATTTCTCTTGCTGCCTTTAAGATTCTCTCTTTGTCCTTAATTTCTGGCATTTTAATTATGATGTGTCTGGGTTTGGGCCTGTTTGGGTTCTTCTTGCTTGGATTATCTGTGCCTCCTGAACTTCTGTGACTTTTTCCTTCACCAGGCTAGGGAAGCTTTCTGCCATTATTTCTTCAAACAAGTTCTCTATCCCTTGCTCACTTCCTTCTTCTGGCATACCTATTATGCAAATATTGTTATGTTTCAAGTTGCCCCACAGCTTCCTTAACCTTCTTGTTTTTTTAATTGTTTTTTTTTTTTCATTTTGGTTGTCTGAATTAGTAATTTATTTCTACCCTATTTTTTACTTCACTGATCCAATCCTCAGCTTCCCCTAATCTGCTGTGTATTCCTTCCAATGTGTTATTTACTGCTGCTATGTCATTCTTTATTTCCAGCTGTTATTTTTTTTCATAGTTACTGTATCTTTTCTCATGCTGCTGAGCATCTTTATCATCATTATTCTGAACTCAATATCAGATAAATTTCAGATCTCCATTTTATTTATCTCTTCTTCTGGAGAATTCTCTTGTGTTTTTTTTCATTTGGGGGGTGTTGCTTTGTCTCTGCCTTTTGGCTGCTTATTTGAGTTTGTGAGTATTATGTAGTTACTTCCCAATCTCTGCAGGAGAGTATCAAATGCTGTTTCAAATTAATTAGATCAGACAAAGATTCAAAGCCTCCAAAGACTCACCTCTGCCTTCAGACTGATTGGATTCAGTCTTGAGTAGCCCTCAGGCAATTGTCCATAGATGTGGTGAGAGGTTTTCCAAGGGGGGGGGTGCAATTGCTTCTGTCTGAAGCCTAATTGTTATTCTCAGTCTCTTAATGGGCCTCAAAAACTCTATACCTTGGGGCAAGGGTTTTCTAATAGGGTGTGTCAGCTGTCTTCCCCAAGGCAAAAACCACCTGGATAGCAAAAGTCTGCCTGAGAAAGATGACCTCCATAGCCTGATGGAATGACTCAGCACAGGAAACTGGGTGTCTCCCTTCCAAGCTCTAACCCTAGAGCAGTGGTTCTCAACCTTCCTAATGCCTCGACCCTTTAATACAGTTCCTCATGTTGTGGTGACCCCCAATTTCATTGTTACAAATTGAACATAATTAAAGCATAGTGATTAATCACAAAAACAATATGTAATTATCTATGTGTTTTCCGGTGGTCTTAGACGACCCCTGTGAAAGGGTTGTTCGACCCCCAAAAGCGTCGTGGTCCACAGGTTGAGAACCGCTGGCTA
>NW_006292920.1:267508-269810 GCF_000327345.1 Myotis davidii | reverse complement strand
AGACAAGGGGGGAAGGAAAGGGCGAGGACTACGCCCTCCACCTTGCCCCCGGGGTAAGAGCTACGCCCTCCACCTTGCCCCAGGGTAAGGGCTAGGCCTTCCATCTTACCTTGGCCATGTGCTCAGCAAGGCTTCTTCCTGGAAGCCAAGCCGCTGCTGGCCACACCCAGGACTTCTTTGAACTGGCCAATGACAATCAAGAGAAGTCGCCATAGATATGACCACATCCTGTGTGACCCCAACCCCCTAAAAAACCTCTCTCCCCACAGAGTTTGCTCTCTCTCTGCCACTTGCTGCTGTGCCAGTAAGGGGGGGGCAGGGGAGCCAAACCTAGGTTTGAAATAAATGACTCTTTGCTTTTGCATTGGACTCGCTGGCTCCCTGGTGGGCACTTGGGAATCTTGAAATCTGGGCACAACAGTTATCACATAATACTAAAGGGATTGATCCAACAAGAGGTTATAACCCTGGTAAACATATATGCACCCAATGTAGAAGCACCTAAAGATATTAATGCCCCCCCCCCAAAAAAAACCTTCTAGAGGACTTTAAGGGAGCGACCAACATGAGTACAGTTATAATAGGGGATTTTAACACCCCACTCACTTCACTGGATAGATTTTCCAGACAAAAAATAAACAAGGAAACTGAATCTGAAGGACACACTGAATCAGATAATTTAATTGATATTTACAGACATTTCATCACAATGTTGCAGAATATACATTCTCAAGTGCACATGGGTCATTCTCAAAGATAAACCACATGTTAGGACACAAAACAAGTCTCTACAAATTCAAGATGATTGATATTATATCAGGCATCTTCTCTGATCCTAATGGAATGAAATTATAAATCAACTACAGTAAAAACACTCAAAAACATTCAAACACATGGAGGCTAAATAGCATGTTATTGAACAGTGAATGGGTTACCAATGAAATCAATCAATAACTAAAATATGTCCTGAAAAATATGACAATGAATACACAGCAACCAAAAATCTCTGGGACACAGCAAAAGCAGTCCTGAGAGGGATGTTCATAGAATTACAGGCCTACTTCAAAAGAAAAAAAGAGAGAGAGAGAGAAATGAATAATAAACTAACCCTACAACTTAAAGAATTAGGAAGATAACAACAAGAAAAGCCAGAGTAAGTAGAAGGAAGGAAATAAAGATTATAGCAGAAATAAATGACATGGAGACTAAAAATAAATGCAAAAGATCAATGAAACAAACAGCTGGTTATTTGAAAAGATAAACAAGATTGATGAACCTTTAGCCAGGCTCATCAAGAAATGAAGAGGGAGGACCCAAATAATTAAAATCAGAAATGGAAGTGGAGAAGTAACAATGGACATCACAGAAATACAAAAGATTGTAACAAAATATTATGAACTGGACAATGTGGCTGAAATGGACAAATTTCTAGATAAATACAACCTTCCAAAACTGAGTCAGGAAGAATCAGGAAACCTGAATAGGCCAATAGCATTTGAGGACATTGAAATCAAAATGCTCCCAGCAAACAAAATCCCTGTTCAGATGGTTTCACAGGGAGTTTTACCAAACATTCAAAGAACTATCACCTATCCTTTCAAACTATTACAAAAAATCTAAGAGGAGAGAATGCTTCCAACCTCTTTTTATGAGGTCAGCATTATCCTAATTCCAAAACCAGATAAAGACACTACAAAGAAAGAGAATTACAGGCCAATATCCCCAATGAACATAGATGCTAAAATCCTCAACAAAATATTAGCAAATTGGATCCAGTAATATGTTAAAAAGATCATACACTATGACCAAGAGGGATTTATTCCAGGGATGCAAGGCTGGTAAAATATTCACAAATCAATAAATGTGATACATCACATAAACAAATTGAAAGACAAAAATCACATGATCATATTAATAGACACAGAAAAAGTGTTTAATAATATACAACACCTATTTTCAATAAAAACTCTCAGCAAAGTGGGAGTAGATGGATCATACTTCAACATACAATAAAGGTCATATATAACAAACCTACAGCAAACATCATACTCAATGGGCAAAAACTAAAACCATTTCCCCTAAGAACAGGAACAAGAAAGGGATGTTCACTTTCACCACTCTTATTCAATACTAGAAGCCTGTTGCATGAAGATTCACACAATAGGCCTTCCTTCCCCTGGCTGCCAGCACCGGTTTTCCTCTGGCACCCAGGACCCAGTGAGGCTTGGCTTCTCTGCTCCAGCTGCTCCCAGCCCCTCCTTTTTTTTCCCCCTCCCGAGCAGAGCCTAGGGCTGGCTGGAAT
>NW_006292920.1:261656-262643 GCF_000327345.1 Myotis davidii | reverse complement strand
ATGTCTAATTCTGATGACATGTTAGAATTTTGCAAAACATCAGTGTCCTTCTGATAATTAGTTATTATACTATAGATGAATTAGACATTATAATAGAGGATTAAACTGAGCCTCCAGGAACCAAGTTCTATACTTTCCTCTACCACTGCCAATCTCTGCAACCTCTGCGAAGTTATTTAATAATTATACTTGATTTTCCTCATCTGAAAATGAATGTTCTGGTTTAACAGTTCCCTGGAAATGTTAATGTTTTATGATTATACTAGAAGCCCATTACATGAAGATTCACACAATAGGCCTTCCTTCCCCTGGCTGCTGGCACCGGTTTTCCTCTGGCACCCGGGACCCAGGCCTTTGGTCCGATTGCAGTGGAGAAGCCAAGCCTGGAGGCTAAGCTTCTCCACTGTGGCTGCAGCGAGGCTTGGCTTCTCCTGCGGCCGCAATGAAGAAGCCAAGCCTCTTCAGTCTTCAGTCTTCACTCCAGCCAGAGACTTCAGTCTTCACTCCACACCTACGTATGCAAATTAACCGCCATTTTTGTTGCGTTACTTTGCATAGTCACTCTGATTGGCTGGTGAGCATAGTGGAGTGACACCAATTTGCATGTTTCTCTTTTATTTGTGTACATAATACTGGAAGTCCTAGCCACAGTTATCAGACAAGAAGAAAAAATAAAAGGCTTTCAAAATGGAAAGGAGGATGTAAAACTCTCATTAGTTTCAGATGACAAGATATCCTATCTAATAAAAGAGAAACATGGTAATTGGCATACTACCGCTACACTTCCCATTGGCTAATCAGGGTGATATGCAAATTAACTGCCAGCCAAGATGGTGGCCGGCAGCCAGGCAGCTTAAACTGAACATGAGGCTTGCTTGCTTCAGCGGAGGACTGAACCAACATTCCCCGCCTGCCTTGCCGGCCTCTGAGATTGCAGTTTGAAACATAGTTACAAATATAGAAGCTAAACAAAACCCCAGAAACCTG
>NW_006292920.1:240221-260901 GCF_000327345.1 Myotis davidii | reverse complement strand
GAGGGCACAAGCCAGGCTGAGGTACCCCCTCTTCCCCCTGAGTGCACAAATTTTTGTGCACCGGGCCTCTAGTTGTATATATAAAACCCTAAAGACTCCACCAAAAACCTACTAGATTTAATACATGACTTTGGCAATGTAGCAGGATACAAAATCAATACCCAAAATCAATGGCTTTTTCATATACCAATATTAAATTATCAGAAAGAAAAACTAAAGAAGTAATCCCAAGTATGTCAAGTTATACTACAAAGCCATCATAATCAAAACAGCCTGGTATTGGCACAAGAGCAGGCATATAGATCAAGCAACAAATTAGAGACCCTCAGGAATCTGGCCAAGCCATTATGCTCAATTAGTATTTGACATAGGAGGCAAGAATATACAATGGAGTCAAAACAGTTTCTTCAGGAAATGGTGTTGGGAAAATTGGACAGGTACATGCAAAAATATGAAACTAGACCACGAACTTACCTCATACACAAGAATACACTCAAAATGGATAAAATACTTAAATGTAAATCATGAAACTCTAAAAATCCTAGAAGAAACCACAGCCAGCAAAATCTCAGACATCTCTCATAGCAATATGTTTACAGATACATCTTTTAGGGCAAAGGAAATTAAGGATAAAATAAACAAATGGGACTACATCAAAATAAAAAGTGTCTTTACAGCAAAAGAAACCATCAACAAAAGAAAAGGGAGCCCAGTGTATGGGAGAACGTATTCGGCAATGATACAACTGATAAAGGGTTAATATCCAAAATACATAAGGAACTCATACAACTTAACAGAAGGAAGACAAACAATCTAATTTAAAAATAGGAAAGTAACCTCAATAGATACTTCTCTAAAGTGAACATACAGATGGCCAAGAGACATAAGAAAAAATTCTCAAAGTCACTGATCATCAGAGAGATGCAAATTAATACAACAAGGAGGTATCACCACACACCTGTCAGAATGGCTACCATAAAAAAATCAACAAATGATAAGTGCTGGCAAGGATGGGAGAAAAAGGAACCCTAGTACACTGCTGATGGGAATGCAGACTGGTGCAGCCACTTTGGAAAACAGTATGGATTTTCTTCAAAAATTAAATATGGAACTGCCAGTTGATCCACAGACTGCAAGAAATCCAAACACCAGTTGGAAATATGCATCCCTATGTTTATAATAGCACAATTTCCAAGAGTTAAGATCTGGAAACAGCCCAAGTGCCCATCAGTAGATGAATAGATTAAAAAGCTGTGGTACATTTACACCATTGAATACTAAGTAGCAGTAAAAAAGAAGGATCTCTTGCCCTTTGAGACAGTATGGAAGGACCTGGAGAGTATTATGTTAAGTGAAATAAGCCAGTCAAAGAAAGACAAGTATCACATGATGTCACTCATATGTGGAATCTAAAGAACAAAATAAACTGATGAAAAAAATAGATTCAAATACATTGAAGCATGGAATAGACTAACAAATCTCAGTGAGAAAGGGTTGGGGTGAGTGGGTGGGGTGAGATTAATCAAAGAACGTATGTGCATATACGCAAAACCCATGGATACAGACAATAGTGTGGTGAAAGTCTGGGGTGGGGAGTGGGGCCAGGCTAGAAGAATAATGGGGGCAATAGAGGGACAAATGTAATATTTTCAACAATAAATACTTTTTTAAATTATAAAATGCAAATCTACTTTGATGCAGCAAATTCATTTATAAAATGCTTGTACATCTGCACAAGGAGACTTACATAAAGATACTTACAGTTTTAAAAGATTGTAGACAATCTAGTGGTCCATCTGTAGTGGAAAGATTAAATAAATTATTATACCTCCTTGCTATGAAATCCTACTCTGCTGTTGTAACAAAAGTAAGATAGACCTATCTTTACCGACATAGAGACATCTTCAAGACATATTTTAGATGAAAAGAGATTATAGCATAGAAATGTATAGAGTTTCATAGCAGCACAATTCACCATAGCTAAGATCTGGAAACAGCCTAAGTGCCCATCAGTAGATGAATGGACTAGAAAACTGTGGTACATCTACACGATGGAATACCATGCTGCTGTAAAAAAGAAGGAACTCTTACCATTTGCAACGGCATGGATGGAACTGGAGAGCATTATGCTAAGTGAAATAAGCCAGTATTTCAACTTTTTCTTAGCATCTTATTTAAAAAATTTAAATTGCACATGAAATTAAACACATAACTCTTTAAGCAATAATAAATAAATAAATAAATAAATAAAAGAAAAAAAATACTTAAAAAAAGAAATGTATAGAGTAAGATACAGATTTTGTACTAAAAGGAACCAAAAACAAGAAACAAATTCTATGCATGTGTTTGCACAGGCATACAAAAGTTTTTGAAAGGATATACATAAAATTATTTGCATGGGGTTATCTCTGGGAAGTGATATAAAATGGAGAGCAATGGTGAAAAGAGGTTTTCATTTTCACTTTATATAGTTCTGTATGGATGACATTTTAAAATTTTTATTGGTATGTAATTTGTTGACAAATTATGGTGAGAATGTATTCATGTCTTACTTGAGTAATTAAAAACATTTATAAAAGAGTAAAGGTAAGAGAGTGGAGTAGAAAGCTTTTCATATGCCTTCCCAGTGGGAGATACGAGTACAAATGGAAGAGATAAATGAGAGTAAAGCAAGGTGAGATAATTCTAAGTCCCCTGGCACCATATATGTATTTTAAAAGCCAAGATACCCCAATTCAGAAGTTTGTTTAGGATCTTAGATCAGTCAAAATTCAATCAGGAGGGAAATTTTTGGTATAAGAAATTTATTATTAGAATTAGACGTCTTACAATTACAGAAGTAATATATTGCAGGAGGCACATAAAGGTCTGAGAAGAAGAGTTCAAAGATCACCAGAAAGGTCACTAATTTGCTATGGAGCAGGTGAAAGAGTTGGAACTTGCAAGGAAATTTGAAAGCTAGGCATGTCAAGCTTTGAGAATTTTGCTGTGAAAGGCAATGACTGTGGAAGGTTTTTGACTTTTTATGGTGGTGAGCCTGAGGTAGGGAAGAAAAACTGGAGATGGAATAGAAAAGCGTGAGAACAAACTCAAGCCTATTCACACCTCTGTGTCTGTCTCTCACTGCTTCTAAAACAAAGATGACATTTTTAGTGTAATCACAGATGCTTTACTTCTGCCTCTGAAATCTTCTACAACTCACTGTTAGACAATTCTAAGCAAACACCATACAGGGAAAAGGATTCTGAAAAACATACTTCCCAGTGTACTCAAGCTGATAAGAGGACAAACTAACACAGATCCTAATCAATAATGTCTAAAAGATAATAGGCCAACTACATAAACTGAAAAATATGACTGGGTATTTATACTGAGTTTGAATCAGAAAGTTGTCTCTCCATTTTGTATCTCTCTTTGACCTAGTCCATCTTGTAAGAACTTTTGGTTTTTGCTTTGTGAATATTTGGGTTGCAAAGTTGTTTCCTGCAGTCAGGTATTAGCAGAAGTGATCATACCTGTAATTTATTCAAGTCATTCAGTCAGTGAATATTTATCAGAGTCCCTACAATATAATAGGTGCTGTGCTTGTGCTGGGGATATAGAGTGAGTAAAAGTAGACATAGTCTAACCCTTGTATAGTTTTCAGATGTGTGTGTAAAATTACATGCAGATGTAAAAACTGTAAATTTGATAATGTCTATGAATAAACATGTTTTCATGTGGTATGGGGGAGATAAGGGTAGTGAAGGAAGACTTGAGCTATGATTGAAAGACAAGAAAGTGTTAACTAAGTGATAGAAAATACTTGTAGTCATAGTAGGAAATAACACACAGGATTTTCCATGGAAAAGTAGAGGCATGGATCTTCATTGAACAGAGGCTAAAAATGAGGAGAAACTGAGTATTTGCAGTAGCTGATAACTATAGCTCAATGGGAATTTGTATTCAATGAGTGTCTAAGCTGCCCATTAGTTTGGCAGCTAGTTTTGGATTGGTTAGTGATTGTGCATTTTGGACCAGGAATTAGCTGGGGGTGAGAGCCTCCTATCTACAGTTCCATGGGAAATCAGAATGTCTCCCTCTCCTGTAATTGGGGATGGAGATGCAGGTCAAAGCCCAACTATTTCTGTTTCAAGCAAACAAGCTGTTTTGGTGGGTGTATCATGTAATTGCCTCCCTGGTGGAGCACCTACAAAGTGTATGCTAGCAAAGCTCATCGTCCCCTATTAACTTGAAAATGTCTTAGGGAACAGGTGGAGAACTCTGAACTACATCTTTTTTTTTTGTAATCCTCATTCAAAGATATTTTCCATTGATTTTTTTTTAGAGAAAGTGGAAGAGAGAGGAAAAGACAGAGAAAAACATAAACGTGAGAGAAACACATCAGTTGGTTGCCCCTGCATGTGTCCCAATCAGAACCTGGGCTGGGGATGATCCTGCAACCAAGGTACATGCCCTTGACTAGAATCAAACACAAGACCCTTTGGTCTGCAGGCCAACACTCCATCTACTGAGCCAAACCGGCTAGGGCCCCCAGATGCATCTTTAACTACACACACAAATCTGCAGGTTCTTGATTATGAGTGGGATCTAGGTAAGATGCTATCAACCCTCAGTCTCTGATAAGGAGTCTAGGTAAAGTACAGATTGGGATTTTTGGAGCCAGAGCAAGAGTGAAGTTGCCAAAATAAAAAAATGTGAGCAGAGTTAAAAAATTATGCAGGAAATCCAAGTTTCCTAAGCTGGGAGGGTCACCAAGTGCCCAGAGTCAGGTATGGAGATATGTTCACAGATAAACAACCCTGGGGCCTGTGCAATGATAGTAAATATCAGAAATAGTGGTTAACGGTAGTAGCAGTGATGGTGGTGAGCATGTCTGCAACCCATGCCAGGAAAAACAGAGGCTGTCTGATAGCTAGTCTTTCTTCATTGGTGGGGAAGTCGGTTATTTATGGAGCATCCAGTTAGAAATATCTTTGCTAGTCCATGTGTTTCTGAAAACTCTTGTTTGCTGGTGTGTGACAAGAAACTTGAGCTAGAGTGTAAATCAACTATTTCACTGTGCATACTGTTTTGTTCAGCTGATTTTTTTTAATAGAAAGACCTACTCAAGGAATAAAATGGTGCACTGATAGCCATCATTCTGTCAAGCTTATCTCATAGCTGACCATCACTTTGCAGAGCTCAAGAGATAGCTCAGGGATAGAGTGATGTCATCAACATACGTGCAGTGTTTGAAACTATGGAGCACATAAGATTGCCCACGGAACATACAAGAGTAAGAAGAGGAGATATCCAAGAACAGGACTCAGAAGGATATCAATGTTTTTTATAATTTACTTACTGAGTACTTACTGTGCTAAACACTTCATATGTATTAGCTCATTCAATCTTCAAAATAACCCTAGGAGGTAGGTATGATTATTCCCCTTTTACACAGGAACAAACCAAGGCTTAAGTTTACTAATATTCTGCACCCAGTTCGGATGTGTGTGTATTTTTACACATCACCAAGCAATTCTGCCACACCAGGTAGATGTCCTGCAATTCAACTCAATTCTGACATTATCAACCTGAAGGTAGCATTAGATCCCAGGTTAAGAGCTCAGTCCCAATGACTTCCCCTCACCCCATTCAGACACCAATCAAAAGTCCAGGTTGTCACCTGTGCTTCTGGTCCACCAGTTATAGATCAGAATTTCCAATGGCCACCCTCCTTGGGTTCAATTAATTTGCTAAAGCAGTACACAGAACTCACAGAAACATTTTACTTAGATTATTCCTGTTTTATTATAGAAGGATAAACTCAGTGTGAATGCTGAGAAAGGAGATACTTCCTTAGAAGGATTCCTGGTGGTTAACTGGTCTCAAATTTACAAGCATAGCCTAGCAGGTATTTCTAAACAGAGTCCTCTCACACACACCACACTTTGGAGAGAAGCTTGAACTGAGTTCCATGCCTCCTACACTGAACTGTCTGTTTTCACTGTTTCTGCTATAGAGCCAGCCCTTATAAAGGAGTTCCTGGAATTGTATTTCAACCAATAGGACTGAGGTTTTACCTATGCAGCAATATCCCTATCAACATCCTAACCAATCAATTAGAGTGGCTTATTTCTAAACAATCAGGACAGTACCCTTTGTACCAATCAAACTGTGAGGATTTAGAGTCCTCATTTGTATAAGGATGGACCAATCAAGGATCAAAAGCGGGGACCTTTGTCTATATAAATCAGTTCCACTTTGGCTCTGAGACTGCACTTTCCCTTTCCACTGAAGACTGTTTTCCCAGATGGAGCTGAAACACTGAGAGATGTCTTCTGGGACCAGCGTGGAGAAGAGAAGGCAGAGCAGAGTAGAGGAAACCTGTCTAGCCAGAGAGGAAACTTGCCACTTCACAGCTGTGTTATTCCATGACCACACTGTCTCTTAATTGAGCTGTAACACTATTGAGTTATTCTCACGCTGTGCTGTATCACAATTGAGCTGTTTGCATTGAATAGTTTCCTTTTTCACCACATCCCAAATTGGGGCTTCCTTTTGGTGTTGAATTGGTCCCAACGACCATTGGCTGACCTTAGGAGCAGCCAGATTGGAGAGACGCATAGGACAAAGTATGGGGAAAGAGCATGTATGGAGTTTCCATGCTTTCTCCTAGTAAACCAGTCTCCCAACACCTTCACATGTTCACCAACTTAGAAGCACTCCAAACACCATTCTTTGTGGATTTTTATATAGGCATCATTACATAAGCATGATTGATTAATCCATTGGCCATTGGAGATTTATCCACCCTCCAGGTCCTCCCCTCTCTGGAGGTCATGGGGGTGGAACTGAAAGTTCAACATGGTTAACCAATCAGCCCCCATTCTTGGGTGGGATCCAACAGTCACCTCATTAACATAAGGAGACACTTTTGTTACTCTTATCACTTACAAAATTGCAAGGGTTTTAGGAGCCCTGTGCCAGAAATGGGACAAATGCCAAGTCTCTATTTCTCATTATAAATCACAATATTACAGTTACAAAGTCAGTGAAGTGGTAGAGGGGGGGAAATCTAACCCAAGCTCTCTGACTCCAGAACTTTGATCATAGTGCTAATTGGTAGGCAGTTATACTGACATGAGCAGAGCAAGGACAATGGTCCAGGTACATAAGGTCACCAAGGTAGAAAGCAGCAGACAATTGTAGGGTAGGACCTCATCCCCAGGGTGACCTTTCCTTACCCAGCACATCAATGATCATTTGATTTAGACTCCTAACATTTCCTCCATAGAGATAACATCTAGGTCTCAGTTGTATTTCAGCTCCAGGCCCAGAAAAGCAGAACAACCAGAAAAGTGACAACATGGCTGACCTCAGGAGCAGCTGTATTGGATAATGACCCCTTGCCCTTGTACAAACCCATCAATCAGTGGAGACCTAGTCCTAGACCCTGAAAGGACACACCTGGAAAGCTGCTGAATATTCTATTGAGATCCCCCTCTGAAACCTCCCCTAAGATCTCCACACTTAAAAGCTTTTAGGACAGAGGGCCCAACACACTAGTACTGTTCCTCTCCTCCATCTTCCAGGTACATTTTCCTTACCCCTATTTCTCCTAACATTCAAAGACCCTTCTTTTGCCTCTGTACCTTGTTTTCTGAGCCTGTAACCAGAACACAAGTTTGAGTACCTGATGCCACAAAAACCAAACTCATGAGACAGATGCTGGTGAAAAAGGAAAGAAATTTATTCAAGTGCTGGTCACCTGAGAAGATGTGGGACTCTTGTCACAAAACGCATCTCAATACCTCAGTGCAGGCAGAGATTTTTATAAGAAAGGAGAGGAAAAGCTGAATAAGGAATTCAAAGGGAGGGATTTGAGAAGTTTTCTACATGCAGGCCAGCACAATGCATTCCAATAAGTATTTCTAAACTGGTCAAGTGATGGTCTGGTGTGCATTATCCTTGTCTTTGTCATCCTGGTTCTATGTCATCCTTGTTCTATATTTGAAGGTCAGCATGTCTCCCAGAACTGGGATGACTGAAGGTTGGAGTCTGTATCTTCTGAAGTTAGTCCCTAGGATTCTTATACAAACACTAGTGGCCCAGTGCACAAATTCATGCACATTGAAAGGAAATTAATTAGAAGGTGACTGGTGGGCGGGTATGGACAAGACAGGCCAGACATGCCCTGGAGCAAACCTCCCAGGGTACCTCCCCAGCCAGGCGCACCTGGGTTGGCGCCATGGCTCAAAAGGCATCTGCGGACTCAGTGAGGATCCCTCTGACAGGTGGGGTCTCTCAGCCTGGCCTGTGAGGACTGGCCAAAAATGGCTCTCCAACAACATCTTACGAGGGGTTCCGGATTGCGAGAGGGCACTCGGCAAAGTTGCTGTCACACAGGGTGTGGAACACAAACCAAGTGTGCAGTAAACTAGAATTGGGGCAACAGTGCCCCAGCACAATGTAACCCATGGCTGAAGGTGGATTTGCATGGCCTCATGAGGAATCAGGATCCCTCTCTGGTTTGGAGGTGAATCAACCAAGAACTGTCACTGCCAAGTCACTGCAGCTCGGCAGCTCCTGCATTGAGTGTCTGCCTCCCGGTGGTCACTGTGCATCATAGTGTGGAAGGAACTGAGGAAGGGACACTTAGCATATTAGCCTTTTATATATATAGATGCTGTTTATCTACAAGCTACATATTAGTCAGACCCAGCATTCACAGAAACAATATCAAAAGATTGGTGGAGTGGGTTACAATGTCCCACTGTTACAAGCTCATTTCTTCTACCATTCATTTCTTCCACCTCTGTGATTTTCTAAGTAAATGTTCTCTTATAGTTTGAGTTTGGTTCTGAATTTTTTTCTAGCCAAAACTCAAGTACCGAGGCTGCTGAAACAAGGTCCAATCTGACCCCACCAGTCTAACACCTGATGCCTTTCTTGCCACTGCCAACAGTAAGATCTACCAGGTAGTTAGATGGAAGAAGGGAACTGTTTTTTTTTAAAAAGTCCAAACTGAAGTCACTTTTACTAAGCCATGTCATGAAACCAAAACTTAATAACTAACCTAATTGCAGTTTTAACTTATCCCAGGAGTGAAATTTTAAACCAATCAGTCTGAAATTTTCTAATCAATACTAGTGAGGCAAACTGCATGATAAAGCCCCTGTCATCCTTTTAACCCTCAAGGAAGGTAACCAGGCCTAAAAACAATCCTTACTCTTCTTTTGCTAATAACTTTCCTGCTACAACTTACTACATATGAAAACCTTCCATTTTGTACAACCCTGTCTGAGCACCCTTTTAGTTGCTAGATGAGCTGCTGTCCTATTCATGAATTGCTTAATAAAACAATTATAGTACACTAGAGGCCCGGTGCACAAAAATTTTTCCCCCCGGGGGGGGGGGCGTCCATCAGCCCGGCCTATGTCCTCTTGCAGTCTGGGACCCCTCGGAAGATGTCCACCTGCTGGCTTAGGCCCACTCCCTGGGGGATTGGGCTCAAGCTGGCAGTCAGACATCTCTCTGGCAGCCCGGCAGCCCTCAGGGGTTGTCCACTTACCAGCAGGGAGCAGACATAAGCTGCAGTCGGATATCCTTAGTGCTGCTGAGGAGGTGGGAGAGGCTCCCACGACCACTGCTGTGCTGGCAGCCATCAGCCTGGCTTGTGGCTGCGCTGCCCCCCTCCCCCATGGGAGTGCACTGACCACCAGGGGGCAGCTCCTGTGTTGAGCATCTGCCCCCTGGTGGTCACTGCGCATCACAGTGACTGGTCGACCGGTCGTTCAGCCACTCCATCGCTTAGGCTTTTATATATATACTAGTGCCCCGGTGCATGGATTCGTGCACATTGAAAGGATATTAATTAGAAGGTGGACAGTGTGGTGGGACTGGGCAAGTCGCCTGGACATGCCCTGGAGCCAACCTCCCTTGGTCCTTCCCCAGCCGGCCGCCCTGACATTGCAGCTTGATGGGCGTCTGTGAAGTGAGCGGGGTCCCTCCCACAGGTGGGGTCCCTTGGCCTGGCCTGCAGGGATCGGGCCAAAACCTGCTCTCTGAAATCCCCCAAGGGGTCCCAGATTGCAAGAGGGCAGTTCTCGGGTGACGTACCCCAGAATTGGGCTCCCTCCTCTCTGGTTCCAGGGTGCAGGCTTCTTTTTCAGTGGAGCTCAGAGGCAGCTCTTGCTCACTCCAGCTCCATGGCATGGCCGGCTGAAAGCAGGTATCTGGGGTTTATTTATCTTCTATAATTGAAACTTTATTGCTTTGATTGGAGCTCAGAGCCAGCCGTGAAGCTTGGCTTCCTCCATCACTGGAGCAACCAAGCCTCCTGCTTGCTTCATCTCTGTGGCTGCCGGCTGCCATCTTTGTTGGGTTAATTTGCATATAGTCACTCTGATTGGCTGGTGGGCGGGGCTTAAGGCATGGCAAAGGTATGGTCAATTTGCATGTTTGTCTTTTATTAGTGTAGATCTTTAATAGACCCCAGGGTTTCTTACCAGCAGCTTCTTCTGAGAGAGAGGGTGCTTAGGGACAAAATCAGATGAGGGTCCACAATGGCTCACTAGATCAAGGAGGTCTGAAAAAAAAAAGAAAAGGGAGTTGGAATGGGCTACTGGGAGGCAGTATCTTGTATACACCAGAGACAGTTGCTAATACAAAACTGTCTTTTTGTTTGTTTGTTTGTTTGATAGAGTGGGTTTGCTGTACAAGTTCTCTTGATTTACTTTACTGAGTATAGTGCATGATGCATGGCAGAGTGCCCTGGCTTAAAAGGCCAGTTGTAGAACTGATGGTTTCTGGATGTTTGAAATACTTTGATCATGTCAAACTGGCTTGGTTGAAATGTGAGATCATTCACTTAGGGCAGCACCCAGGAAAGAGATTCTAGGATGTGGGAATTGTTGAGAACCTGAGCTGGGAGAGACCTGAGTATTCTCTAGCCTCAGAGTATATTGCAATCTTTATTCTGTAAATGGACTGAAAACAATTTGACTCCAATGAAACAGAAACAAGGTAGGCAGGACCCTCAGGAGCTTGGGATTCTGGAAGAGTCTGAAGAAGCTGTCACAGAAATCATATTACTCCCTGTCAGAACAATAGTCTACACACCTGACATTCTCCTAAGAGGAAAAACTACCTTAATTTACAGCTAGCGACATTGGTTGAGACAAGGTGAATAAGACTCATCTTTACTTTCCTCAAATATGTACAACTACATAATGATATATTATATATTAATTAATTGTCTCTCATCACCCCTCACCTGCTGCACTCCACTAAACACTTGATATTTGGCAGGGACTTGATCTTGTTTGTTGCTATAGCACTATGCATAAAACGGTGTCTCACACATTGTTGGTCTTCAATAACTATTTATTGAGTGAATGAAGAAAAACAGAAATGAGTCTTGAAGAAACAAAAGATAGTTGTTAAGAACACAGACTCTGGCATAAGACTGCCTGGCTTCAAATCGTATCTCTGTCTCTTATTAACTACTAGAGGCCCAGTGCACAAAATTCATGCCCTGGGAGGGGGATGTCCCTCAGCTAGGCCTGCACCCTCTCCAATCTGGGACCCCGTGGGCGATGTCTGACAGGGATCGGGCCTAAACCGGCAGCTGGACATCCCTCTCACAATCTGGGACCACTGGCTCCTAATTGCTCACCTGCCTGCCAGCCTGATTGTCCCCAACTGCCCTCTCCTGCTGGCCCTATTGCACCCAACTGCCCTCCCCTGACAGCCAGTTTGCCCCTAACTGCCCTCCCCTGCTAGCCTGGTCACCCATAACTGCCCTCCCCTGCCAGCCTGGTTGACCCCAACTGCCCTCCCCTGCCAGCCAGTTTGCTCCTAACTGCCCTCCCCTGCTAGCCTGGTCGCCCATAACTGCCCTCCCCTGCGAACCTGGTTGCCTCCAGCTGCCCTGCCCTGCCGGCCTGGTTGCCCCCAACTCCCCTCCCCTACCAGCCTGGTTGCTTCCAACTGCCCTCCCCTGCCAGCCTTGTTGCCCCCAACTGGCCCCTACCAGCCTGGTTGTCCCCAACTGCTCTCCCCTGTCAGCCTTGTCGCCCATAACTGCCCTCCCCTGCTGGCCTGTTTGCCTCCAACTGCCCTCCCCTCCTGGCCATCTTGTGGCAGCCATCTTGTGATGACATCGCATGAGGGTGTGACACCACCTAGGCTTTTATTATATAGGATGAGACCTTGGGAAAGTTATTTAACTCGTGCCTCAATTTCCTTACTTGGAAATGGAAATAATAGCATCTATCTCATAGAACTGTTGATGAGATTAAATGAGCTAATAGTTATAAAACACTTAGAATAGTGCCTAGTACATAGTAAAAGCAGTATAAATGTTTGCTATAATAATAAATATTATTATTTTGGAAAGGTTAGTGCAGGAAAATCTAAAGTACATGGAAGAAGACAGGTTAATACTCTCTGAGCATTTGCTATCTTTCAGATGTTCTGCTCGTGTTACTTGCACTACTTCATTGAATCCTCTCTACAACCTTGTGATGTAGGTAACATTATTATCCCATATTATAGATAAGGATACTACACCCAAGCCATGCAGAGTTGAAACTGAAACCCTGTAATACATCCAAGCTCTTCCCACTCTAGAGTATTGTCACTAAGCTCCAGATAATAAGGTAAGACTATGTCTATTTTTACCTCTAATTTTATTCTCAGCCTCTAGCAAATAGTGGGCACTCAAAAATAGTCAATGGATTTAAACAAATGATGAATAAATAAATGCTTTTAAGAAAACCCAAAAAGGAAATTCGAACCAAAGACTAGGGAAGAACCTACGAAGAATTTTGAGACTGCCAGTCTGAAGTAGGACCAGAACAGGCCAAACTGGGCAATCTGAGCCTGTCTGCACTGGAATGCGGGTGACCCTAGGTTGTTATAGTACCCATAGGAAGTCAGTTTGGGTTCCTATTCTGTGGCTGAAGTTATAATTATGTTTTTAAACTAAAAAGAAAAAATTAAATATGTGAAATACATTCTCATTTAAAAGTACACATGATAAAGCAAAGCAAAACCTCTCTTTGACCCACTTTGACCATTAGTTTGATGTGTATCATCTCAGAAAATTTCCTATGAGTTTGACTATATACATACAAATAGAAATATTTTGTTTGGTTTGGTGTTTTTTTCACATAGATAATATCCTACTGTATGCACAGCTTTACACCTTGCTTTATTCACTCAACAATATATGTTAAAACTTTTTTTGTGTTAATATAGACACATTTATTTTCTTTTAAATTTTTTACTAGTATTCTAAATTACATTGTTTTTGTAAACCATAGTTGAATTTTCTGATCAATAATTCATATCAATACAATTTTTCCCTTCCTTCCTTCCTCCTTTCCTTCCTCCCTCCCTTTGTCTCTTTCTCTTCCCCCTTCACTTTCTTTCTTTCTCTACAAAGAGTAAAGTATCCTCACAAATGCCTTTTTCTGCTCATGTGGAACAATTTCTCTGGATATTGACTTGTAAATGAAATTGTTTGGCTGAAGAATATGCTCATTTAAAATTCAGTAAATAACTGCCAAGTTAAATAGAGTTTATAGAAGTAGAGGCAACAAATTAGTGCTCTCTCAACTCATTGTTCTCTCTGCTCTTGAATTGTTGCCTATTTATTTTTTCTTAGCTTCTCTGGGAGGTCTTTCTTCACAAATTTTACCCTATCCTGGCAAAACTAGGAAGAAAATTTGCTCTGGTTACGCTAATCTCCAGGAAATTGGGGAACACAAAGTGCCCCTAGTGGCCACAGAGCAGCAGGGCAGTCCTGACTTCCTGGGGAGAAGGATCCAGAGACATAAGAAATTAGTTTGAGGAGTCAGGATGGCTGCAGTATTTGTCCTTTTTAGTTTAGAGTGTACCTACATACACTTTTTTTTTTATTTGGGGTCTTGGATAACTTTTTACTGTGGGTAATCCTTTATCCTCCCCCAATCCCAAATAAAGAAAAAGGGAAGCAATACATTTTACAGAGAAATGAGACATCTGAAGAACTAGTGCCATCTACAGTCCTAAAAACAGCCCACAAGTTTTGTTCAGAATTTTTCTACAGGTTTCTATTTACTCCTTTTGTTTCAAATACCCAAGTTTTCTAAAACTTTAGCAGTCAAGATAACCACAATAATAAATGAATAATACATGACTTATAAATCAGTGTAGTGTTTTCCTGTTAGAGTTTTTATCCAGTCTTGCAGAAATTTTGATTTTTAGTATTTTTCCTTGCATATTTTTGACTATATTAGCATCCTCATCATTTGTAAATCCCTTAGTGTTTGCAAAGCACTTTCATGCTCAACATTTTATTTGATACTTGCAGCAACCACTATTGTCCTTGATTTTAGAAAATGAAGCTAGGGAAGATAAGTTACTTGCCTAAGGTCACAGCCTGTAAGTGACAGACCATGCTTAAAGTCATATCTACTTGGATCCATTTTCCTTGGCTATTATATTAGAATAGATGGTCCTCTGGTTTTATAAGTTAATTAGACTTGGGGGGGGGCTGGAAATATATGCATGATTTTTTAAAATATATTTTATTGATTTTTTACAGAGAGGAAGGGAGAGGGATAGAGAGTTAGAAACATCCATGGGAGAGAAACATCGATCAGCTGCCTTCTGCACACCTCCTACTGGGGATGTGCCTGCAACCAAGGTACATGCCCTTGACTGGAATCGAGCCTGGGACCCTTCAGTCCACAGGCCGATGCTCCATCCACTGAGCCAAACCGGTTAAGCACATGCATGATTTTTGATATCTCCTTTTGATCCTATGAAGATGAGGAAACTAAGGCTTGCATCTTGGGTTCCCAAGCCTGATAAACTTCTGATGAATAAGAGAAACAAATTGATGGTAAAGGGTATTTGATAGCTTTGTACCTGGATTTTGAAGGGAGTACTCCTCAGGTGTGACTGAAAAGACTGTCATTGTTCAGAAATACATTCCACACACCCCCCCACTCTCCCTCATCACTGCTGTCAGCACATAAACTGTGCTGTTAGGCAATGATTGCATCTTTAATTTGTTGAGTTTGTAGGTGACTGCTGCCTGGCCCCCTTGTTCAGGAGGAGTCTTCCCTATTGGATGGTGGGTCTAGTGCAACCGTGGGCAAACTACGGCCCGTGGGCCGGCTCCTATGTAATGATGTTTACTTTGAATTTATATTAGTTCACACAAACACTCCATCCATGCTTTTGTTCTGGCCCTCTGGTCCAGTTTAAGAACCCATTGTGGCCCTCAAGTCAAAAAGTTTGCCCACCCCTGGTCTAGTACTTATGTTTTATGTCAAACTGAGGCTGAACTTTAGAATGCCCCTCTTGTCTTTTTCAGCTATATAATATGTACAAGTAATATTTACTGAGTGCTTGCCAGGTTCTAGGTACTTTAGTAAGCTTTTTACACATATTAACTCATGTAATCTTCACAACAGCCCTATAAAGTAGGATTATTATTATCAAATCCATTTTACAGATGAAGAAACTGATGCTCAGAGATGTTAAGAAGCTTGCTGAAATTCACAGAACTAGAGTGTGGCAGTATTAGGACATGATTTCAAGTCCATCTGATTTTAAATCTTGTGCTCCTAATCAGTTTAAACTTTTCAAAAAGCTTTCTCCCTATTTAAATAACTTCTAAAAGAACACCTGAAATATAACAGGAAAGATGAAATGGAATAGTAACAATGACTTTTTGGCACCAATGATATCTTTTTGGCAATGGACAAATGGCTTTGATTGGAATGTGAACTTGAGAATCTCTTGAATTTGGCTCCAAATCTCAGTTCTGCCTCTTTTTTATCCTTTGTTTTCCTTATCTATAAAATGAAGATAATAATAGTAGCCACCTTGATAGTGTGGTTGTTAAATAAAAATGAGTTAATACATGTAAAGCATTTGGAACTGTCTCTGAGCCCTGCACAGTACTATGTGACAAAGCTCTGTTATGAAGACATAAGAGAAATCTAGACTATTTGTCATTTCCTTAGGTGAAGATAAGTCTATCTAAATCAGCAGGAGCACTAGAAATGGCAAAATTATTGTCTACTAGAAAAGAACTGTTGTTTATTTGCTCCTGTGGAAACAACATGGGATGTATTAGCAGCTATCCCTTTGTCAATTATGGCCTTTGGCAGATTTATGGACCCATGATATTTACCTCCTCAGGTATTCTACATCATACACTCTTCCTCCCCCCATGCATATCCATCCACACCTGTGGAGGGAGCCAGATGCTCTCACGTTCACTGAGCTGTCTGTCTAGGAATACTTCCTCTGTTGGTGGCTTGCATTTAACTTGAGCACTAGATGTTTAATCTAAACGTATAGTGGTATTTCAGGCATCAATCCATGGAAAGAAAAGGATTATTGGAATCCCAGAGCCTTCAGGTTCCCCTCAAACTATAGCAAATTGTCAGTAAGGCAAGTCAGTTTCTATCCTAAGCCTGTATATGGATCAGAGTGGGCATATTCAATGAGGCTTCTGAAGGTCCTCCTTGGGTAGTAAGAGGGAGATATTTTGGTAGATGTGGTTCAAGAGTCAGATTTTAGAAACAGCCTAATCCACATTATCAGACTGTCAAGAGAATAAGATGGCATTTGACTTAGTAATTGTTTTCTTTCATTAACTTTTTAGTGAAAATTTTCTCTTCATTGTAATTAGAGTCTCTAGAATTTGCTCTTTAAGTGTCTGGTACTGTGAAGAGAACTGCAGTTTGAGTTGTTGGTTGAAAAGGAAGGTTGTGGCAGGCCTTAATCCTCTAGGACTATTGATTTAGAATGGGTATTAGGTACCCAGAGAGACTTGAAAGAAAAGGTGTCTATAGTGGACAGTAATGAATCCATAGGGGAGACTGAATTATTTCTCTAAAAACGTGGTCCATGTATTTCAAAAATAATTTGTGAGTTCCTTATATCTTCCAGTTTGTGGTGGGAAGAAAAGGAAAGGAATATTTTTGTCCTTTTTCCTCTTTGGGTTTTGGAAAACTTTGCCCTGATGGAGACATAAAGACTCCAGAGAAGTACAATAGTATTGTAGACATAAAAATGCTGTTTAAAGAGTAAGTATATATGAGAGACAAATACTTGGTAAGATGTAAAGAGCTGTTACAGATTTATAAGAGAATATGAACATCCCAACAGACAAAAATAAAAGGGAGATGAACATTGTATACACATCCACACACATCCACACAAAGACAGAAATAAATTCAATAAGAGTGGCCAATAGATATAATTTAGAGAACAATGAACTCACATGCTCCATTAATACCTAACACATTGACAATTAAAAAATTGAAAACAAATTGTTATAACCAGTGTTGGACAGGTTAAGGAAGACACAGTTCTAATGGAATTATTAATTGGCTTAGCCTTTCTGAAGGCCAGTTTAAGAGCATCTATCAAAGCTTTAATAAATACATATCTTTGACCCAGCATTTTCACTGTTAGGTATTTGTCATAAAGAAATAATTATACAGACAATAGTGTGGTGAAGGCCTGGGATGGGTGGGTGCCGGGTGGAGGGGGTCAATGGGAAAAAGGGGAGACATCATAATACTTTCAACAACAAAGATAACATTTTTAAAAAGAAATAAAATTAATAATGTGCAAAAAGATTGAGCTACAATTGTAGTAGCAAATATTGGAAGCCACTAAATGTCCAAAATTGGAAACTGGTAAAGAAATTATGGTATAGGCATAGAATAGAAAATCATGCAGCCATTAAAAATCATGTGTGGCTCAGTGGTGGAGCATCAACCTATGAACCAAGAGATCATGGTTAGATTCCCTAATGTGGGAGGCTTGCAGGGAGCAGCCAGTCAATGGTTCTGTCTCATCACTGATAGTTCTATGTCTCTCTCCTTCTCCCTTACTCTCTGAAATCAATAAAAATATATATTTTAAAAATCATGCTTTAAAGTGAGAAATTGCTCATCCTACATAATAAAAATGTAGTATGCAAATTGTCCCCTCCACTGGAGTTCTTCCAGAAATTTGACCAGGACGTGGGCCAGCTGGGGGAAGGGAGGGAGTGCCAACCTCTAGGGACCCTGGGCCTCTAGTGATATCATAATATTATAATAAGAAAGTATACAGAGATATGAAGTAGTATGTACAGAGAATGATCCCAGTTTCATAAACAAAAGTATATTAAAAGACTAGAATAAAATATACTTAAATGTTAATAATAATTTTCTCTGGGTGATGGCATGACAGATAATCTTTGTTTTGTTTGTTTTAGGCTTTTATATCTTCTTTCCAAATCTCTTATAGTAAGCATGTGATACTTTTATAATTAGAAAACAACAACACAGAAACAGTATTAAAAAAAAACATTTAAACTTGTCTTTGAAAGCTAATCTTTGATTTAATTTTTTCTCTTCAAATTTAAACACAGCAATTTCCTTTAGGAAATGAGGAAAACCATTTCAGCTGTCTGGTGGGAGAAATTATATAAAGACAATTTTTTTCCCCTGTGGTATGTGGAGATACCCCAAGATGAAAGTATTCCAGTAGAGGGTATCTATTCCAGATTGACCTTCTTTTGAAGGGCTTAATGTTATTTTTTAACTTCTTTATTGAGATATAATTCACATAACATAAAATTCACCTATTTAAAGTGTACAACTCAATTTTGTTTTCAGTATATTGATGGGATCTTTTAGCCATCACCATCTAATTCTAAAACATTTCAATCACCCTCTCTACCCACCAACTGGCAACCATTAGTCTACCTTCTGTCCCTAAAGTTTTGCCTATTGTGGCTATTTCATATAAATGGAACCACATAATATGTGAACTTTTGTGAGTTCTCACTTAGTATAATGTTTTCAAGGTTCATCCATGTCTTAGCATGAATCAGTATTTCATTTATTTTATAGCTTAGTACTATTTAACTGTATGGATATAAATGTTTTGTTTATCCAGTCATCAATTGATAGACATTTGTTTCCAGGTTCTGGCTGTTATAAACAATGTTGCTATGAACATTTGTGTACAAGAGTTTCCATTAAAATATGTTTTCATTTTTTGAGTATATAACTAGGAGTGGAATTGCTCAGGCATATGGTATCTCTATGAATAACCTATGAGGAACTACCAAAGTATTTTTGAGAACAGCTTCACCATTTTATATTTCCATGTGACCTTTTATCCAACAATTCTTACATGTGCCCTAAGAAATATGTACAAAGATGTTCATATGTAAAAGCAAAAAGTAGAAAAAATATATACATAAGTAGGGGGCCAGTTAAGTCAATTATGATACATTTAGATTATGGAATACCATGCAGCAGCTGAAAAGAATGAAGTACTCTATATGTTCTCTTTTGGAAAGACATTCAGGATATATTAAGTTGAAAAAATCAAGTTGCAAATCAGTTGTATATTATTTTTGTAAAATGCAATTATTACACATATGAGTGTATACGCATAGAAAATCTCTGAAAGGAGACCTAGGAAATTGTTAACAGTGGTTACTGCTAGAGAGGGGGACTGGTGTATATTGATGTTTATCTGAAGTGTTGTGTGGGGAAGGAAGCTATTTTTAAATTTAAGGCCTTCTGTACATTACATTTTAAGTAATGTGTATTATTTTATAACAACAAAAACTTTTAAGAAAGTCTGTATTAGTGGAACTTAGCTTTTCCATTGGTGTAGACAGTTTGGTTTTCATTATTTGAAGGAAGTACATATTTAATAGTCTCAATAGCACCTGATTATAGTGCTGAACCACCTCTACAACCCCCTTTAATCTCTCAAAGAATACTGGGCCAACTTCTAGGAACTAACCCCTTTTGTTTTTCTACTGTATCCAAATGGGTAAATTTATGTTATGAAAATTATTTCCAGACAAAATTTATGGCTTGTAAACATTTCAGTAAAAGTAGAACCCTCAAGATTAAAGTAGGAAAGATTGGAGAGAAAAAAAAATCGGGATATATTTGTTGGGAACCAATTTTTGCTAAATTTTATTTTCTGTAAAAAAAACCAAAACAGTTTAGAAGAATAATTTTTTTTTATGATAAAAATTTCTAAAGCCACTTCTGGATTAGAAAAAAATTAAACAATGCTAGACCATGTGGCTACATACAGAATTTGATAATTTAAAATGAATTAGTTGTTGATAAAAACCACAGACTTCTGCTTTCTGAAAGACCTTGTATTAAAAGCCCTTTGACAGGAGATTTGAGTTTGAGTGATGGGCACATGGTGAAATATACAGATCTTATAACATAGAAACCCACACATGAAACCTGTATGTTCATGTTGACCAATGTCACCCCAATCAATTTAATACAAAAAAATTTTTAAGCCCTTTGACATGAACCCCCGTGATGGGAACAGTGCAGGCCAGTGGTCAGCAAACTGTGGCTCGCCGTGAGTCACATGTGGCTCTTTGGCCCCTTGAGTGTGGCTCTTCCACAAAATGCCATGTCTGGGCACGCACATACAATGCGACTGAAACTTCGTGGCCCATGCGCAGAAGTCAGTTTTGGGCCTGGGCGAGTCTACTTTGAAGAAGTGGCATTAGAAGAAGTTAACTACAGGGGAAATGAAACAATTTTTTCAATGTTAGAAGAAGTTATTTCAGTCGAAAACAAATTATCTCTTTTGCTCAATATTTTGAAAGAGAAACTTTGATTCACTCTCCAACCCT
>NW_006292920.1:236665-239584 GCF_000327345.1 Myotis davidii | reverse complement strand
ACGTGCGGGCGTGCACGTACAGTGCGATTGAAACTTCATGGCCCATGCGCAGAAGTCCGTTTTCAGCGTGGGCGAGTCTATTTTGAAGAAGTGGCGTTAGAAGAAGTGGGGGGTGGACACATAGAGAGGACAAACGAAAGGAGAGAGACGAAACAGTATACAAGACGAGTGTGGATGGGAGAGTTGGAAGGGGTCGATCTCAGCAAACGTACCTCAATCAGATTGAGGACGTTTTTTAGCAAAGGCCAGTTTAGGAGTACCCTAATTAAGTTAATAACAATGTACCTACCTATATAGTTTAAGTTTAAAAAATTTGGCTCTCAAAAGAAATTTCAACCGTTGTACTGTTGATATTTGGCTCTGTTGACTAATGAGTTTGCCGACCACTGGTGTAGGCAATAGGCTTGAAAGTAGTTTCCGTTTCTATTAATGGGGAAAAGTGGGTGGCTTTATTTCTCAAGAGAGCCACATGAGATCAATAGCTCAATGCCTTAGGCATAGTCAGGATGTAACTTGCTATGTTTACAATAGCTTGACTTCATTAAATCCTTTCAACTTGGTTTACACACCCTTTTCAATTCAGTTACAAGAAACCCAATCAAGTACCTACTGTGTGCCAGATACATGATAATCTCTATAGTAGATACAATTATGAATGAAACTAGGTTCCTATCCCAAAGGAAGTCATTTCAGGGCTATTTACAGCTAATTTATTAAAGTTTGCCCTTTTTATTTTAATGCATATCTTATATGCACAATACTGGTTATATTTTTGTTGAGCTTTAAAAAGCTTAAAATGCAACTGGAACACTAATTAAGTGGTCTAATTAATCTCAGAAAAACTATAGGAGTCACCTGGGGAATGGTCCAATGTAGAGCTGAAGCATGTTCTGTTATACTGTAAGCAAGATAATTCATGCTGTGTCTGTCTCTCTCTGCCTTTCCTTTCAGAAGACCTGGCATCCTCACACCTTAGAAGAGTAGCGTTTCATCAAAGTTTTGTAAAAGTAAAGTCTTATGAAAGGAATCTTATGTTCTATTTAACCTCTTATAGCAAAAAAGAAAGAAATACATGCATTTTGACTGGAAAAAATGGCCCTCATCTCTAATATAAGAATGAAATAAACCTATGGCAAGAATTACTCCTCCCATACCATGTTTTTTTAAAATATATTTTATTGATTTTTTACAGAGAGGAAGGGAGAGAGATAGAGAGTTAGAAACATCGATGAGAGAGAAACATCGATCAGCCGCCTCCCGCACATCTCCCACCAGGGATGTGCCCACAACGCAGGTACATGCCCTCGACCGGAATCGAACCTGGGACCTTTCAGTTCGCAGGCCGACGCTCTATCCACCGGTTTTGTCCCATACCATGTTAATGCTTGTACTAGCTGTACCTAAAATCAATTTCGTTTATAAACAACAATAACCACAACAAGCCCACTGGAAGAGGTAATTCACAACCAAGAAGGACTTTAGTAGTGCTCCTCTACCTTTTTTACATCACACAATATTTCTACTAAAGGAGTACCAATCCCTGAAACCTTAACACATATGCTGTTTTTACCACCTTGAGCATCCACAGTATTTCTAAATATATATATCTGAGATTATAGTATTTCTGGTACTTTTCATGTCACTTGAATTTATAGGTCTCTCTGCAGACATTTTCTCAGAATACCTGTATGATCAATTACAGCTTTCTTGATTGATAGAAATTAACAACATACACAAGGAGCGAATGCAATGTCGCTTCCTCATTTGGCAGTAGTTGCTCAGTTGCCATTCCTGCTAGAAGAGTGATCCATGTTCTGCAGCTAGTAATGTTAACCAGTTGCCTTATGAGGAGCTGAAAATGGAGCACCTCTAGACCATGGTTTGTTAAATGGCATAGTTCAAGAGTCTTAAAGATGTATTTAGCCATTGTACTAGGAACTAGGTTTACTGGGGAACATGGCCAGCCTAAATCAAAATGGTAGCATTACTCATTTGACTTGTAACTCAGAAAGTAATAATGGCAACAACTCTGTGGGTCTTGTGTATCTTACAGAGGTACATTTAGGTTAGAAGTATTGGCCAATGGCAACATGATTTTTGCTAATCAAATCTGCATTGAAGGTAGGCTTGAGAAGTGAATGGTGAATGGGGGAACACTTATCCTGCCAAGAATTGCTTTCTCTAGGAGTGGCCCCTTCTAGATGTGAAAAATTGGGTAAGTCACTTACCCTCTCTAAACCTTAGTATCCTCCCGTGCAGTGAAGGTAATAATCCCTATCTTCTAAGATTATTTGGGGGACAGTATGTAAAAGAATATGTTCTATAGTAAAGCAGTTGGAGGTGGATTTGGGGTGCAAGTTGTGTATTAGGAATAAAGAGGAGAGAGAGCAGGCTGAGGCAGGGTAAGAAGTCAAATTACAATGCAGAACATACAAACCTTCAGCCAACTCTGCAAGGAAATAAGGAGAGAGCATTGCCTGTCTAAGGTCCCCTTTGTGTTTGTTTTTAGTCCAAAATGGTCAGGTCTTTATAACACTGCCTTACTCTGTCATTAAATACAGGCTGCCCCAGGAAGGTGGTGGTAACAGGCTAGATGTCTCTTTTCAGCTGAGATAGACCCTGAGAAAGTTGACCACTGAAGGCTGTGTGCTGACCACACTCATTGTAGCTGGAGGGGCATTTGGTAGATATATTTCTATGTCTACCACAGGAAGGTAGGACTCATTATAAACTCTCATCTGTATAAGTATTATAATTTACTAGAGGCCCGGTGCACTAAAATTTGTGCACTCGAGGGGGTGGGGGGGTCCCTCAGCCCAGCCTGTGCCCTCTAGCAGTCTGGGACCCCTCGGGAGATAACAACCTGCTGGCTTAGGCCTGCTCCCGGGTGGCAGAGGGCAGGCCCAATCCCTAGGTGCA
>NW_006292920.1:220232-235436 GCF_000327345.1 Myotis davidii | reverse complement strand
CTGAGTTGCCAGTTAATTTGCATATAGCCCTGATTAGCCAATGAAAAGGGTAGTGTTGTATGCCAATTACCATGTTTCTCTTTTATTAGTGTAGATAATATCACTTTCACTTGGCCAGTCTTTTCTGTATATTTTTCTTTTGGTAAATTCTGTTATTTTCATCTTTGTTGCCCACTTTTCATTTCTTTTTCATTTATATTTTCATTTAATTTATTGGGGTCACATTGGTTAATAAAATTAGATATTTCGAGCATACAATTCTATAATGCAAAATCTGTATATTGTATTGTGTGCTCACCACCCTAAATCAAGTCTCCTTCCATGACCATTTATTGCCCCTTTACCCTCTTCTAATTCCCCTCAGCCTACCTCCCCTCTGGCAAACACCATACTGTTGTCTGTCAGTTTTTTCTTTGCTTAATCCTTTCACCTATTTCATCCAGCTCCCTAACCACCCTTATCTCTAACAGCTGTCAGTCTGCTGTTTGTATTTATGAATCTGTTTCCTTATTTTGTTTGTTTATTTTGTTCATTAAATTCCACATATAAGTGAAATCATATGGTATTTGTCTTTTTCTGACTGAATTTTACTTAACATAATAATCTCCAGGTCCATCCATGCTGTTGCAAAAGTTAAGATTTCCTTTTTTTTTAATTGCTTAGTAGTAAGTAGTCCACTGTGTTAATGTACCACATTTTTTTTTATCCATTCATCTACTGGTGGACACTTGACTTGCTTCCAATTCTTGGCTATTGTAAATAATGCTGCAATGAACATAGGGGTGCATATACTTTTTTGAATGAGTGGTTTAGGTTTCTTTGGATATATTGCCAGAAGTGGGATCACTGGGTCATAAGGCAGTTCCATTTTTAACTTTTTGAGGAAACTCTATACTGTTTTCCACAGTGGCTGCACCAATCTGCATTCCCACCAACAGTGCATGAGGGTTCTCTTTTCTCCACATCCTTATCTACACTTTTTTGTTGATTTCTTGATAGTTTCCATTCTGAAGGGTGTGAAGTGATACCTCATTGTATATTTTATTTGTATCTCGCTGATAATTAGTAACTTTGAGCATTTTTCATATGTCTATTGACCATCTCTATGTCTTCTTAGGAGACGTATCTATTTAGGTCCTTCGCCTGTTTTTAAATTGGATTGTTTGTTTTGTTGGTGTTGAGTTTTATAAGTTCTTTATGAATTTTTATATTAACCCCTTATCAGATGTATCATTGACAAATATTTTCTCTCATTCAGTGGGTTGCTTTTTTGTTTTGTTGATGATTTCCTTCTCTGTGCAAAACTTTTTAGTTTGATGTATTATAATTTGTGTATTTTTTCTTTTGCTTCCATTGCCCAGAAAGATATGTCAGGGGAAAAAAAAAAGATTTTGCTAATAGAAATGTCAGAGATTTTACTGTCTGAGTTTTCTTTTAGGAATTTTATAGTGTTGAGTCTTTTATCTAAGTATTTAATCCATTTTGAGTTTATCCTTGTATATGGTATAAGAAGGTGGTCTAGTTTTATTTTTTTGCAAGTATCTGTCCAATTTTCCCAGGACCATTTAATAAATAGACTATCTCTATCCCATTGTATGTTTTAATCTCATTTGTCAAATATTAATTAATCATATAGACATGGGTTTATTTCTGGCCTCTCTATTCTGTTACAGGGATCTATTTCTCTGTTGTTATATTCTGTTTTGATTTACTGTGGCATTGTAGTATAGTTTGACATCAGGTAGCATGATTTCTCCAACTTTGTTCGTCTTTCTCAATATTGCTGAAGCCATTCAGGTTTTCATGTTGGTTCCATGTAAATATTTTGATTATTTGTTCTAGTTCTGTGAAATATGCCATTTGTAATTTGACAGGAATTGCACTGAATCTCTTTGGGTAGTATGGACATTTTAATGATGTTAATCCTTCCTATTCAAGAACATGATATATGCTTCCATTTACTTGTATCTCCTTTGATTTCTTTCTTCAGCATCTTATAATTTTATGAGTGCAGGTCTTTTACTTCCTTGTTTAAAATTATTCCTAGGTGTTTTGGGGGTTTTTTTGGTGAAATTGTAAGTGGGACTTTCTCAGTGTCTCTTTTTGATAGTTCATTATTTTTGTATAAACATGCAACTGATTTCTGAATATTAATCTTATATCCTAAATTGACTTCTTTTAAATGTCAAACATAAATAAATAATTATTTAATGAATTACGGGGTTTATTTCTAACAGATCGATGTCCGTGACACTTCAATGTCTCACACATGCATTATTGTCGTTATTCAAAGGGGAAACTGAGTCTGAGAGCTCTGGAAAATTGATGATGAGACTTCATGATTCTGGTTTAAATTGAATACCTGGAATATAGCAGACACTCAATACAGAGTTCTTAAAAAAATATTAAATTAATGCATTCTTCACCCTTGCCACTAGATGCTTCTTCTTGTCACCATATGTCATAGCAAAAAGGTCCACAATTTTTATTTCTTTGTTTTTCATGTGCTTAGAGCCAAAGGCATTGCTAAGAGTCTCCCTTGGGCCCTGGCATCGTAGATTAATGACATTAAGCAAGTTTCTCAATGGAAGCAATTTGGCTTTCAGGTCATCTGATATCTCATTTTTTGATAACTTTTCTGTCCAATGCAGCAAGAAACAAAATCTGCTAAGCCTTGACTGAGTGGATTTTTGTGCCTATGGGTGCAGCCTATTAGAGATCCAAGAGGGTGGGGCCATACTCCTATCTCTAGAGACAGTAGACCCTGCAATGATTAAAATTGGGATCTTTCTTGAATTAACAGTGGAACCTGGTAAACCCCACTAGGTTTGCAGCTTAAGAACTGTAAATAGAATTTGTGTCACTCCATCTGTAAAACAAAAGGCATTTGTTGTCATGATAACTATATATTAGTAGCCTGGGTGAGGAGGTAGCAATTCTGTTTGAGGATGTTAGGCATGATTTAAAGGGTTTTCTATTGTTTATAATAGGTTTTCATTTTTTGCTGATTGAATTTATTTACTTCTGTGACTGGTATGCAAGCTACTTGTTGGGAGGGTATGTGTATGTGACCTTTTTAACTTTGTAGCACGTTGATGCAAATGAAATTTAAGGGGTGGGGGAGCAAGCAAAAGCAACCTAACTACAATGAAATCATTTTCTAAATATGTTTACAATCAAATATCTCTCTCAATAATTTGATTTGTAGGAAATGGCAGAGAGCAGAATTTTATACAGAAGCCTTTCAATAATTCATCCTCAACTCATTGATGTGCAAGCCTTTGGCTAGGTTGGTGAGTGCAATAGGTGCTCTGGCATGGGGGAAAATTCATTTGGGTCCTGAAATTGCTGTTTCCCGTCTCTGACCCACTGGTTTAATGCTGCTCTGTCCCTGCGACTAAAGGCTTTTCAATTTACTAGGTAGGCTCCTATAGTTCCCATTTGCAGGGTACTGGGGGCATTTGGAGATTGTGCTTTTTCCTCATTTAATTTTTTTGGTATTTACATAGGTACAATTCTAATTAAACTGCCCAAATGATCAAATTCTATTGTCAAAAATTCTGGAAAATTGACACACTCAAGTGTTAGCTTTTGGAGACATGGTGAAGTGGGAAAGTGTAGGAAATGTCTATTCAGAGAGGGTCTTCTACTAGTTGAAAAGATAAGTCTCTCACAGGGTCCCAGGGTCTGTATATTCAGTGAACCTGAATACACAGGGAGTAAAGAGACCAAGATGCATTTGAAACTCTTCAAGTGTTAGCTAACTTTGAAAATATTTTCCCAGGAAACTTACACTCTTGTAGTGGCTCCTCACATCTATATGATGGATTCTCTCTGGTTCTTGTGTAGGGTTAAGGGAAATCCTTATTAACCTTGTTCCTTTGTTTTCATGGAGAATGGAGCAGGAAGAGGCAGGATAGAAGGAAAAGGTGGGTGAAGGGCATACCCAGTCATCTCAATTAGAGTCCCAGAGTCTTCAGGCTGTAATGTGCTGAGGCTTTGGCACTGAGAGAGGCCAGACGGTGATTACCTCCTTTCTAATAATAGACAAGAGACATGAAGTTTGCTATTGTGCTTCTGTTGATGCTCTGAAACTTTGTGAAACCATTGATCTGACTTCAATGAACCATAATACTATTGATTTGGTGTCAGATCACTAGTAGACACTTGAGTGACAGCCTGAGTGGATGTGATGTTACATTTAAATTGTACTTTTGTTTGCTTTCTAGTTGTCAAAACCTCTTGATAGAGTATGTGCTGCCAAGTGCCTGTACAGTCCTTATTAGAGTTCAAGTCTTAAGAACATGTGCTGCATTGATAAACAAAAGAAGTGGCTCTTGGCCAAATTTTATTAATGAAAAATGTAAAATATTTGGTTAGCCTGATTTTCTCTTACTAGATCAAAAGGACACAGAGTTGTGCTCACTTAAGTTGGGGAGGGCAGAAGAAAATCATCCTTCAATGCTCACCCCACCCCAATCTTATTGGTATCTGGGGTTCATGACATCTCAGTCATATTCCTGGCTGTGTTGTAACTGAGAAAAGGTTTTACTAGGCATAAAAACCCAGCAGGTTGAAAAGTATCATGGACCATCACAAAGGAAGTGGGGGGAAAATAAGTGGAATTAGTCTGATACATTGTTCCAAGCCTCATGTGGACACAATAGGCAAAGTAATGCCCTAGTGAGGATATTATGTGGCAAAAGTTGAGATGCATGAACTTGTGGAACCCATTCTTTGGTGGGTTTCTATAAGTCATTATTTTTATTCAGTGATTACATATTGAGCACCTGCTAGATACCAGGCATGGTGCTTAGTGCTATGCATACATTAGTAAACTAGAATTACATGATGCTTACCCTCAAAACACAGTTTAGGAGGGAAAGGAGAACCAAATAACCCCAATGAATAATCCTAGAAATAATGCTAAAGAAAGGGAGACAGTGCTGTGAAATATGCCCTTGATATCTTGATAGAATTGCATTGAATCTATAGATTCTTTTGAGTAGGATGGACATTTTAATGATGTTAATTCTTCTTGTCCATGAGCATGGTATATGCTTCCACTTATTTGTATCTTCTTCAACTTTTTTCTTCAGTGTCTTATAATTTTTTGAGTACAGGTCATTTACAACCTTGGTTAACTTTATTCTTAGGTGTTTTATTCTTTTTGAAGCAATTTTGAATTGGATTGTTCTCTTAGTTTCCCTTTCTGAAAGTTCATTATTGGTGTATAAAAATGCAACTAATTTCTGGATTTTATTTTGTATCCTGCTATTTTACTGAATTCACTCATCAGTTCTAGTAGCTTTTTGGTGGAATGTTTAGTGGTATATTTACACATATGAATACTACTTGGCTGTAAAAAAAAAAAAAAAGGAAATCTTACCATTTGTAATAGCATTGATGGACCTGGAGAGCATTATGCTAAGTGAAATAAGCCAGTCAGAGAAAAACAAGTACCATATGATTTCACTCACATGTGGGATATAATGAACAAAATGAATTAACAAGCAAAATAGAGACAGATTCATAGAGAGCAGCTGACAGCTATCATGGGTGCTGGTGGGGGAGGGGGGCGCTGAGTGAGGAGGTGAAAGGATTGAGCAAAAAGAGAAAAAAAGTCCTGGACCTGGACAACAGTGTGGTGATTGCAGGAGAGAGGTGATGTTGGGGGAGGTGGAGGAGATAAATGGTGGTGAATGGAGACTTGACTTGGGGTGTTGAACACACAGTACAATGTACAGATGATGAATTGTGGAGATGTGCACCTGAAACCTGTATAATTTTGTTAACCAGTGTCACTCCAATAAGTTCAATAAAGAGGAAAAAGAGTGAGGCTGTGTAGTGTGATGGAAAGGACATGGGTTTTAAAGTCTGGTATATCTGCAATTGAATTTAAATGATATGTCTGTTCTTGAACAAATGCCTTTATTTCTTTTATTTGTGTTTTAGTTTACTTCTTTGTAGCATGGTGATAATAATAGTACATACCTCAAAGAATTGTTACCAGAATGAAATGGGAATATGCATGCAGATATCTGGCCCAGGGCCTGAAACTAACAGGTATTTAATTGAAGAGGGAAGGAGTGGACTAGTGGTGGTAGTGGAAAGCACAATGACAGGTATATGGAGGATCATGAACAAATGCAAGTAAGACATGATGATGCCCAAAGCTAGACTGGTGTAATGGTGAGGGAGAGGAAGAGACAAATGTTTATGTTACAGAGGTAAATGAATGGATATGGGAGTGTGGGAAAAGCTAGCCTCTATGTTTCTGACTGTGATAATTGGATGGATAATTGTTCTCTGTATGGATTAGAGAATAAGAGAAGAGGAGATTAGGGGCAAAATAAATCTGAAATATCTTTGGGACATCCAAGTGTATGTGAGATGTTCAGTAAGTATGCAAGTTGATACATAAGTGCTGAGCTCAGTGGAGAGATCAAGCCCCAAAATCCAGATTTGGAAATTATCAGCACATAGGTTGGAATTTTAGCTCTGAGATATTTAATGAAGAGAATATGGAATGAGCCCAGCTGGGGTGGCTCAGTGGTTGAGCACTGACCTATGAACGAGGAGATCACTGTTCAATTCCCTGTCAGGGCACATGCCTGGGTTTCGGACTCAATCCCCAAGGGGGGATGTGCAGGAGGCAGCCAATCAATGATTCTCTCTTATCATTAATGTTTCTATCTCTTTCTCCCTTTCTCTTCCACTCTGGAATCAATAAAAAAATTTTTTTTTAAAAAAAGAGAAAATGGAATGAGAGGGGAAGAGAGTCCAGGACAGATTCATAGAGCAAAATTTGCTAGCCTCTGTCTCCTATGTTCAATACTCGTCCTACTTTTCCAGATAGGGATTTATGGAGTTCTTTATGACTTTTGTAAAATTTTTCTTTTGTGTAATTGACTTATGAGTCTCCTGCACAATGAACATTTTAATTATGTCTGTATTTTTTTAAGAAAATGGGATCACAGGAGTATAGTGAACTATCATGAAATTGTCAAGGTCACCCAGCCAGTATCAAACTCAGGACTTCTTCTTGCCTACCTGCCCATGTCAATTCTTTCTCTATGGCTCCTTTCCAAATGGAGATGACCAGTTCTTTGAGTCTGGATATGGCATTGTGAATCACTTGTGCTTTGATCTTCTCATTTATAATGACAAGAGCTGTTGTTTAGGGTTGTTCATGTTGGATGGGGAGGGCAGAAGGTAGGGAATGGGAGAGTTCTATTTTTGAGCATGAATTGTCACTGTAGACAGAGGAAACAAAAATAAATATGTGGGAGATGATTACATTGTGCTGTGGGAAGCAAAAAAAGAGGAGTTGAAGAGAGTAGAGCTAAAAGAAGTGAACATGTTATTGGAGTAAAAAGACACTGGAGAAAATATTGTTCAAAGAACCCAGCATGAAGTGAGAATCCCAGGAGGCAAGAAACAAAAGTGGAAGAGGTCGTGAGAGTATATGTGTGCACAGCAAGAGGCTTGTTTATTTCCCCTTTCTTTTATTCAGAGTTTGTTAATGAAAGCCCAGCAGCAGGAGATGTTCATTCCATTTAGGAATGACAAGGACCGCTAATCTAGGATTTACCTATGCCTGCAGAGGTGAAAGTCCCTGCTACTAAGTTATTTCAAGTGAATGCACTGGCTCAAGCAGGGATCTACTTGTCTGGCTGGGTCAAGCCCTTCAGTTAATGCTTTAGCCCATCACAGTGGAAGTAAAATCCTGAACTGGATTTCCATACTTGTCTAATATAGACTCAGGAAAAAGCCCGGGATAAAGACTGAAGCTTCTGTTTGTTTAAAGAAGCATGCAGAATTTCAAGGAGCTTGGTTTCCATGATTGCATAGCTGAGTGTGACCCCCTAATCACAAATGTGAGGATGAGCATGCTGTGTACTGTCTGGTTTCAGAGGGGGAACTTTAACCTCTTTGACATTAGCCTACATAGGACTCATGCCTTACTGCTCTAGTACTTTTTCCATCATCTCCAGTGAATCAAGAAATCGCAATTCCTAGCAACAGGAGGTTAAATACTGGTGGGTTTATATGCTTGGTTTATATGCTTGGCTTCTCTCGTAATCTCAGTGCTGGGAGCAGGTGCCTGTTTGGCAGCTCTGCAGCCCTGGATCATCACAGGACAACAGGGCTCACCAGCTAGCATCTTCTCTCTGGGAACTAGTCTGCAAGTCTCCCCTCAGTCCCCCATCTACTGCAGAAAGACAGGAGGCTTCTAGTATGATCTATGGAAGGGTTGGGGAACCTTTTTCTGCTATTAATGTAAAAAAACCATTGAAACCTGTAAAGAATTTTTGTGAGTTTATTTGAGCCAAACGGTCGACATACTCCGGGAAGCAGAACCTCAACAAATTGAGATAATGCTCCGGAGAATGGCGGGTTACATTTGTATTTATACATTGCAATCAAAAGAAAGGGACTTAGGTGGGTTACATGAAATTCATTGGTGATAGATTAAGGAGGAAGGATAAAGCAAAGCAGGGGAAACCCTAGGATTGGATAAAAAGTAAAATGATGGACACATACTTAGGTGGGTGCAGGATTAATTAACATGATAATGAAGGAATTTGTAGTATCTGTCCTGGCGCCCAGCACATTTGGTTGTGCCCCAGGGGCTCCAGAAAAAGGGAAGTTACAAGTTACCCAGACATTTCAAGGGTGTATTATCATAGATGCAAAAAGACAGATAGGCTCAGTTAAGGTAAAGGTTGACCTTATCAGTCAAGATACTATAGATTAAGGAGGAAGGATAAAGCAAAGCAGGGGAAACCCTAGGATTGGATAAAAAGTAAAATGATGGACACATACTTAGGTGGGTGCAGGATTAATTAACATGATAATGAAGGAATTTGTAGTATCTGTCCTGGCGCCCAGCACATTTGGTTGTGCCCCAGGGGCTCCAGAAAAAGGGAAGTTACAAGTTACCCAGACATTTCAAGGGTGTATTATCATAGATGCAAAAAGACAGATAGGCTCAGTTAAGGTAAAGGTTGACCTTATCAGTCAAGATACTGGCCTAGGACGTAACTACCCATCATAACTGCTTTCAAAGTTTAATTTAAGACCATCCTTTGTGGTTACTTTAGGTCGGAGTTTGCAAGACTGTCATGCAGGCCTCCCCTGAGCGTGTCAGGTCAGCATGTGGCCCCTTTCGTCCACACTGCCAAGGGCCATTTGGATAGCTATAGCATCATTAAGAAGCCATACTAAAATTATCAACTTAAAAATTAGCCTGCTATATTTGGTTAAACATTTAATTAACTCACCCCTAAAGCCTTGGCAGGACCAGACCAAATGAGTTCTCAGGCCTTATATGACTGGTGGGCAGGATGTTCCCCACCCTTGATCTATGGATAAGGACCTTTGTTTGTAGAAAAAATCATTTAACTCCAGATCCCCAGATTCTGTAGCTCATACCCTCTTCCTCAAACATCCTTTAACAATGCTCCCACTGCTAATATGGTCAACAATTCCTTTGTCATGCTTTAGTCCTGAATAGATTAACACCTAGTGCTGAACAATTTATGACTCTCTCTATATGTAATTCAAAAGTGAAAACGTACTAAACTGTAAAATAAGTTCAGAATATCCCAAAACCTTCTGATTTTGACATAATGACTATCATGCTTTCTAAATAGCAAACACAATATTATTTAAAATAGTTTTGGGGTAAATTGGATAATCTGGCAATAGCTCCAGGCTGACCTTAACAGAATCAGGGAGAGAGGCTACCTCTGCAGAGAGACCACTTGAACTCTATAGTCAGAGATTCCATATTCCAAAGCCTACAACCTCCTTCCCCAATTTATTTTAGAGATTGTTTCAAATGAATATCTCCTTGTCAGGTGCTCCAGACTGATCCTAGTGAATCTATGCCTTCACTCAAATTGGCTGTGTTTCTCTTATGGAAAGTACCAAAGAAATCCCAATTGCATAGACTGGTCCAAATTGCCTGACCTACTTGGTTCTCTCTTAATGATTGATTAGAAAAATCAATCTGGTTAATCAAAGTAGAGAAACATTCTGGCACCCCTAAAATCTTCAAATTCACATCTTTCTTTGAAGGCATGGCTTAACACCCAGCTGTTGTTTGGGAAAATTTTTACCAGAATTTTTATTTGGGCTGCCTAATTTTCATATGAAACAATTCTCTCTTTCCTTGAAGCAAAGCTATTATTGAAGTTTAGGTGGTTTGGGCTGAAAGAGAGGATGTATTTTCTCAGTCCTGTCCTATGGCAGAACAATCCATCATTAAGTACACAGATGGCCCAAGGGAAACTACTCAAGGATTAGCTCAAAGGGGTATTCCTTGATTTGCTCTCTGTGCTGCTTTTTTTTTTCTTTTTCATTTCAATGGAGGCAAAATTATTGCTAATAGGATGTACACTTTTTCCCATACAAGCACATGGAATACCAACAACCAACTTCACTAAACTAAGTAAAGAGATATAAAAGCCTCTAGCAGAAGAAAGCTGTAACCAAGAACATTCTATTTATTCAACCTGCTCTTAAAGCTCATTGTTGATTAGCCCTAAATAATGACAAACTTATAGGTGTATTTCTACCTAAGGTGTTCTTCCACCTTATTTTGAAATAGAGTCTTTGCAGATGTAATTAAGTTAAGATGAGGTCATACCAGATTAGGTTATACTAGTAGGATTCAGAGAAATTGAACAGGGGTCACTATACTGTGTATTCAGTTGTTAAACGAGTTCTGAATATACAGAGAGCTACTTGAAGTGGCCAGAGACTGATCTTACCCTGGCCTTGGGTATATGTCTATGCTATGGGGACCAAGGGGGAGTGTTTGAGTGAATTCTTATTCTGGAAAAACACTTCAAAGTTTTTGTTTCACTGATTATAGGTCAGTAGTTATTTCTATTTAAAAGACTGCACATTTTAGTTTTCAAAAGTGATCACCTCTGGAACAGGTATCATTTATATTAAATAATGCAATGTATATATTGGATTGGGTGTATACTATAGTTTTATACCATGTAATGTTTTGTTTCTTTATAACTGTCTCTCCTTCAGTAAGCAACCTTATATTTTGGAAGGGAGAAACAAATTAGCTGTCCATATTCCAAACTGATTCTGGAATCACAAATGTGGATGCATAAGTCCACAAATACTGTTTCTCCCAAAGGAATATCTTACAATTGTGTGATAGAAATGGCTGGAGAAATGATTACTAATTTACTGACAAGGAAACTGAGGCATGGGCAGATTAAGTGACATTCCAAGGTTTGGTGGTTTGAGTAATAAAATTAATTTCTACCTGGGACCTGTGACTGTGACCTTACTTTGAACTAGGGTCTTTAAAGATATAATAAAGTTAAGATAAGTCCTATTAGATTAGGCTGGGCCCTAAATTCAATGATTGGTGTCCTTATAAGGAGAGGAAGGTTTGAAGACACAGAGGCATAGGAACCATATGGAATAAGACCATGCGATAGCTGAGGAAGAACTTGGAGTTGTGTAGCTACAGTCAAAGAACTCAAAAGATTCCTAGCAACCAGCAGGAGATAGAAGAGAAGCATGGAACATATCCTTCCCTAGAGACTTTAGAGCAGTGGTTCTCAACCTTCCTAATGCCTCGACCCTTTAATACAGTTCCTCATGTGGTGGTGACCCCCAATTTCATTGTTACAAATTGAACATAATTAAAGCATAGTGATTAATCACAAAAACAATATGTAATTATATATGTGTTTTCCGATGGTCTTAGGCGACCCCTGTGAAAGGGTCCTTCAACTCCCAAAAGGGTCGCGACCCACAGGTTGAGAACCGCTGCTTTAGAGGGAACATGGTTCTGCACCTTGATTTCAGACTTCTAGCCTCCTGAACTGTGGGAGAACAAATTTCTGTGTTTTAAACCCCCATTCCATGGTAATCTGCTCTAGGAAACTAATACACTAAGGTTACATAGATAGTGAATAATAGGTAGGTTCATAGATGTAGTTTAGTGTGGGAAACTTTATTGCCTTCACTATCTGATAAGCATAGACAGAGAACCCCCCACGAAGGTTGGGTGCCTTTGAAGTCCTAGCAAAGGTCGAAGCTAGGCGCCATCTTTGTTTGTCCAGACAGTGGTAGCTGAAACTACTCCCCCATTTATTATTATGTAAATCCTTGCTGATGGGCTAGTCTGCCTGTTGCCAGGGGTTGCCTGCCTAAGGGCTATGCTATGGGTGCATCCCAGATCAATAAAAGCTTGGTGAGGCCTGAGCACAGGTGGAAGTCCTTCCCCTTGAGTTGGACTTGCCTGCCTCGTACCCCAATATTTCCAATTATCTCTTGTCTTTTCATTTTCATTTGTGTGTGGCTCTGCTTCCAGTTCCTGAACCCTGATCCATGTGGGACGTGGGAAGGAAACACTCAACAGTTTGGTTTTCTGAATTCCAGTGCACTGTTTGTTTTTCCAAGACACCTGAATGCCTCCCTATGAGTGCCCTTTCTCCATTTAATCTCATTATCCTCAGTAAAAATAAGCTAGGGAGATCATTCTCTTTGGGATTTATGCTATTTTGTATTTAAGGGTACTGTAATTATAAGGAGGTAGGTGACAGATTTGAGTTTTAAGAGGACAGTAGTGTATAATTCCCATAGATGCTGTCCAGAAGCAAAACATGCTATATTGGGCAACCTATGTCATGTGGAGAACATAGTCTTTCTCTCTGGCTTCCCACACTGAGACTATCTCAAAACAGAACTGTAATGAGCACTATCTATCTCTGCTGGTAACCTATGATGCAATTATGGTAATAATGATGATAAACATTTATTAAGCACCCATGGTGCCAGGTGTACTTGTGCAAAATGCATAAAAGACCTGGTCTCCACTGTTATAGTGTTTGCCTTAGTATTGGCAGAGTGGCAGTTGACACTTTGTGGTTAGTTAATGCTTTGAGCTGATCTGCTTGGACAACAGATCACAGCCCTTCACATTTCTGAATTTCTTTGAGATCTTCTGCTGTTTCAGGCTCATATAAGTACACTGTGCTTGGAGACCATAAAAATTATAGATTCTGAAAAATTTAGAATTGTCATAATCATCAAAATACTTTGAGCCTACTTTTCTCACCAATTTACTGGTGAGGAAACTGAGGTGTGGGCAGATTAAGAGACATTTCCAGGAGCAGTGGGTTAAATAGTGCCCTTCCTCTCAAATTCATGTCTGTCTGGGGCCTGTGAATGTGACCTTATTTAGAAATGGGGTCTTTGCAGATGTAATTAAGTTAATGAGGTCATACCAGATTAGGTATGTTCCTTTGGTTGTTGAACTGAATTTTGAGGGTTTTCACAGGTTTCCCTGCTTACTGCTTCTAGATTTCCTTGCTATGGCTCCTTTAAGTTAGCAGCAGTCTTTTTATGAAGAAAAGCTGGACTATAAAAAAGAAGGAACTTTCAACATTTGCAACAGCATGGATGGAACTGGAGAGCCTTATGCTAAGGGAAATAAGCTAGTTGGAGAAAGATAAATATCACACGATCTCACTTATATGCAGGATATAATGATCAACATAATTTGATGAACAAGAATAGATCCAGAGTCGAATGGTAAGGGGAGTTAGAGAGCAACCAAAGGACTTGTATGCATGCATATTAGCATAACCAATGGACACAGACACTGGGGCGGTGGGGGCTTGCCTAGGGTGGAATGGCTGGGGGGAGGTAGTCAATTGGGGAAAAAGGAGACTTATATAAAACTTTAAACAATAAAAAAAGAAAAAAAAAGAAAAGAAAAGCTGGAGATAGTTTCAGAACCACATATCTTAGCATTGGAAGGGACCTTAAGGTATCATGGTGAGTCACCTACTTTAGGGCAAATAAGTTATTATTATTTCCTTTTTTTACAGATGAAATAAAGATAATTTCAGTGGCATGATAAATATAATAATTTGTTAGAACAGATAATATCCAGCATTTTTAGTGCTTCCCTTGTGTCAGGCATTGTGCTAAGTGTTTTATGTTCATAATCTCATTTAATTTCCACAACAACATTATAAGGTAGATGTTATTATTATTCCATTTTAAAGGAGAGAAAACTGACACAAAAAGATTAAGTAATTTACCCAAGGCATTACTGCTATTAACTATCAGAATCAGGTATTGCTACCTAGTGTAGATACCATTGTGACCCCGGGAAGTCTGATTCCAGAGCCTAAGCATTTAATCACCACATTATATTGTTTCATAGAGAAAGAGTCAAGTTCTTGTCCTGTCCGGTTTGGCTCAATGGGTAGAGCGTCGGCCTGCAGACTGAAGGGTCCCAGGTTCAATTCTGGTCAAGAGCATATAACTTGGTTGTGGGTGCATCCCCAGTAAGGGGTGTGCAGGAGGCAGCTGATCAATGTTTCTCTCTCATTGGTGTTTCTAACTATCTCTCTCCCTTCCTCTCTGTAAAAAAATCAAGAAAATATATTTAAAAAAAGAATCAAGTTCTCTTGCTTTGGTTGTTTAGTGAAGTGGTTCCTAACCACTGAGCAGTGTCTATGAATCTATACACTGAGTGGCCAGATTATTATGACCACCTGACATTTGTAGGCTAATTAGCTATAATTTCATGCTGAAGTTGCTAGAAGGCCAGACCATTATAAATAAGGAAGCAGGTTGTTTACCACTACAGTAGAAGTGATTTTTTTCTGAAGATATGGGCAAACAATGCTATTTAACAGCCTTTGAATGTGGGATATATATTATTATGAGTGGCCAGGTTATTATGATCACCTGACATTTGTAGGCAAATTAGCCGTACACTGCATTGTATAGGATATGGAAGTTAAGGGCCTGTTCAAACACCTTTGCTGTCTGTAGTTACCAAGATAAAACGTCTCCAATATGCAGAGGAACACAAAGATTGGACAGTCAAGCATTGGAAAAAAGTTATGTGGTCCGATGAATCACATTTCCAGTTGCATCATGCAGATGGCAGAGTGAGAATTTGGTGGAAACAGCATGAAAACACACACCCCACATGCATGAGTACACCTCTTCAAGCTGGTTGGGGCAGTGTTATGGTTTGGGGCATGTTTTCCTGCCGGAAGCCGGTCCATCCTTGCTGCTTGACATAGTCGCTGCAGGAAAGAAACATCTGCACAGCATATGTTTCAAGGGACCTGGCGTATATAGCATACTGTTCTTAATATGTTTGTTCCCCTTAGCGCTGTGTGTTTTAACCAA
>NW_006292920.1:203798-218900 GCF_000327345.1 Myotis davidii | reverse complement strand
TTCGCTCTTTGCTCACCACACGGGTCCAGGGGCCGGTGCGGCAGGCTTTGCTAGCTGCTCCTGCCTGGGGCCAGCGGGCTTCACTTCGTGTCTACATATGCAAATTAGCTGCCATCTTTGTTGGTGGTTAATTTGCATATCACTCTGATTAGCCAATGGTGGGCATAGTGAAGGTATGGTCAATTTGCATCTTTCTCTATTATTAGATAGGATGTCCCACTTTCAAAGGCTGTTAAATCGCACTGTTTACACTTCAGAAAAAAATCACTTCGACTGTTGTGGTAAACAACCTGCTTCCCTATTTATAATGGTCTGGCCCTCTAGCAACTTCAGTGTGAAATTATAACTAATTAGCCTACAAATGTCAGGTGGTCATAGTAATCTGGACACTCAGTGTATATACTCCAATCATTATCTATATACTAAAAAATAATGTGATCAACTAATATTTTAAAACATGTATTGGTTTTATTTAGATAAACCATAAATTCATCTTAAAATGTTACTGAATTAAGAGTGGCTTCTTGTCATAATTCATTTTATTAAATCAATGACTACTAAAAGAATGAATAACCTTCTTTTGTCAGAGTCTGAAAATTTTGATCTGCAAAGAAATACTAATATTCACAAAGAAGACTGCGAGCCATAGGTATAGAAAGAGAGCTCAATTTGGAGCCAGACAGACCTGGATTTGGGTCTTGGCTTCTGTTTATTTCCTAATTCAATGACCTTGGGCAAGTCCCTTAATTATCTTAACTTCAGTTTCCTTATCTGTAAAATAATATCATTCAACTTACTCACAATGTTGGGAGCATCAGGTGCAACTATATATGTGAAAGTGTTTATTTTTTTTAAAAAAAAGTTCTCTAGGAATACAGGAACATAAGGAAATCATTCTTCTTCTTCTGTGACATTCAAGGAATCAGCTTTGGTCCTGAATGTCAATTTTCTGGTGGTCTTTCTGTATACCTCATTTAAAACCTTTGACACAATTGTGATGCTAAACCAGAGAATAGGTCAATTTCCAAGAAAATAACATCCATCCTTTATGTGAGCTGTCTCTATTTTCTATTCAAGCCCATATTTTGTGAGATGAGGATTTTGGGTGGTGAAGAGGAAAAGAAGATGGCATTACAGCTCTTCTGTGGGTTTGACTTCACCCTACCACTTTAAGTAGGTCAAAACCATTTTAGGAGACCCTACACTATTTTTTTTCTAGTCTAAGAACTAGGAATGGAAGAATGGAGACTAGCGAAAGAGAAGGGGAACTGTTCCTGTCTTTTTATTCCATGTCTCTCCTTTCTCAGCTTTCTAATCTCTTTTGGGGCACTATATATTGAAGCAGGAGTCCAAAAGTAAAGGCAGAAACCATTATCTGGCCTTTCTGAGTGACATGACATAATTGGAGGGCCTACTTAGTACAGGTACCAATGTGAAGTGACCAGCCAAGTTACTCCCATCAGTGAATCTAATGGCCTTGCTGAAGTTGTGTTTAGTTGAGTGTAAGGACAGGTTTGAAGGAACCTCAGTTATAGACCACATCTATTTTAGTCTGACATGAACACTGCTGTGACCTTCCATTTTCCCTTCAATCCTAGTCATTTATAACTGCTGAGCTGCTCCAAGGCGTAGCATAACAAGGTTAACCTCAGCTTCTAGATGGTGCGGTGCCACCATCTAGAATTGGGGGGGGGATTTCAGCAGCAATTGTCCTTACTCCTAGCAATTGGTTGTTCACAGACAGAATGTTGAATTTATTCTCTTGTCCGAGAAAAATAATTTTCTCTGAAACCCTCCTGGTTCTTTTGGAGGTGCTTGGGGTTAGAAAGGGGTTTGGTTTCTGGACTAGTGAATGAAATTTATAAGGTTGACAGTAATAAATCTTTAAACAGACTTTTTATACTCTTTACTAGTCGCAACTATCCATTATGATTAATAAGATGGTACATTAGTAACCTAGGTCTGACGAGTGCTAAGGCATGATTAATCTTGTGGCCCAACTACACTCCAACTCTTTTTGTTAACCACTTGCCTGAAGACATATAGTTATCAAGAGAGATCAAGGGCCTCCCTGTTGATTACATTAGGATACTACAGTCAGTGCTTTATAAGACCTGGGAAGTTTAGTAAAGCTGGAGGGATGCTCTATATTTCTATCATTTACCTATGCTGAAAGCCTTGCCACTTATCTCCTTAGTTCCACCTACACTGCAGTTTGGGTGCCAACATAATCCATCCTCATGGCAGACTTCAGTTGTGAACCTTGGCAGAAGATAAATATGAACTTAAGTGCTTGATCTGTTACATTCTTTGTGGTCAAGGAGAGAGTAGAAGTTACCTTTTTATAGATAAGTGAAACTTAGTGCAAGGTGGGCAAGTCTTACTGAAGGGAATGGTCCTCTGAACTTTAGAGTTGGTCTAAGGCAGTGGTCGGCAAACTCATTAGTCAACAGAGCCAAATATCAAAGTACAATGATTGAAATTTCTTTTGAGAGCCAAATTTTTTAAACTTAATCTATATAGGTAGGTACATTATTATTAACTTAACTAGAGATCAGTGCACAAAATTCATGCACGGGGAGCGGGAGGTGTCCCTCAGTCCAGCCTGCACCCTCTCCAATCTGGGACCCCTTGGGGGATGTCTGACTGCCGGTTTAGGCCCGATCCCGGCAGTTGGACACCCCTCTCACAATCCAGGGCCGCTGGCTCCTAACCACTCCCCTGCCTGCCTGCCTGCCTGATCACCCCTAACCACTCTGCCTGCCAGCCTTCTCGCTCCCAACTGCCCCACCCTGCCGGCCTGCTCGCCTCCAACTGCCCCCCTGCCAGGATGATCGCCCCCAACTGCTCTCCCCTTCCCTCCTGGCCTGATCGCCCCTAACTGCCTCTGGTCCAGCCCTGCCACCATGGCTTTGTTTGGAAGGACTTCCAGAAGGTCTCCTGATCTAATTAGCATATTACCCTTTTATTAGTATAGATTAGGGTACTCCTAAGGCTTAGGAAGAGCCACACTCAAGGGGCCAAAGAGCCACATGTGGCTCGCAAGCCGCAGTTTGCCTACCACGGGTAAGGCAATTATGTAGGTAGCACCAAGAATGCTATCATTTTTTTTTTTGGATTCACTCTCAAAGTCAGGCTTGCTTTATGTTCACATGGAAGAAGTTAGTTATCAGTGTTAGTCATCATATTTTATTTTAATTATGCCAAAGCAAAGCCTAAAGAGAGATATCATAAGCCTGGAACACACCATACTTCTGGTGTAGTCATAATGTGTGACAGAAGTGGAAATTGTGGAAGTACATAGGAGAGTTCCAGTACCTTCCATCCCCCAGAGTATGCAAACAAGAGCAATAAATATTTTTACAGATATACTGTTAAGTTTCCTGTAATTAATCATTTTAATTTCTACCACTAGGTCTTATATTAACCTCTTGGACCTTTTCTCACACTGTTTAACCTTTCGACAGAGGTCTTATTGCTTTTACTGAAACTTTCCTGATCTAATCACTAACAGATATCTTAAAGAAAATCAGTTTGCTCAATAGGCCATTTTTTTGCATTTAGTGAATTCTTATCAATGTAGTCTGCCTCAGATGGTCATTAGATCTCATATGAAATGTTACTTCCTCAAAGAAGCCTTTCCTGAACATCTGTTTTATGGTTGGCCTCTCCAACTTTCTCTTTGGTACAGCAGTTAACAAAATATGCTCTAGCTTCAGGCAGATATATTCCCTGGCTCTGCCCACCACTAACCATGTTACACAAGTCAAATTACTTTGCCTCTCTCCATTTCAGTTTCCTAGTAAAATAGGAAATAATAGTACTAGTTCAGAGGGTTGTTGTGAAGATTACAGTGCATAAAGCACTTAGAACAGTGCCTATCATCATCATTATAATTTCAGTTCTTGTTTGTTTCTTCTTTATCACTTACTATAATTTGAAATTGTCATAGGTGTAAATTTGTTTGTTTTTTCAGTCTCTCTCCTGCTGCTGTGAAAACTTCATGCAGACAAAAACCATGTTTGTGTTTGCCTTGTCTATTCTCCTTTCCCTAATGACTAGTACACAGTAGGAGCTCAATAAATACTTTCCAAGTGAATGAATACTAATTTAAGAAAAATTTCTAAGCAATTCAAATATTATTTATTTCCTCTAAGCTTCTATTGCCATAAAATTTCTTTATAACAAAAAAGACTCCCAGATATCAATCAATGGAACATTTTATTTCAAGGAACATTTGCTACAAGCAAAATGCCAGGGCAACACATTCTAAACAGTCTTCCATGCCAGCCTCTCCCTTTTTATGACAGCCTTTGACTTCTTCAGCTATTTACAACTAGATCTACTAATCACTAATGGGACCCACCTCTAGGTCCAGGCCCAGAATCCAAGTCTATCATCCAAGCCGTAACAAAGGTAAGGTGATTGAGGATTTCGCCTAAGGCACAGAATTATGAAAGTACAAACCCATTAGATAACAAATGTATTATGAAAACTGTAAAGTCACCTTCCCCCACACAGAAATGCGTTAGAGGTATACTCTGAATATCTGTGCAGCCTCCAAGTCATAGATCCTAGTCACAATAGCATCTATCACAAACAGCCATGTCTCGTGGAACCAGCACAAGACTTCATCTGTGCTTGTTACCTGGAATCTTCTGCTGACATACCCTGTCCTCTTATTCTCTGAAATATTTTGAAACTTGATGAATTACTTGGACACAATGCCTTGGACATCCAGTTGCTATTGCTGATGCTAGCTTCCTCTGACTTAAATGCCTCAGGTTTCAGTGTTGCTACTAAATCTCAACAGTCTTGGCTCCAAGCTCACTCTAGTTATACTTACTTGGTACATGTTGTACTGGAATTTGACTTGAATTATTGAATTAACCTAAAATGTAGGTAAACTAAAGGAAGTTGCAGGAAACCAACCTGATTTATTATTTCCAAGTAAACCACAAGTCATAAAGATGATATTTAGTAATTACACCATTCTAAAGTGTTTGATGACTCCACTATAAGTTTCTGATTATTCATTTTAGCAATCAAGGCTCTACACAATAGCCTCTACCTACCTTTACAACCTCAATTCACATTACTCCATTATACAAAGCTACTATGAGATTCTTGAGGGCAGAGGCTTTTGCTTCTTTAGCAGTAAGTAGCTTGGCATCTTGAATAGTATCTGGCATAGTGTGTTGGTCTGTAAATATAACAGCTACAAAGCATTAAGTTCTTTACTCTGTGCTAGGCATATAAAACATAAAGTGATTTATAGATATCATCTAAGGTATATTATGTGATTCCCCCAACTTTATGAAACAGATACCATATTAATGTGCCCAAGGTCACTCATATAGAGAAATGGTAGAACCAGTACTTGAACCCAAATCTGTTTTGCTCCAGAGCTTGTGTCATTATTAACTACACACCATCGCTTCAGTAGTGTTTGTAGAATAAATACTTTAGCTAAACTGTACTCTTCATTATTTCCCTAATACAATGAACTTATTGCATCCTTTCCCTCACCTGAAAGACTTTCCCATGGCTTCTAGTGTCATCAGTCAATTTTTTGGACTTAAGTTATATCAGTGCTGAGCACTGCTGCTCTGACATGATAAATACTTCCTTGTATTTGTAGTTCTCCTTTTATGATACCCATAGACATGTTCTAAGTTCTTAGAGGGCAAAATTCACATCTTACACTGATGTGCATTCTCAGCCTTAAACATCAAGCATAGGCACTTGAAACCACTAAGTAATGTTTCCTCATAGTGATGGCTTAAATGGGGACAAAAAATAAACTGAAATTAGGTTCATGATTAATTATAATTGGCAAGAGACCTACTTACATAAGGACCTGTCAAACATGAAAGTCCTTTCATGTGCAAATATTAGTTACTGGGATGAGATATTAAAAGAACAGGGAAGAAAAAGTCAGTCATCATAACCATCATACTTACAAATCAATCGCGTTAGAGGTTGAATTATCCTGTTATTTCTACCATCTATTTTAGACTAATCTATGGGAACTTCCAGAAAAAAAGACATTAGTTGCTTAGGCTGGACATAATTATTTTGCATTTATAGGGTAATTTACATTTATAAAACTGCTTTGCGATAATTATAATGTTCACTGGAGATCAAACAAGACTGAACAGGAAACCTGTAAGAGTCTTGAAAGGCTTCCTGATGACCAGGGACTGCTTATAGTAGGACATTTTTGGTTAAACTCTATGTAGATCTCTTTTTCTCAAGAGAAGATCAGATTTCATTGATCTCCATGTTCTAAAGCTGCTTGTGAACTCTACTGCTCTGAATGTGTGGCAGCTATTTATTTCTTAGGGAAAAGAGAACTAAATTTATTTTACTTTCCTTGGCTAGAAAAATCTAATGCTATATTGGAACAGGTTAATGGTCCACTAAGTAATATTCAGAGCTCTAAGTTATAAAGGAAGGGAGGCCCATGCATGAATCTCTTTAATGTATGAGAAAAGATGTGAAATTAAGAGTTGTGAATTCTCTTCTGACTCTTGTAGGTGATTACCTCCTCTGGGATTTTAATCTGGTGGTTTCACAGACTGTTTTAATTTTCTATTCTCTACATTAGGAAGAGGGGTCAGTGGAAGATGTCTTTATATACATTGACATTGGAGAGAGACTCTAAATTTAATCCCCCAGATAACCCAGATTTCTGTTATGGAGCATGCAATTTGATTACCTTGCTAGTGTTCACTTACCTTGCATGACTAACAAAATTATTAATAGCTATAAAAGTATTCAGGTCCTTAATGATGCAGTGACTATGCTCCTCTCAATGGTTTCTCACAGCAGCAAATTCTAGGCTGATTAGAAGTTGCACAGTGATTTTAATTTTAAATATACTTTATATTAATTTAATTAAACCTACTCTTGCTCTCCTGCAATGACACCAAGAATCAAAAGGGCTTTCCTGTCTCTCCCACCACTTCCTCCATGGATGTAAGCGACTTTTCTCACTTCTTATCTTCAGGCTGAGTCTGCCTTTTTTCACTTTACCATTTCTTTCTGAATAACCCTGCTCTTGACCCTGGGCATGCAATCTGAGACCTGGATGGGGGTAAAGTATGTAGAGGATGTTCTGGAGCTCAGCAGATGGATCCCAAGAGCACAATGGCTTACTAGCCCTCCTGTGATTGTTGCCAAAACGCCTTCCTGTTTTCAAAAGTGTCTCACCCCCTGCTCCTTTGTTTTGCTCTGCTAGGAGACTGCAGTTCTGATTTTGTGAGGAACCAAATCTGCTATTTCAAGAAAATGCAGCTGCTTGCTTTGGTGGGTGGCTTGAAAGAGGGATTTTTTTCTAGCCTCCTTCCCCAACCTCCTTCCCACCCCATCCCCATGTCAACTCGACTGGCTGGCTCATCATCTCAGGAAGCATTGATTTTAGAAGCTGACTATTTGCTTTTGATTGTTTGGCTGAGGCTGCAACGAAGTCATTGATGGATCTCATTTTGAGCTATCATCATGTCCACTCTTTTCTGCCAGCCTTCCAGAACTGATCGTCTGTTCTCCCAAATGAAACTGCACAGCCAGACAGTGAGGCTTTCTCAAGTTCCACCATTTCCCATTTCTGAGAAAACGCAGAGCTGCAAGGGCCTCAAGCTGGGCCTGCTCACTCTGAGACTGTTAGTTCTTTCACCAACCCATCATTAAGTGCAAGGAGTGATTTGATCACTGCTGCCTAGGCTGCTATCCCTGAGTGGATATTGCCTGGTACTGATGTCACTGTTTTTTTAGATCTTCGCTGAAAGAAAACAGCCAAGCTCAGCACAGCTGGTGTCTTCTATGATATAGGGCACTCTCTTTTCCTACCCTTCCCAACTCCCAGCTTTTGGAAGAAAGGTCATTGGTTCCCTATGGCCATTCTGGTCCCAGCTGTAGGCATGAGGCAAAAATTAATATGTTTTACTTTCCCAAGTCCAATGAGCCAATATGCAAACTCTTGGACCTCAAATTGGGATGCTTTCCCAGCTGGCAAGACATTGTTTTCTCCTCAATAAAAAATGGTGCATAAATTCTCTGCTGCTAAAATGATTTTTCTGTCATTTCTACTCTATCTGTCCTCTTTATGGTGCTCTCTCTGCTTCTTTTTGGGATCTCCCTTTTTCAGTTTACTCTCTACTGCCCCAGGGCTTGTCAACCTAAATAGATATTGTGTGTTGTGTTGTTAGTGGCATACGTGACATGCCTTTGGTACTTACATTGCTAACCCAGGTAATGTAACTGCAGCTGTCAAATTGGCAATTCTTTACGTTTATTAGTTTTCTTTCTTTCCTTCTTAAGTTGAAATTAACCAACTTGTAAGTTTCCTAGTTCAGTGAAAGATCAGTCAGTGAAGCAGCTGAAACTCCCAGGGAACTACCTACAGAAAGCAACTCCTGAATCCTGAGAGAATCTTTGGAGGGACAAAGGGAGAATCTACTTGTAATACTTTACGCAATAAAACAATAATAAAAAAAACAAAAACAAAAAAACAAAGGGAGAATCTAAGCCCAGGCTGGTCATCTAGGACTAAAGGTCCACTGTTCTCAACTGAGGTTATCTTTTTTTTTTTAATATATTTTATTGATTTTTTACAGAGAGGAAGGGAGAGAGATAGAGAGTTAGAAACATCGATGAGAGAGAAACATCGATCAGCTGCCTCCTGCACATCTCCCACTGGGGATGTGCCCGCAACCCAGGTACATGCCCTTGACCGGAATCGAACCTGGGACCTTTCAGTCCGCAGACCGATGCTCTATCCGCTGAGCCAAACCGGTTTCGGCCTGAGGTTATCTTTTATCTTAGAGAAGGAAGCCCAGGAAGTTGACTCATTAGGTTGTCCTCTTCTCATCAGTTCTGTGGCTACTACCTGTTTGAACTTCATTTAAAAGGTTCTATAACATGGAGTGCACATACTCCAGCTCCATCACCATATATCTCTAAGTCCTAAAAGATCTAGTTTGTTTTTTCCAGTCTTATGGATATCTCCAAAAAGAACTCAACATCCTATACGACAAGGCAGACAGGTTTTATTTTATTTTATTTGGAAAGCTGATCTTCAAGACACATCATGTAGGGCTGATATTTTGGTCAGGGGTCTTTTAACAGCCTCACCCATTCCTTCCAGTGATATTTCTGCCTCTTTTCCCACTCCACTTGAACCACTCTAGAAATAGCAGAAGAGACTGTGCAAGAAGTCTAGGCTGGGAGCCAAAAGCCAAGTCCTTGTCTGGAGCTCTAATCTAAGGAATTTACACATGATACAGAGGCCCCTAAGATCTATTTACTAGGTTTCAGCACTAGAGTTTGGGGGTAGCAGTGAAAATAAATGGATCGGCCTAAAAGAGGACAACCCTAATTTTTTATTTATAATTATATCATTTTTTTTAAAAAGAGATGCACTTTACATTTAAATTGGTTTTTGAATTCTCTTATTTGGTGTTTGTTTTTATTTTCTCCAAGTTATCAAAAAAAGCATTTCCTCTGGGGGGAGTAAAATGTCACTCTTATGTGCCTCCTTGGGGTGAGAGAGGCAGAGAGGGGAAGCAGAATGGCTGGGCATAATCTGATCAGAGTGCCTTTGAAGGGAGAGCTTTCTGTTTTCTGAAGTGTGGTGGGGAACAATAGCAGTTGGTATGAGTTTGCACTTAGGAGAACAGCATTTGGAGAGGAATTCACAGGAAAAGGTTAAGACAATAACACCCAGAGCCCAAATGGTGCTGTCAAACATCACAGGCAGTCACTGCAGGGCAGTGCAGAAGGTGTCAGAGAGCAGTGTCATTTATTGAAGTGTATCTGCTGGTTTAGTCTTTGCTAATTAAATGGTCCCCATGATGTGTGTTTATTTAGGGACAGTTATGAATTTTGCAGCAGCAGGGGTTTGGCCTTTGGGAAGTGCCATTCCTAAAAAGAGTAGGTAAACCTGGAGGGGGCTTGGGAATCATTTATTCAGGGATATGGACCTTGTCAAAATGGGAAAACTTGGGCTGATTAATAGCGTTCTGTCTCTTTTCACTACTGGCCCCTACCTTTCTTTTCTTTCTTGGAAAAGGCAAGCATTGGGGCCACGAAGAACAATTTTAGTCCTGAAGGAACACTTTGTCTACTCTTTGTTTTTCTGATACAGCTCCCCGGTTGTCACTGTTATCCTCTTTCACAGGTTGGGAATGGGAGGGGGTTATGAGGAAGAGAGAGGAAAAAGTACAAGGAACCTCAAAGACTTTTCTTGGCCCCTTTCCCTAGTCTTCCTGGTATTTCAGAAGGGTCAGAAACAGCATCCAGGATGGTGGAAACTGCACCCCACCCCTGCTCAGCAGGTCTACATTCCTAGCTGTTGCTTTTAATGCTTTTTATGTGATGTCTGAGTGTGTGCTTGTGTGTGTGTGTGGGGGGGGGGAGGGGCGGGGACTATAAATTGGGCAATCACTTTGGGTAGAAGGGAACAGAATTTCAGGAAGTTATCAACATGGTATACTTCATCCTGGTTCCTACTCTAGCAAAATCTATAGTATGCAAAATTATATACTGCTATTAAATTAATCAACTGAAAGTAAAACTTCACAAGGGCAAGGACTGTCTTTTAAAAGAGATTTCCAGTTCCTAACACAATGCTGGGCACAGAGCCAGCACTTGTTGATTTCACAAGGGAAATGGTTGAGTTTTATGTAATGAGATCATCTTGGCAAGTCATTAAACTGCTCTGAAGTAGACTTCCACATCTGCAAAGTTTCTTTACCTCCTAGGGATATTGTAAAGATTAAATGAGATGATGACTTTAATAATGACGCTTTTCAAGTTTTAGCTGTTTCCTCCATTTTCATTCTTTTATTTTCTCTACTCTAGAAATTGTAACCTAAGTAAGGAAATCATATATGCAGGCTGGAAAAGTTTGACTTTGGTTATTTCTTTAAATCAAGCTTTTCTAAGAGAACCTCATCAGGCAGCTGGTCAATTTTGTCGCATAGAGTGGAATTCCCACAAGATACAACAAAAGCCAAGCTAAATGATCCATTTTTCTGTAGCAAGGGCAAAGGAGTGGGGTGTCAGAATGCGGTGGGCGAGAGATATAGAGGGGGGAGAGAGAGAATAGTTATTTGAAGGCTAATCTCTTCTGAGCTTGAAGGAAACATTTTTGAAGAACACACAAGCATAACCAATGGACAAAGACACTAGAGGGGTGAGGGCATGTGCGGGGTGGGTGCGGGGGGGAAGGGGGTGAGGGAGACCAAGGGGTGAGGGAGGTGGGGCAAGGGGTCAATGGGGGGAAAAGGAGACATATGTACTACTATTTGTAACACTTAAACAATAAAAATAAATTAAAATAAAAAATAAGCCCCCTTAAACTTGTCAGTACTACAGTTCTCATATTCTGGTATGTTAGTTGTTAGTTCCTACGATCAATTTTAAGCTTTTTGAACAAAACTATTTAGCCTACTCTTATCCATCATTTTTGGTCTTCTTCTATTACCATTCAATGTTATTTCTGTGGCATGAATACAATTTTAAAGATAAAAAATACATCTTACCGATTTTGATTCTGGCTTCAGTGACTCAAAGAGCTGCCTTGGCCCAGAGAGCTGGCCCAGGCACCAAAGCACTGTAGTTGGTACCCAGGGCCTGATGTTTCTCAGCAAAGGTTGGATAAAAAATACTGAGAATGGTCACTAGATGTCCCTCTTGTGTCTCTAAAGAGGCTGAGGAGGCGGGGCTCCTTTCAGGATTGAAGTAAAAGGAAGCTAAAACTAAGAACTTTCTTTTTCTTTTTTTTTTAATCTACATGCAGAACAGTTTTATTCAGTTTATTAACAAATTCCTGATCATGAAGGTGTTTTCAGCCACTCGTTTACTCAATAGCATTATAGCTCTTGGAGTATAATGATCAAGTGTGCCTATTAGGGAAAAAAAAAACACATTTTGAGAGCAAACAGTGTTAGCATTATCAGTACAAATAGACGGGGGGATGGAAGAGCTGTTTTTTGGAGGGGAGGTATAACGATCACTCTGAGCCTGTGGTATAGAAGAGAAGCAGGGGCACATGCCCCTGCCTCCCTCAATGCCTGGTTTCTATAAAAGCGGTTTGTTATAGTGGAAGCTCTTGGGGTGCTCCGCGTGGAAAGCAGGGGCTACTCGAATGTGAACAGCCAGCAAGAAGCAGGGAGTCCGCTGCCATCTCTTTATCGAAGAGCGCGTTTGTCTTTGCAAATGCTGAACATGTCTTTACAATGTGATTGCAATTACAAAGGTAATGACATTGTACATGAATTGAATTCTCCTATTTATCTTTAAAAGACAGCAGAATATAGACATTCTATTAGCACTCCCCAAGGTAAAAGGTCCGCAGCCTTCTTATCTTGTGTGCATCTTTTCAGATGCCACGGCAATGTTAATCATTTTACCTGAGTAATTCTTCCATTTCTCGTTACCTGGGGGATTGTTAATGGCCGAGACTACTTCTCAGACTCTTTGCTCCCGCTCAATCAAGCCGTGGAGGCGCCAGTTTACTTTTATTGATCAGCGGGTTCCTGACAGCCTTGCCACAAGGAAGCAGCATCATCCTTTTTTAACTTAAAGGGGAACAGATCACCTTAAAGTTTACAGCTAAAAGCCTCTGAGCATAGCATGCAAACATTTTAGCATGCTGCTAATTGTTCTGTTTAAATAGTCCAAGCAATATTTTAGAAAGCTGCCAAACGCCGACTCACATCCCGTGATCAGATAGCAAACCCATTTCAAATGCCTTTTTAGGCCTTTTTAATTAGACCAAAATGCACTTCATTCCCACTTGCTGACATCAAAGGTAAATAACTGTGATAAATCAAATGGAGCCCTTCTCTTTGCCGAGTCTGCGAGGTGCGCCCTTGCTGCCTGCCATGTTGTCACTCTCCTCCACTACTTGCCCATTTTTCCAACAGGGTCTGCAGGAAACTGGACAGGGCACGGGACTCCCTCCAGCCACAACTCTGCTAGTCCCTCCGCATCTCTAAATGACCAAAATTAAATGACACTCATTGCAGATGCTTTGATTTTTCTCCGTGATGTTCTGGGCTACATTGCATTCTAATGGAAAAGAGTGAAACGCTCTCCACGCGGAAAGCGGATTAGGCACCTTGAGCTCTTCCCTAGGTCTCCGCTGAACCTTCAAGGGGTCTTAAACTCACTGCTGATACTCTCTCAGTAGGAAGAATCTGTCTTTTCCCTCTCCCTGTAAGGGTAAAGGCTGCTAAACTAGCTCCTCTTGGACGGATAATTTTTTTTTTTTTAAGCAGCTGGGGTGCTCTCTGTAAGAAGATGGCAGTTTTGAGAAAACCTATTGTGCCTAAATGCTTTTTTTCTTTTCTTGTTTAATTTTTTTAAGGGCAAAATGAGTCTCATTTTAAGCCCACAGGCTCCGGACAATGTCGCTGGGTTAATTATGAGTGTGCTTACCGAAGACTCAAATATATGAGAGGACTCACTCAGAAGGGAGGTTTACTCTTCTAAGAATTGTGAATTCAGAAGCCGGTCCCCTCCACCACCAATTTATGATTTTAAAGAAACAAACAAATGAACAACTTATTCAAGCGGATTTTTATTTTTCCCGCTAGTGACCTTAATTAAGAGCCTCAGAACCAAGTGGAGAGGAATCCCCCTCTGTCCCCAGGGCTCCTTCGGTCCGGAAGGCAAATGGAGTTTGATGTCAGCCGAGCCACGCCAGCCTCTCTGTCCTCAGCTCTGGCAAACCCTGCATTAGCCGTCACCACGACCGTCCGAGCGGAGCTGGCAGCTCCCTGGGACCGAGGCCCCGTGGGAAGGCTGGGGCGTCCCGCGCGTCAGCGCCCACTCCAGCTGCGGGCGATGTAGGCAGACTGTGCGCCAGCCCCGCAGCTCCCACCCGGCTCTGGGCTCGACTGGTGTGGCGCGGCGGCGTTGGCTCTACCCGCTCTTCTCAAACATACAGTTTATTTATAGGGAGCTAAATTCCCCAACAGGGTGGGGTGAGGGGCAAGGAAATGAGTCAAGCTCTCCTGGAGGCTCAGTCCCCGCACCGCGGAACCCATCTGATTAACAAGCAGCCGACCGGAGCGAACCGAATCCGGCCACGGGTCCTACTGGGGTGGGGGAAGTGCTGCATTTGCCCTGGAAGGAGGGCTGGGGTTGACGGTCCGGGAGGATGGCTTCCGTGATTCTCCGCTGAAGTGAAGACTTATCGGCCAAGGGCCGGATGAATGACCACCACCAGGGAGCTTTCTCCTTTCTTTTTTTCCTTCCACTACCCGAGAAAGAAAGGAGAGAGAGATAGAGAAGCAGACAAACCCAGAACGCTGAGACAAAGAGGGAGGGAGGAAGACGGCAGGGGGGTGGAGGGAGAGAGGGGGAGTGGGGAGGGAGAGAAATATAAATATGATATTCAAGATATGAAGATATGTGAGGGAGATAAAGACGCCCAGAGAATCAAATCCTCCTCATCTTTCCTGCAATCTCTACACTCAGGAGAGGTGTGCAGGTCCTGGGAAGGTTCGGTCGCAGTGCTAGCATGCCCCGCTCCACCCTGTCCTCTTGCCCCAGCCTGGCCGGCCCACCAGGCCTCCCCCGACTCCCGCCTGGGCTCTGCCGGCCGGGATACCACTATGTTGGGAGGAGCAGCAGCAGTAGCAGCGGCAGCGGGCGGGGAGGGAAGACAGACTAGTGGGCGCAGACGGCAGCAAAGCTCCCGCACACCATGCCCGGCTGGCCCGGGGGGCACTGGCACCCGTGTCCCTAGCCCAGCGCGGGCTCGTGGCGCATTGCTTTCCGCGGCATTCCAGCTGAGCGGATTCATCTGAGATACGAAACCTCCCACTCCTGCTTGCTCACACTCCACACTCACACTCCCCACCCCACACACTCACTCTCCCTCTCCTCGCACATTCACGCACACTCACACACCACCTGAGAAAGGAAGAGAAAGCGAGACAGACCTTCCGAGTGCAAGAGCGCCCGAGAGGGAGGGAGCCTAACGCAGAGAGGCCAGCGCCTCTCCGGGAAGATGGATTCAAGACTCTCCCGCAAGTAAACTTTGGCGGCTACAAAACCGTCAACCTTGGCAGATGCTGAGGCGAACCC
>NW_006292920.1:201918-202387 GCF_000327345.1 Myotis davidii | reverse complement strand
GGAGCGACACCCCAGCCCAGACCCAGGGAGGAGGAGAAGCCCCCGGTAACCCGCAGCGGCGGCCCCGCCTCTCTTGGCCGGTACTGTTGTCGCTTCCCCTCTCCTCCTCCCCATTCCCCGCCCCCATCGGGCAATTGGAAAGACCGGGACTTTGATTTTCTTGGACAAATTGCCAACGCCCGGTTTCCACAAACTTGACGTGGAAGCTCGGGTTGCGTTAGTAACTTTGATATCCGAGACGCAACGCCCGCAGTCCAACTGCTTGGTGGTGGGAACTCTGCATCCACCTCTGATTCTGGACTGACGCGCCCCCCAAGCCTTCCAACGCCAACCTCTGCACCGGGGAGCGTGCTCTCCTCTCAGCTGCCTCTCTACCCCCTACCTTCCCTTGCTGACCCTGGGACTGCTATCCGGCTCAGCCAGATACCTGGGCGCCTGCGGCTCTTGACAAAACTCAAACGCCCACCTG
>NW_006292920.1:198985-201508 GCF_000327345.1 Myotis davidii | reverse complement strand
CCTCGGAGGGGTGTGGAGAGGCGAGGCCAGGCAGAGCCCCGCGCAGCCATGGAGTCACTCCTGCTGCCGGTGCTGCTGCTGTTGGCCGTACTATGGACGCAAGCAGCCGCCCTCATTAACCTAAAGTACTCGGTAGAAGAGGAGCAGCGCGCCGGGACGGTGATCGCCAACGTGGCCAAGGACGCCCGCGAGGCGGGCTTCGCGCTGGACCCACGGCAGGCCTCTGCCTTCCGTGTGGTGTCCAACTCGGCTCCGCACCTGGTGGACATCAACCCCAGCTCAGGCCTGCTGGTCACCAAGCAGAAGATCGACCGAGACCTGCTGTGCCGCCAGAGCCCCAAATGCATTATCTCACTTGAGGTAATGTCCAGTTCAATGGAAATCTGCGTGATTAAGGTGGAGATCAAGGACCTGAACGACAACGCACCCAGCTTCCCCGCGGCACAGATCGAGCTGGAAATCTCAGAGGCGGCCAGCCCGGGTACTCGCATCCCCCTGGACAGCGCCTACGACCCGGACTCTGGCAGTTTCGGAGTGCAGACCTATGAGCTCACACCTAATGAGCTGTTCGGCCTGGAGATCAAGACGCGTGGCGATGGCTCGCGCTTTGCTGAACTCGTAGTGGAAAAGAGCCTGGACCGTGAGACACAGTCGCACTACAGCTTTCGAATCACTGCTCTCGACGGCGGCGACCCGCCGCACCTGGGCACTGTTGGCCTCAGCATTAAGGTGACTGACTCCAATGACAATAACCCGGTGTTTGGCGAGTCCACCTATTCAGTGAGTGTGCCAGAAAACTCACCTCCAAACACTCCCGTCATCCGCCTCAACGCCAGCGACCCAGATGAAGGCACCAATGGCCAGGTGGTCTACTCCTTCTATGGCTACGTGAACGACCACACGCGTGAGCTCTTCCAGATTGATCCACACAGTGGGCTCGTCACGGTCACCGGTACCCTAGACTACGAAGAGGGCCATGTGTACGAACTGGACGTGCAGGCCAAGGACCTGGGGCCCAACTCTATCCCGGCTCACTGCAAGGTCACTGTCAGCGTTCTGGACACCAATGACAACCCGCCGGTCATCAACCTGCTGTCAGTCAACAGCGAGCTGGTGGAGGTGAGCGAGAGCGCCCCTCCAGGCTACGTGATTGCACTGGTGAGGGTGTCTGATCGAGATTCCGGCCTCAATGGGCGCGTGCAGTGCCGTTTGCTGGGCAACGTGCCCTTTCGGCTGCAAGAATATGAGAGTTTCTCCACTATCCTGGTGGACGGACGGCTGGACCGTGAGCAACATGATCAATACAACCTCACGATCCAGGCACGCGACGGCGGTGTGCCCATGCTGCAGAGTGCCAAGTCCTTTACTGTGCGCATCACCGATGAGAACGACAACCACCCGCACTTCTCCAAGCCCTACTACCAGGTCATTGTGCAGGAGAACAACACACCTGGCGCCTATCTTCTCTCTGTGTCTGCCCGAGACCCCGACCTGGGTCTCAATGGTAGTGTCTCCTACCAGATAGTGCCGTCGCAGGTGCGGGACATGCCTGTCTTCACCTATGTCTCCATCAACCCCAACTCCGGCGACATCTACGCGCTGCGATCCTTTAACCACGAGCAGACCAAGGCATTCGAATTTAAGGTGCTGGCCAAGGATGGTGGCCTGCCCTCCCTGCAGAGCAACGCCACAGTCAGGGTCATCATCCTCGACGTCAATGACAATACCCCAGTCATCACAGCCCCGCCACTGATCAATGGCACTGCTGAAGTCTACATCCCCCGCAACTCTGGCATAGGCTATCTGGTGACTGTTGTCAAAGCAGACGACTATGATGAGGGCGAGAACGGCCGAGTCACCTATGACATGACTGAGGGAGATCGCGGCTTCTTTGAAATAGACCAGGTCAATGGTGAAGTGAGAACCACTCGCACCTTCAGCGAGAGTTCCAAGGCTTCCTATGAACTTATTGTGGTGGCTCACGACCATGGCAAGACGTCTCTCTCCGCCTCTGCGCTCATCCTAATCTACCTGTCCCCTGCTCTCGATGCCCAAGAGTCAATGGGCTCAGTGAACTTGTCCCTGATTTTCATTATCGCCCTGGGCTCCATTGCCGGCATCCTCTTTGTCACTATGATCTTCGTGGCGATCAAGTGCAAGCGAGACAACAAAGAGATCCGGACCTACAACTGCAGGTAGAGCCAACTTTTCTTTCTTTCCTTTTTTGTCTTGGGTGAAAAAGGTGTATCCGTGTTGCTTTGTGAAAATCCCAGTGCTTTGTTTCCTACTTAAATGCATGCGTGGTACCTACAGCTCTTCTTTTTGGAGGGGGGAGTTTGTGGCAGTCCACCTTCATCAATTCTTTTGATCTGACAATTTGCTGGAAGATAATCATATACTGTTCAATGGATTCTGTCACGTAATGATGATGAGCAGCAAATCAGTTATCATTTTAAAATTTGTACAGCTGTCTCAATGAAGTTGTGGCAGAAAAAAAAACGGGGTGGGGAGGAAGGGGGGGAG
>NW_006292920.1:175533-198951 GCF_000327345.1 Myotis davidii | reverse complement strand
AGAGAGAGAGAGAGAGAGAGAGAGACTGATTTTCAGCAGAACCACCAAGTACTATAACTTTATTTCAGGGGCACAGCGTTTTTGGGGACAGGTACTGAAAGGAGGGGGAGTGCTGATAGCTGCCCTGTCACTTTGTAGAGATAAAGTGTTAAGAAAGCCTGTGAGTGGAAATCTGAGGTAGGAAATGGAGAGTTGGGGAGAAGAGACAACAGGAATGGGTGGGGAAGCAAGTGATTAGTGTTTTTTAGTGTTTTCTTGGCTTGTTTTGTATTCAGTCCCCAAACATCTGGTTATGTAAAATGAAAGTCTAGTAGTCATGTGTATGTTTTCAAATATCTGGTTGGTTGGTGGGGTACAGACCAAACATCCCAATGAGGGACAGGACTTTGCACCCAGATGTTTTTGTAAAAAATAGCAAACTTCTGGAGTTGATGGTGCTTTCCTCTAATGTGGACTGGTTGTTGTATTAAGATCTGCTTCCTACCAGTGGATGTCACTATGGACTATTATGTTGCAGCCTCCTTTGAAGTGTGATCAGGATGTGTGTGTGTGTGTGTGTGTGTGTGTGTGTGTGTGAGAGAGAGAGAGAGAGAGAGAAGAGAAATGTGGAAATTGGAATAACACATACAGTTTTTTTTAAAAAAGATTTTGTGATAAGCACATTAGAGTGCCTCGCTGAAGACCTTCCTTAAAATTGGGTAGAACAAATTTAAGTATTTATAGAATCCAATTTAGGATAATACATGTAATTTTTTTCCAGCAGTGTCTTATCGAAACGGTTGAAAAAAATAGTTTGTTTACTTTTCTGAAAATGAATGATACTGCTATTTCTAACCAAGGTGTATGTGTGCTTTCAACACACCTACACACCCAGTGTGCCTTTTGTGCCATCTGTGCTTGCATGTTAATCAGTCAAAATAGGTCCAATTTGTATTTTACATGATCTGAAATGCACACTTCTGTGAATTAGAGTCCCCTGAATATGTAACAGCCATGCAATTATTGTTTCCCTTTTACTATTCTCTGTGTTACACAAGTTAGTAGACAAATGCTAACCACACATGAATATCAATCAGGTGCCACAAAAGAGCAGCTGCAATGCCTCATAAATGCTTTAATCCTGTTACTACTGAAATGGCCGTGACTTTTCTTTTCTTCAGCTCCGTCATTTCAGATGGGAGACATGGAAATTAATATTGCTCTTCTACCTTTGAAACCTGCAAGGGTCAGTGGTGATTTTTATAGGAGAAAAATACAGGGTATAGAAAATGTTATTAATATAGAAATAATGATAGAGGAGGCTCTTTTTTAAGTCATTTCCTGAGCATAAAGTAAATGCATAAGACCCTTTCCTTGATGAAAAAGAAATCAGCTTGTGATAAAGATATTGAAGGCTTTGCCACCTCTTGGTGACGTATGACTAGAAGTGAGAGTTCTTTCCTAGAGGTTGCCAGGAAGATCATTAAACAGGGAGGAGAGCATTTGAATTGAAAAAGTCTCAGTGCTCTCCAACTTCACCCACATGTGAATTTTGTAAAGAGCTCTGTTTCCTGTGATGGTTTGGGATTAATGAAGTACAGTTTAATTAAATAATTGGTCAATATAGGCAAGGCTGCCCAATGAATGCCTCAGCTGAATAATTGGACAGTGCATTGCCAAACTTATGTACCTATCATGGGTAAACAAAATGATTAGAACTTACCATTGATACTGTGAACAGATTAGAAAAGAAAATCAACCCTCACCCTGGGGTCTTGGGGATTTTATCTGCTCCCAAGCTCCAGTAGCATCAGCTTGCCATCACTGCAAGCCAGCCTGAACATTGAGCCAAAGGGTGAGGGGAACACAACTGCTCAGCTCTTGAAAGATCACAGGGACAGGCAAGAATTTGCCTCTGGAGATATGTCATCTCCCTGTGTGCTCAGACTTTTTAGAAAACAAAAGTTGAAGAGCTTGTCTTTCCATGTACTAGGCAGAGGTTTCTTGTTCTCAGCATCTGCAGAGCCTCCTCCTCAAATGCACTCGTTTATGACACTTGTGAAATGATCTGCAATTGCTACTTGAATTGGGCTCTTTTTGTATCCAGACAATTAGCTTTGTCCAGTGAAAATACAGACACCGTCTTTCCCTTGTAAAGTTCAACCTGTATTATTTATTAACCTTATTGTTTTGCTGATTATTGCCCAGAAATTGAATTTCCAGCAATAGGTTGAATCATTGTGTGCAAAATAATAAATGACTTTGATAATTTCACTGCATTTTAATGTATTTCTTTTGAAAAGTCTTAATGCTTGGTGTCTTTGGTGCACGTTGCTGGGTCTGTGTCAGTGTTAATTAAATTGAGCTCTTTATGTTCCAGTTGCAGCACAGCTGCTTGTAGGTACACCTGAATGGAGAAGGATGCTGAATGCACTAACCTTTAAATTCCTTTGCAGTAATTGTTTAACCATCACTTGTCTCCTGGGCTGTTTTATAAAAGGACAAAACAGCAAGTGTCAGCATTGCATCTCGGTTTCTCCCATTAGCGAGGAGCAAGACAAAAAGGCTGAGGAGAAAGTGAGCCTAAGGGGAAAGAGGTAAAGAGGCATTTCCCCTCATTCAAATGGGTTTGGCTATCAGATTTCTGCCGGAGAGGTGGGGTGGGGAGGGGAGTGGAAGGGAGCAGGGCTATGGCAGAGGGAAGGAGGGTGTGGAAGAGAGGAGCCAGGAATGTGTTAACACAGGGTCTGTTCTCCTACCCCAGTCCAAAACTCATCAGGTCAATCATAGAGGAACCTGATTGAGGGTCTTGGCCACATGGAAAATGTCTGGAGGAACTGGAAAGAGGGTTATTTTTTATTTCCTTCTACCTCTTCTTCAGTTTAATTAAAACTTGCTTCTTCTTTCACCCAGGAATTACTTTGGGTTCCAGGGAAGCTCCAGATTTGAGCATTTTCATGCTTTCTCTCCCATAGGTTCGACTTTCCCATCCCCCCATCCTTGCTAAATGGCCACTCTCAGTGAAAAAATTCCAAATCCAAAGTACAGAAACTTTTGTTGGGGGGAGGGGGAAGTGGGCAGTTATTAAGTTTAATAAGAAAAATTTATGGCCCTCAGCTTGTTTTCCAATGTAAAGAGCACAGGGAGAAACCCGATGATGTAATGCACCCGAATAAGAAGCTGGAGCAGAGGTGGGGTGCAACTTCTGGGGTGCTTAATGTTTATTAATCAATGCATGGTTTGGGAGGGCGTTAGCGATACATCCTGCCTTTTCTGTCACATAGAATCGCTGAGTACTCCTATGGGCATCAAAAGAAATCAAGCAAGAAGAAAAAAATCAGTAAGAATGACATTCGCCTGGTACCCCGGGATGTGGAGGAGACAGACAAGATGAACGTTGTCAGTTGCTCCTCCCTGACCTCGTCCCTCAACTATTTCGACTACCACCAGCAGACACTGCCCCTGGGCTGCCGCCGCTCTGAGAGCACTTTCCTGAATGTGGAGAACCAGAATACCCGCAATACCAGTGCCAACCACATCTATCATCACTCTTTCAACAGCCAGGGCCCCCAGCAGCCAGACCTGATCATCAATGGTGTGCCTCTGCCTGAGGTGAGTGCATCTAAATGGCACTGTGAGGTTTACCCAAAGCTTTTCCTGTAGGCCCCTACACTGGCACCTTCGCTGGCAGGAGTAGAAAGAACTTTTCTGCCTAAGCCCATTTCCATAATCAAGGTCTGCTACCAGTGCTTCTTGGGGCAAAGGGTAACTCAATATATTGGGCCTTTGTAGGGGTGGGTTTTAGGAGTGGGAGCTCAAGGGGGCTGCACCTTTGAAATCCCTGTTTGGTATTCTGGCATAATATGAGTTTGCTCCACCTGTTTCAAATAAGGCATGCTTGCCAGCTAGTTAAAGTGGCAGAGAAAGAGTCAACAAGTAGTGTTAAAGATGGATTAACACTGGAATGCTCAGCCCAATTTCCCAGGGTGAGAGTGACTCAGCCTCCTAAAGCCCCATTTTTATTTTTCTTTGGTCACATGCTTGCTTTGCCAAAAATATGGATGGGTTGGTAAAAAGAAGGCTAGCAAAAAAATTTAAAAGGCCACTTTGTCATTTCTTGGTAGGTCTTATGGTGATGTTTGACAAATGAGGAGCTTGAAACTGTCACTAATAATGAAAATTTCAGGAATTAACTATGAATTTGGATTAGCTGTTTATCCTTACTGAGAATGAATGTTTTAAAATGGAAGCATTATTTAAAAAACACTATATGGTCCAATGTTTGCCATCTATGGAAATATCTCAGGGTAGTAGGCTGAAAATGTGGATGATAGTGGGTGTGTGGCTGGATGAAAAACTATAAATACAGTTCTAAAGTTGATTTTATTTTTCCATGAATTGCTTAAGTCCCTCTCTGAAAATTTGATGCACTGGGAGGTATATGCCCTCTTCCAGGCCACTAATGCAAGACCATACTGCATATTTGGAATACTGCATACTTAGAGAGTACTTCCACATTTAATGAAGCACCTTTTCAACCACTGTCTCCTTTGATTCTCGCAATCAGGTATCTTGATACATTGCCCTTCAGTAGGTGATGAAATGGAGATCCAGTGATGCTATGGAATTTGTTCAGACTCACAGAGCAGCAGGAGAGAGAGAGAGAGAGAGAGAGAGAACTAGATCACAGAGCTCTATAGCTCTGGTGAATGCTGTTTCAGTGACACCTTCCTGCCTCAGAAATAATTCAGCCTGACATACCTAGGTTATGATGCATATAAAATGGCCTCATAGTATTTGTATCAATTTCAAAAGGCAAAGTGTTTTAGGACCACTTGCATCAATTTCTTCTCTTGGTTCCTGAAAAATAATTCTTCTCAGAATTAATGGGACCAAATAACTGTTTTTAATAAGAAACTGATGATATTCTGATAGCAAGAAAAACAATACTTTCAATCTATAAATCTATAAATAAGGATTATTGAAAATCCAGTATTATGCTAGGTAGGCTCATTTACAATTGTGAATGTCAGTGAATAGTACTAGGGACTTGACCATGGACTTTTTTAGAGGACTACTTGTGGACCACCAAGTGTTCAGCAATAGAGAGGGAGAGATAGTGCTGTGAGTGGAATAAGATAGACCATGATTTTGAATCTGGGGGAGACCTCTTGCTATGGAATCCCTCTGAGTCCCTGTTTCTTCATCTATAGAATGGGCACATCTGCCACACAAGGTTGGTCCAAGGAAAATATGATATTGCGCAATGTAAAGGATCTGATACATAGGTGTCTTTTGAATAGGACAATAATTGGAAAATCACTGTTGCAATAGTCTGTACAACTAAGTGTGACTCCCTAGGCACTTGTAACCAAAGAGGAATTTAGGCTGGTTCTATATAGGTAAGACCTACAAAGTGGTTAGAGCATTAATATTGGCTATATAAGCAATAGAGGTAAAAGGTTGTGGGTTCAAGTGCTAACTGCTACTGCTTGTGGAGACGGACAAAATGATTGAATCCTGAGGGCTTGGTGATTACTTATGCCGGTGGCTGGCAAACTGTGGCTCGTGAGCCACATGCAGCTCTTTGACCCCTTGAGTGTGGCTCTTCCTAAGCCTTAGGAGTACCTCAATTAAGTTAATAACAATGTAACTACCTATATAATTTAAGTTTAAAAAATTTGGCTCTCAAAAGAAATTTCAATCGTTGTACTGTTGATATTTGGCTTTGTTGACTAATGAGTTTGCTGACCACTGACTTATGCAATCAATTCAAGGCTCTAGAGGAGTGTGAGCCTAGATATCTATGAGATACTTGGAAGGGGCAGGAGACATATGACAATGTCTGCATGGTTTACCTAAGATCTTGGTGTTCTTTCTGAAATTCTCCTATGGCAGAATTAAGCAAAGTATTGCTTCAATTATTTAGAAAAGCCATTGAAATTCTGAATTATGATCCTAACCCTGACTACAAAGCCAGATGTTCTCCTTATTTAACAAAATCCACAGATCTAGTGTCTAGGGCTAGTCAGGGCCAAGACAGTGTGTACTAGACACAGGGGGGTTAAGTGTATATTTCTAACATATGGTTCTGGAGAGTTCAACTGACAAACCCATTCTGAAAGGGAATAGACCCACATACAGTCATGCATGAATCAGGCAATTTAACCTGCATATGTCACAAAGTCCCACATAAGGAAAATGACACTTCTCTTTTTCTTCTCATACTAGAGGCCCCTCAATGTGGATTAGGTAGAATACTTGAGGTACAGTGAACTCTACAGAAGAGTAGGAATGTTTGATTTATACATTCAACTAATATTTTTTGAGTGTGTACTCTTTTTAAGGGTCTGCTCTAGGGTCTAGTGTTTGAGAAATAAAAAAAGATGGTCTCTGATATTAAGGGATGCACGTTCAAATGGGGGAGATGAGCAAACAAATAGGTGATTTGTATGGAGTGATAAATGCTACTATTGGTTAAAATGGGATATTCGCCTTTCCTAGGATAGTAATACACTGATGTATTTCCTAGATTTTCTTCATTCATTAATTAATTTATTTAAGAAACAAATATTTATTAAGTAATTACAGCCCAGAATGATAAGTACTACAATGTGATATGTATAAGATTCTATGGAAATCTCCGTGTTAGATCTTATGCCACTTATTTTTTCATTAAACCATTATTATTTAATTAAACCATTCTTTTTGTTTATTCAACTTAGTAGCATTTATTGCATATACTTATCATGTGCCAGGCACTGTACTACTTACCTAGGATTTAAAAATAAAACACTTGATCTTTGACCCCAGGGAGCTTACCAGGAGACCAGACAAATAAACAAATCATTTCAATTCAGGATAACATCTCTTTCCTGAACATATATTACATTCTTACTCTCCATATTGGGACCAAAGATCAATATACATTAGGTTCCTCTGCGGATCTACCTTGTAATAAACCCATTCTGTTCCCTTCATTAGCTGCAGTACAGTTTCAGGGCTTACTAGCAATACCATTTTAGACGTGTCAGAATTTCCCTCACAGGACTCCATCACACTTTGAAGTTTATAACCTTGGTATTAGAGCAAATTGATTAGCATTGTTTGAGTATCTACTGTGTGCTCAGTTGTGTGGCAGGTACCATGAGGATCCCAAATAAATATAAGATGTAAATGCTTCCCTTACAAAGTTCTTAGTCTAGTTGGGGATCTAAGAACAGCCACTATATTTTGCTGCAAGCAATACAAGTGTTTCTACTTTGTAGGCTCCTTAGTATTCCCACTCTCCTCCTTCCATGCTAAACCTGCCATAATTTATATGTGGATTTACGGTTGAGCTCTCAAATTTTGGTGCTGATTTGGGTGTATCTTTTGCATTAGTATGCAAATGTGGACACATCTGAGCACTATTGGCTCTAGAAATCAACAATGTGACTTTAAATGCGGTTAGATAGGTAAGGTATAGGGAATAGAGCATTAATCTGGAAAACTGAAGGTTAACCTTTAGTATTACAGAGATAATCTTGCCCAGATTGTATATCATTATTTTTCAGTCCCCTGATGATGGTGAGGAAATACGTTATATGGATTTTGTGGTTTTGTACACAGATTTGAGGAGGAAAAGTGGAGGATGTCTTTGCTGTTGACAGAAGTTTTGTAGAATTAGTGATGTTCAGGTATCTTTTAAATATTTTACATTGAAAGGTGAGGATTCATTCATTGGCATTCTGGTTTATTTGGTCCATAGATTGAGTATATGTGTAATTGAATGTGTGTGTGTGTGTGTGTGTGTATGTGGTGTGGAGGGTGAAGAGAGGGAAAGGAAGGTTTAAAAAAAGAATGGAGAAGAATGTAGGTTTGTCAGTTTGCTAAGATTTTTCTAAAAATATTCAAATTTTTTAGAGGCTTCGTAGTAAGGCAAACGACTTTTATTTCAATCTATGGGACGGAAGTGTGTCTACTGGGCCCCTCTGGATACTGGAAAGTGTAACTTCCTTGTATTTCAGCATTCCAGCATTTCCCTTTTTTGTCACCCAGGCTGTGGTCATTTCTGGAGGGAAAAAAGTGCAATTGATTTCTTCCACTGGTAATGGAGACTGGGTGGGAACTTTTCCTGCCTTCATAAGGGGTGAAATGACTCAAACACCCAGTCTCTTTGATGAGGCATTTTAAATTTTAGTTTTCTAATGTTAAATATTCCTAAATTGATAGCACAAAGAGAGTGATAGTGGACAAGAGATTCCAGAATTCTAATCATAGGTGTATAGGGATTTAAATTTTGGTTTCAAACTGAATCTTGAGTTCTCTCTTTCTGTTTTTCTACCATTTGCTAGCAAACAGCAGCATCTTTGATATGACACTTTCTTAGGGTATATGCATGCTCTGGTATGGTCACTCACCAAACAGTTTCATAAATAGCAGTGTAGTAGCAGTGGGAGAGTTTGCAGCACAAGGATATATGTGACAGACTAAATTGAATGCTTCCAATTATCCTACCGAAAGTCTCAATGCATGTTATCTTAGTGCAAGTAATGAAACTAAAGCACCAATTAGGCTTTGAAGAAACTAAGAAGAAAAATATAGCTCAGTTTGTCTTGGTCCCTAAAACAGAGTTTTAAAGTTAGGGATTTGCAGTGATTTGAGGGAAACTCCAGACTAAGAAACTAGAAAAGCAGCCACAAACCTGTAAGATGACAGATTCAGAAATCACTAGAAAATGAATGGGTATGTTGAGGCTGGCTTGGATAGCAAAAAAAAAATAGCACAAAGCACTACTTCCTATTAGAACCAACAAACACTTCAGTGAGTATTTTTTACTTTACTTTCTCTTTTTTGACAGGGTTTTGGAACCATCTAAGTTTTATCCCTAAAGGTCAAAAGTAAGCCCCAGGCTGCAGAAAGAAGCAATGGAAAACATCTTTTCAAAACTGCTTAGTCCAATTTTCTTTTACACTTTGGGTGGTGAGCACACAATGGAATATAGAGATTTTGTATTGTAAAGTTGTACATCTGAAATTTATATAATGTTACTAACAAGTGTTACCCCAATACATTTAATTTTAAAAATTGATAGCTCTACTTCTACTAAGACATTCTAGGGCCACCCATTGCCTATATTGTACCTTATTAGCCAGTTTGAAATCTAGCCCAGGTAGTGTGTTTCCCAGTGGGAATCCGCTTGCAAGATGTGTTCCAGAATAAACTGTTCTTCTGTCGTCTCCATGCAACTGCCACAGAACTCAGTTAGTTTACATTAGTATTTGCTAATTTATTATTACCATTCCTTATTGGCAATTAACTGGTTACCTTAGAGATCATCTCTCTCCCCATACGCCTTCACTAAAGTTGAGCTCAGCCAGAGGCTTGCTAATGATCCTGAGATTTCTCTCCTTAGGGGACTGGGGGTAGGACATTTTTCATAGAGGGCTCTGAGGCTTTGGAATTCCTCTTATCAGAGGACCACTTGTTTTGGGTCCCTGGGGCTGCACCTGGTTTTTCTCTGATTGTCAGTCAGACTTATAAGGTGAGAGGACCCACAGACTTTTGCCTCCCTAACCTTGCCCTAGTCTTTGCTGTGACTTTAGTATACTGTGTGCAGAGGCTGAAGCTAACGGGTTGGGGTACTACTTGTTAGGAATTAGGGGGCTAAAAAGTATGAAGTCACCTCTTGGCAAAGCTGGAATCGTTCAATTATGGCACTGCAGTAGATCTGAGACATCTTCCTGGAGTTTCAGATGTTGAACCCTCTGCATGTGTATCTCAGTTTCCAGGGCTTAGGGAAGGCCAAGCTTGGCAGGGATCAAGTGTCTCAGATGTGGGTAAATGAAGTCATTTGTACAAGAGACCTGTGTGTGAGAGGCAGGAGGCTGGCTCTGGAGCGGCCATTTCCCCCCACTGAGAGGAGCTTGATTTCTCGCTGTGTGACTGGCTGGCCTTTAATGTGAGCCTCATTTACTTCGAACAATTGAGAGGCTTGAAGCGCAAGTCCCAGAGGATCAGTTGTTTGTAGAGGGAAATGCTCTTCAAGTTACATTTCCTCTTTGGCTGTTGTAGTTACGAGTGGTTTTTGTGTGGGCTGTATGATGGGGGTCACTCTGTTTCCAGTGGGTGTAGCCAGGCTGCAAGTGCCTCTCTAGGTTCCCCCCACGGAATGGTGAGAAAAGTAGTGAAGCTGTGTGAAGAACAGCTTTGCCAGGTCCAGGAACTTGGGCTCCCATTTGGAAACCTCATTTGTTGTTATTCAGCATTTTGCTTAAAAATATTGGCTAGGACCACACCGCTTCATAGCACTCCTGGAAAAGGTATCAGAACGGACCAGTATTCCCACTTTATAAGCATGAAAATGGAATTACAGAAAAAGGCAAATGACTCACCCAGGCACACAACTGGACTCCATTTTGCTTGACAGATGTTCCTCGGGTGAAACTTTAAAGTGTTTTCTGTCACATAACAGAAATTGGGTTCCGCAGGAGGACATTGAACCCTTGAATCGTAGTGTGTTCCTGAAAAGCTGTGCAGCAATTGAGTGTTTGTTTTATAAAGTAGACCCCCCATGTTAACCATATTGGTGGCAATCCATATTTATAGGAACCCTGTGGTGGATTCTTTTGCAAAAGAAAGAGCCCTTGTGTAATGGGGATAATCAACTCCTGACTAATTTCCATTATAAGTAAGTCTGGATTTTCACATACCTTGTTTGCTTAAAGTGAGATTTCTCACTTGGCAAGATTTACAAAACCTTTGGAAGGTGGGCTAATTCACTATACCCTGGATTCTCACTATTTAGCTTTCCTTTTTGAATCTCACTTAATTAGAAAAACATTTAATTATGTAATATTTAAAATACACAGAGTCCAGAGAAAACAGATACATATCTCCCAAATGTAAGACATTTCATATTTGTTCCAGATTTTAAAAAATTAAATAGAAGGTTACAGCTACCCTACTCCCATCTTATTCTTCTCCTTCACATTTTGTATGTCTGTGGCTGGAAAAACAGAATCACAACAGGAATGTTTGGGTGTTTTTTTGTCTGAGCCTGTTGCACACGCATCTGAAAGAGATAGCTCCCACTTGAAAACCCCCAAATCAATAAGGGCTTCCTGAATTGAGTAGATCCTGGGAATTACTTTTGAAAATGAAAGAGCTCTTTTAGACTTCCTTTAAATTCAGCATTTGGGGAGGAAGAAAATTACTTTTCAAAGGAAAAAAATCAGAGTGAGAGTTTGACAGATTGACAGACATACAGGTGTTAAGAGCAGTTGTCTTGAGTTTTGAGCAGACCATTTGAAATTGAAGTAGACAAGGAGCTTAGTGTGAAGCTAGCATTCTCCTTGAACTGTGTTCATGGACTAGCACCAGGGTTTCTTCATGTGGGATGCTTAAGCATTTGCCTTGATGTGCATCGTCTTCGGATGCTCCATTAAGTCTCTGGATGCCTGGGTGGCCAGTTTTAAGCTTCTCCCACAGGGGCCCATATGTCCACTGTTCTGTGACAAGATGCTCTCACTCACTACCACCAGCACTGGCCTTGGCAGTCTCTGCTTCCTGGATTATTTTCACTCCTAAATCTGATTTCCAGAGCATGAAGGGCACTTCTTCTCAGAGTGTGTAGTTTACTCTTCTGAATAAAATGAATTCCCTGTGTAAGTTGGCAGGAAGATAAAGTCAATCTAAGGGGCAGATTCTCCCTTTAGGTGTGTGTGTATGTGTGTGTGTGTGTGTGTGTGTGTGTGTGTGTGTGTGTGTGTGTGAGAGAGAGAGAGAGAGAAAGAGAGAGAGAGAGAGAGAGAGAGAGGGAGAAGACATTCTTTGCATCTCTTACCACTTATTCTGCCTCTGCCTCTGTGGTGATGAAGTCTTCAGGGGCTGGCCTTATGCTACACAGTCTGTGAGCTTAGGTCTTCAGAACCCCCCTCCCCAACTTTGACACCCAGCTGGTTGTCTCTATAAGGAAAAACTTTTAAGCCTATTCCAGGGGTGGGCAAACTTTTTGACTTGAGGGCCACAATGGGTTCTTAAACTGGACCAGAGGGCCGGAACAAAAGCATGGATGGAGTGTTTGTGTGAACTAATATAAATTCAAAGTAAACATCATTGCATAAAAGGGTACGGTCTTTTTTCTTTTAGTTTTATTCATTTCAAACGGGGCCGGATCCGGCCATGGACCCTAGTTTGCCCGCGGCTGGGCCCTATTCACAGCAGGGAGTGATCTCCCTAAATGTGAGGCTAAGGCGCCTCAATTTGATAAAGTTCAGGGACAGATCTCATGGGGACTATTTTTAGTTGAGTAGCGGGCAGCCAAATAATTATTTTTTGTGCATAAAATTCAGCTTCAGAAAAACTTATAGGTAATTTTAATTTATTGGACATATTTTTTTTTCTGAGGCTTAGTTTCTCTTTTGTCTCTTTTGAGCATAATTTTATTTCAAGCCTTTCTCTTCCTCTTTAATTCACTTGGCTTGAAGAAAGCTGGTTTGGGTTGCCTATATGTACAGGTACTCTGCTATAAACCATGTCTTTTCTAAGTGAGATGCATGAGTAGGGAGACTAGATTAGACTGCATTTAGAGTGATGGGCTTAACCTTTAAGCATCTCTCTTTCTCTCTCTCTCTCTCTCTCTCTCTCTCTCTCTCTCTCTCTCTCTCTTATTTTTACAATGAAAGATGTCTGTAATCTAGTATGCATATGTAAAACTTGACATGTTTGAGGGAGACAGGGCTCTGGAAATGCAGGGACAAGCAGAGGCATCTGGCCATAGGTAATGGTGAATGGCTTGTTGGAAGACTGATTTCCTCCTCTGTGCTGCACTCAGAAAACTGGCATTGACTATGATCTTGCTGTACTGGTCATTTCTTTAATTAGTTCATTTCCATTTTCTCAAGTATGGACTTTTGAGTGATGGAGTGCGCTAATGGCAATGTTTGTTCCTAAGAGCATAGGGGAGAGAACATGATGGCATTAGTATTAAATAATGGCTTTTTCGTAGTGGGGTTTTGCCTGATTTTTTAATTGCTAAACAATTTATGGTAGTTGTGGCTCTTTAGAAAAAAATCTCAAATGGTACATATTAAACACCAATTTTCTGTGTGGCCTGTGAGCTTGCTAATGGGATGTGTGTCCCCTTACACCTCTAGGTCACTCTTTCTAATTTTACCTCTACTGGTAATTCTTTAGAAATGGAAAAAGGTGTGTGCATTGTTGCAGTAAGAAATACAATAAAGTAATACCTGCAGTGGAAAGAAAACTAAACTGCCTTTGCACAAACTATACATTGTATAGTAGCCTCAAAGAGCAAAATCTTATAAAACTGGTAAGCCATAAATACTATGGCACTGGGAATTACTGAAATGGCATCAGAGGGCTTGGTCATTGCACATCTGATCATCTGGCACCTCAAGAAGAGATCATGGAAGGTGGAGAAAAACTGGAACTGCAAAGGTTTGTGGCTGCGAATGCTGTCAGATTTGGTGGTTCATGGGATAAAAAAAAAATACTTGTGACCTTGCTCTCCTCACACTTTGACCCTAACAAGCTCCATCAAGACAGTTATCTCTAATGTGTGAGTGACCCAGAGTCATTGTTTCCCCAAAGATAGCAATCTAGAAGCCTGTAATTCTGGAATAAGGGAAGAGGTCACTAGCAAAAAAAATTAGAAACCTCATAAAAAAGGAGCTTTAGATTATTAAAAGCTATCATTATTAAGGAAATCAGATTTCAGGACATCAAGGATTCTAAAAACAAATGTAACACATGCTAAATTATACTAATTCTGCAACATTTATTTGAGGAGATTTGGTCAGGGGATTTCCAAGTTCTCTTGCAACTCTGAGTGTAAATTTGTGAATTTTGCAGCATTGGTTTGAAGGTCTTTATACAGCATTAAGTTTTGAGTCCATGTAATGACAGTGTGCTCTGTAGGTATTAAGGGTAAGGAACTTAGTTAAGATAGGTGACACAATAACTTTTAAATGAGAGTGACATATCCTGTGTCTAGTGTGAGTTTTGAGTGTGTAATCAAAGCTCAGTAGCCTCCCCATTCAAATAGGTCTCCATGTCTAACGTGAGTTTTTTTTTTATAAAAGCAGCAATGACTATACTAACTTTGCCTCAGTTATTCTGTACTTGTTCTAGAGATGAGTAGGAGATACACTCTCCTTGTCTGGCAGACCAGACCTTTCAGAAGAACACAAATTCACTTAAATATAAATTGTGTTGATAGTCACATGACCTTAAAATTCACAGAGCTGGAAGTCACCGAGATCTCCTTTTTAAGTTAGATATTCTTGAGAAGTATTTTGTATATCATGATAAATTATCTAACCTTTCATACTGTTGAAGGCCAACATTATGGAAATAAGCAGCTTTTTATTCTATTCTAAGGTCAGTCTAACCAAATTATGCAACTTCTAATGCAATTGCTTGAAGCTTCCACTTTGAAAGTTTTCTCATTTTAATACCTTGCAACAGAGATAAATATTTTAGCTACTATTTGTGCTTAAAGATATATTTCACTGATTGTCATCCTCTTAGTGGCATTTGTTGGCATGAGAGGCAGTTTACAATAGCCTTGCTCATTTTTCTGTTTGCTATAGACAATCAGCGAAAAGTCAGAATTGAATAAAAATGTATTTTTTGTGTGTGCATGTTATTTTTAATTTCAAGCCATAGGAGGCTAAGTGAGCCCTACAGAATCGATATATATGGGGCACTTGGGGTTTTGCTTGAGAGCCAAAATAAGGTAGATTTTCTTTTAACATAGATTTGATTCCAGGATTATTAAACTCAATGCATATTGGAGGCTGACGGATTGCATTTAGTAGGATTTGGGGCACTGTCTATATAACAAGCAATCTATTTCTTTCAGGAAGTAAACTGTTCTTTCAGGGGAAGGGAGGTCAGTTGGGGAGCCCTTGGGAAGTTCTGTTTTACTCTTAAGACCCATAAAGAGTATTTTTCCTTATAGGTAGGGCTAATTCTGTGTAATTATTTTTTGTAGAGTGTTGGGAGTTATTAATTATGTTTTGTTACTGATGAGTTTCTACAGTGGTTATGGTTCTGTGCACTTAAAGGGGTATTAATTTATTCTAGGTAGAGCCTAGTTCTCTATGATTCTTTGCCTCTAGACTTTAGTGAATGGACTTATTGTTTAGTAGTGGGTCTCTTTTCAAGGAAAAATATGTTGGCTTGATAATATTCATCCATTCACCTCTCCACTAAATATTTGTAGTTAAGTATTTATTGACCAACCCTTACTCAGGTCTGAGGAATATAGAGAAAGTATAAGCAGTACCTACCTCCGTAGCTTATATTGTCACTGAAGAGACAAGAGGTTAAACATATTTTAAAAAACAAAATCAGCCCTGCTGGTGTGGCTCAGTGGTTGAGCATTGACCCCTGAACCAGGAGATTTCGGTTTGATTCCCAGTCAGGGCACATGCCTGGGTTGTGGGCTCGATTCCCAGTAGTAGTCATGTAGGACGCAGCCTATCAATGATTCTCTCTCATCATAGATGTTTCTATCTCTCTCTCCCTCTTGCTTCCTCTCTCTGAAAACAATAAAAACATTTAAAAAAAAAACAAAAATAAAATAAATGGCTAAAGTAAGGATTATTCACTAAGTGATGCCATGTAATTGATTAACAATTGGAAAAAGTAGTTTTTTATTTTCCATTATATGAGAATATAAATTCAACATGGATTAAGAGCTAAAACTTTAAGATGAAAACTCAAATAATAAAATTATTAAATAAAAACATAAAATTCATCTAATCTTGAAATTGAATAAAACTTTAGAAGTATAAAAGAAACAGAAATGAGTGCAAAAAAATAACCAGCAGCTTTGACTATGTCAAACTTAAAAAGTCTGTCCAAAAATATCCTAAACTAAGTAAAAAAATAAACGATAGCAGACAAAGAACCTATATTTATTAATTTTAAATATAATTATAGGATGCTTATTACTATGTGCTGGTCAGGATTTAAGGTGCTGGGGCTACAACAATGAATTAAAAAAATTCCTGGATCCATTGAGTTCATATTTTTATGGGCACAAACAACAAGCAAATAAATATATGTTAGGTGGATAAGGATATATGTTCTCCTGGGAATGAGGATTCTCCAGACTTCTTGGATAAGGAGACATTTAAGCAACCCCCTTAATATAGAAAGAGTTCTTACAATTAAATAAATAAGACAAATAACCACAATATAAAAATAATGAAATGGTCACAAATTGATAATTCGTAAAGAAGCTTTACAAATGACCAGTAGATATGAAAGTATTATAATCTTAGTAATTGAATAATAGGAGTGGAATGACATTAACTTTTAATTATAAGCACTATATATTCTTATTAAAAATTCAAGTAATACAGGAGTGTATAAAATAGAAGTCTCCACAACTCTCTTCTCACCAATCCATTACCTCAGGGAAACCACAGACAACAATTTTATATGCAAGTTGTCATTTTTTAACATCAATTTAGGAAAGTTTTAGAAAATAAACTAAACATTAATAAGGGTGTGATTATTATACACTGTTACATGGAGTATAATTGATAGAATTGAAATTGATATAATATTTCTTGGAGGTAATTTGTAAGTATACATTAAAAACCCTAAAATATCTAGCATTTCTTCCTCTGGAAGTTATTCTAACGAAATAATTTTAGATCTGCTTAGAAATTCATGTCCAAGGGTGTTAATCTCAGCATAATTTATAGAAATAAAATATTGGAAATATCCGAAATATCATTGGTATATGAATGACAATTTTTATGTTGCACATATTGCTAGACTACCATGAAGCCATTAAAATAATATTTTGAGGAATATTTAATGATGTACACTCATGGTATAGCATACATTAATTGAAAAATTCAGTAGACAAAACGGCATGTGTAGGTTGATTCCAATTGTTTAAAAATATATATGCATAGACAAGAACACTGGAAGGAAAACTACCTAAGAATTAATAATTATCTCAGGTCTCAGGAAATCAGGTGATTTTTACTTTTTAATATACTTTCTAATTTTCCAAATTTTCTACATTAAACATGTATTATTTTTGATATAAGAAAAATAATTATTTAAAGAAGTTAACTATTATACTACATAGTCCATATTAATGGCCAAAGATGTGTCATAGGCAGTATTATAAATTATTATTTATTTTCATTTTTCAATCAGATTATACCTTCTAAATTTTTCTTCTCATTTTCCTTTTTTGGTGCTCTCACTCAGATGATAACAGGTATGAAGATTTGCATTTAAAAATAATCCTTTTCTTTACAGTTTACCTTTTAAGTGTTAGAAATAATGCTATGAAACATGTTTTTCCTTCTTCACTCCTCTTGCCCATATGTATACCCTTGTAAAAGTAGATTTGTCTCGCCAGTGTTAGGCATCTGGTCCACATATTTTATTTTTAGAATGAGAAACTTTAAAATAGCAACATTTGACTGTAATCTGTACAGATTTTTAATATAATAAAAATGATATAGCTTTCTCTAAAGGCCAATTTGGCAAAATACATTTTTTCAGTGCCCTTTCTAGGCCCAAATAGGCAATTTGAAGAAGGCCCTTTTTAACATTTCTTAATATTTGATTTCATGTTTGAACTTTTTGGCTCTGAGGTATACAATATCTCCAACAATTTGGAACAACAACAACAAAAAGAGGCAGTGAATGAGTTGGCAGTCATTGAGATGCTCAACATTTCAAATTCAGCCTTGACTAAATGTAGTGTCCCTCTCCCCCAAAACAAAATGGACTGCTTTCAATCCTTATTAAGAAAGGCAGCCGATCCATGATTCTCTCTCATCATTGGTGCTTCTCTCTCTCTCTCTCTCTCTCCCCCCCCCTTCCTTTCGCTCTCAAAAAATCAATAAAATATATTAAAAAAAGAGAAAGGCACGTTTATTTGATTGCCTCCTCATCTAGTGGTTTAACTTTGAACAGCCTAAGTACAAAAACCATCATCCTTTGGGACACTTTAATTGATGGCTATATATACCTCTCACATACTAAATACTGTACTTAAATGCACAATGTTTATTCAGTGGTTCTGTGTAGATATCAGAACTATTTAGATATTGTAAAGAAAATTCTAATTAAAAAACAAACAGATGCTTCACTCCCACCCCATAGCTAATAGATGAGAATGTTGTCTGTACAATGTCATCCTGATTGTAGATGAAGTGTTCGTGTGCTATAGAAAACATCTGCGGCCTAATTCTGTAGTCTGTCCCTTGGATAAATGGAGACTGTGGCCTTCAGTAGGACTGTATTTATTATGTGTGATATCATTTAACTAGATGAATTTCAATTTGAATTATATGTTATTACGTGGAGTATTTGATAAAAATAAATATCTGTTGCTTTTTTTAATGTGTGTGAGCACAAAAAGAAGGGACTAAAATTAAGGGAAATCAAGGTAAACACCACTACCTTCCCTCCAGCCTCCTCTTTTCTCAGTTTTTTAATGTAAAAGCCCTCATTTAAAGCAATATTGAGAATGCTTGAAACTTGATTATGAAGCTACTTAAGATTCACACTTTCCCTTTGTGTGGCTTAAAGATGAGTTTGTTCAAATTAAAAAAAAGAATTTCCAGAAAATTAAATATTTAATTGATTTTAAGCCAGGATTTGAAAGAAAAGCAATGTGATAAAACAGAGTGTTCTAGCTGAGAAAAATAAAATGTAATACTATGCAAATTCATATCACCACTAAAGTGAGTATAAAACTCTGTAAAGCGATAAGAAGATTAAAAGCAAAGAGTTTTGCTTATTGAACTCTGAGCCTATTGGCAGTTGCCAGCCAGTAGGGGTTTGATACATGCTGCTATATAGGATGTGAGTAAAGGTGATTCTGAACTTGCTTATGGGCCCTGGATAGGCCTAAAGATTTGAACTTCTCCCCACCCTCCATTTTCCTTGGATGGTATTGCCTAGGACCCCAGAAAATAATTGATTAGATGTTGTGGCTGAGATATTCTTATTTACCAGTGCCCTCATGAGGGAGATTGATCCACTTAGGGTGAAAGAGATATTACAAAACTCCTCTGCAAGAAATGGGAACCTCAATGGGTTGATACCTTTGAAGACACATCTGTTAATGTCCTGAGTGAATGTAGTATACTCTCTGACTTTACTTGATAATTATTAAGAAGCCTGTTGCTTTCTGGGGGAAAAGTAGGCTGAGTCCTAATGTCTTTTTTAAAATAATTTATTGGTTACTCATTATAAAATCAATTCATTTCTATTGTGAAAAAGATGGAAAAGTACAGAAATATTTGAAGAAGTTGGAAAATCATCCATAATTCCACCACTCAGGGACAACCACCATGGAACAAAATAGGTATTCAGTAAAAGTTATTGAATTAATGAAAAGAACTTCCAAATTTTTACTGTTTTAAAATTGAAATTATTTTAGTAGAGATTTTGTTTCTTTTTTCATCTTTACATTATATCATAAGAAATTATTTCTATGTCATTAGCATATAGTTATAAGCAAGATTTTTTAGTGGTTAAATTGTATTCTGTTCCATAGATAGGATTAATTTTACTCAAACAATCTCTAATGTTGATCTTTTAAGCTATTTAAATTTTTGTCCTATTATAAATAGCACTATAATGGATATCCCTGTGCATAAATCTCATTGTGATCTCTGATTGTTCCTTTACAATAAATTCCCTATTTAATTATTACAAATAAATTCCAACCCACCATACTTTTTTTTTTGCTTTTAGTTACATGAATAATCCCTTACATGATAATAGTTAATTTTTTTCATTATTGGCTCCTTCAAGATTTTTCATTATTCTTTACTAGTATACTCATCTCTAGTTCAACTGTGAAGTTGGAAAAGGTCCTACATACTAGTACATCAAAGTTAGCTAGAGGTGCTGGTGGGAAACAAAAAGCCCTTTTCTTATGTTATCCCCTTGTATTTTCTTTCCAGAGTCAGTGGATATCAATTCAGGCCTTAATCTGGCATTTTTCAACCTTTCTCCTGCTTGACTCTGTGCTGGGCATCTCCATTAACTAGGAAGCTCTGGAGATGGCAATTTCATGGACCACTGGCTTGAGGTTGTGACCTGCACTTTAATAAATACTGCCCCAAGCCTTTCTTCTCCTATGACCTGCTGCTTCCGCAGACCTGGGCTCTGTTTCAGGGCCACTGGTTTTTCTTTTTTCTTTCATGCAACTGACTTACAAATGAATTTTAATAGCCAGTTCATGGTGTGGAACTTTTGAGCTCACGTTCCCAGCACTGTGCTCTGTCCCAGACTCTCCTTTCTTCCACCCACGAAACCAGCTCCTGGTGTCTCTTATCTACGGATCTTTTACACTTTTCTCAATTTGGGGATGGAATATAGAGGAGTGGGGCAGGGGATTCAATTCACTTTCGCTACTTGGGGGCCAATTTATACTTTGGAAGGTTTTAGTGAAAGGCCAGGAGACTGGCTGGGAGTGGGAAGGGAGAACAAAAGCTTGATTTGCTATTATCGTATTTAACCTGAATGAAATGTGTGAAACCTGGCAAACAAGGTCTCACTCTAAGTGACTCATTGCCACCAATAAAATAATAAGGAGCTGGGTGCCACTATTTTTTAATCAGGTTGTGCATAGCCCTCATGTATCAGTTTTTTTAAAATAACTAGATATTTTTCCCCATAAAGTTAACATTTGGGAATCTAATCTCTTTATGTTTATTTAAGTACAGGCTGATTTTTCCCTTTTCTAGCTTATTGAGCTGTAATTTATGCACATACAATTAAAATGACATCAAAATACAGCTCAAGGTTTTCTTTAAATTTGTAGTGGCTTTGGTGTGTAGGGCAGGTTGTTGATTTGCTATAAACCACAGGCCCAGAGTAAACCTCAGCTGTGCTGTAGCTATTTTGGACGACAAGTTTCTAGTTGCCTGTGTGTAATTGCCCATGTTACATCATCCTAACCATTGTGAAATGTGCAAAATACAAAGCTCATCTAATGATTCATTTCAGGTGGACAGTTCCTCTCAGAGTAATTTTAGAAGCAGTTCCCTGCACGAAACAGATTCCCCCATTTTGTTTTTGCCTTCTTGTTCAGGCTGAAGGTAATTTAGTGATTGATAACAATGTACTAGGGGAGAAACATATCATATACATTGTGCCATGTAACCTTGACAGTCTACCTAAAATGTTCCATGGGATGTAGTTTCTCTTGGTGGAAGTAAAGAACCGAGGGAAACAAAATTCTCTCCACATCAAATCAAGGAAGCATTAACCCCAAATGAAATTGAATTTTCCTATCACTGAGCAGCAGAGAAAAAAGTCTATTTTCAGCATTCACAAGAAGCTTGAATACAAATCGCTCACTGGTCTTACTGGGGTTTCATTTTGTCAGATTATGCTATATTTTGTGAAGGTAAATGTATGCCACATGAAGACTTTAAATGCCTCTGTTGGTGGCTTGTATTAACCTATCTTTAAGTCAGGTATGTGAAATTCCACTAAATTAAAATTTGGCATTTTTTAACCAATGTTAAACATTTGCAGACTAGCTAATAGATCATGTTTACTCATCTATTATTAAGAAGAGGGGCTTAAAATAATAATACTTATCCATGTACCTTACATACCATACCACACACAAAGTACAGTTTGGTAAAAGGTTTTATAGGTAATATTTCAAAGTGGGGGGGGAAAGATTACTTGGAACCAGAAAGGTCAGAAATAGATAAAATAATTCTGGACATTTTTATTGCTGAATAATGCACTTTGTAAGTACCACATGTAACTATTAGATCAAATGAGAATACATAGAGTTCAATATTAATTGGTTTAATATCAGCTGATGGCCCGATTGCAGGGTACAATGAAATTATGTTATCAATATAATCTTTTATTGATTTCTTGGTTTGCAAAATTAAGTAAACATAGCATAATCATTTGCAGTGGTAGCAGGGAACAAGGTTTTGATTTGGAAGTTGAAAACAGAATTAAAGGTGATTAAGGCAGAAAGCAGGCTGTGGCATAAGATTGCTGCCAGCATTTCTTGAAGTAACAGTATATTTGTGATTTGGGAGGAATAAGAACCAAAGGACAGAGACTTTGGGGGAAGTGGTCTAACATACTTTCTTAAGGATGATGTCAATATTAGCAAATACTATTTTTGAATAGTTTAGCTTGATTTGATATGGATATATTCATTTATTATTTATTTCATTCTATACTCCCCCCCCCCATGTTTTCTTGGTATTGTTTTATATACTGTTCATACAAGGGTGAACAAAACTGACATAGTCCCTGCCTTTATGGAGTTGGGAGACAAAACCCCAATATAAAAATGTAGTGCCATAAAAGAAAAGGTCATTTTACTATGAAAGAGAAAAATTGGGGAGTCTGACATAGTCTAGGCGCAGTGGTCGGCAAACTGTGGCTCGCGAGCCGCAGTTTGCCAACCACTGCCGGAGACTCTAGGGGATTAGGGAAGTCATATTTGAGTTGACACTTTAAGGGTAAATAGGAGTAAGTGAAGCAGAAGGGTTTTCAGTTGGAGCAATTAGCATGTGAGAAGACCCTGAGGTGGGAAAGACCTTGGAGCTCAGGCTAGAGTACCAGTGGAATCAGAGAAGGTGGGTGAGTGGCAAAACATTGCATGCTGTGGCTGGTGAAGTATGGATCTGAAATTAAACTCTTGGCCACATCACAGAAATCCCTTCTGAGTGCTGAGGTCTTGAATCTCACACGCAGCCATTGGTTAAAAGAGTGCAAAGGGTCTGAGGCAGGAGGGTGATGGTGGTAGTGCACGGGGTCTATTGTAAATTCTATCAAACACAAATTCACTTCAGAAAAGCAGCCATGGATTGAATCAATTTCAAAGTAAAGAAAGAAGCAGCCTGCAGCCAGCTCCAGATGGATGGTTTATGGCTCAAGTCCATTCTCCCAGTCTCTGCTTAATCGCCTTTTGTGTCCATTTTGTGCTCACACACATTGGTGGGTGGTGTACAGATGAGCTCTGTAAGATGGTGCTGTGGCTCATCCAAGGCTTATCTAGTCACATTCACATTGTGCAATAAGTAATATCAAGTCAACATTGACAATTTTATTTTCTTTCTCAGCTGGTCTTAATAGATAAAACAAGGAATTTCTCCTCTTCATCTTCTCTCTGAATAAATAGACAGCAGGCCCCAGAGAAGGATTCTTTACTTCCCTATTTCCTGCTTCCAGTCTCTGCTTCTTTTTCCCTCTTCCCTTTCTGCTCCAACTTTTTTTGTGTGAAGTTCTGCCTAATAGTCAGCAGAGGGCGCACAAATGCACCAAAATTCAACCTTTATTCCTCTGGCCAGAGTAATTTCATTGTTTTTATCTGTTCATCTTTTCATTCTTCAGAGACAGGAATGCATCTTAGCCTCTTCTCTTCATAATATTTACATAAGGGCAACC
>NW_006292920.1:161513-175496 GCF_000327345.1 Myotis davidii | reverse complement strand
CCCTATTTTGTAAAAGTGGGCCAAAGTTACTATCTAGATAAAAAAGAAAAATGGTTTGTGTTCCTGAGATATGCGAGGAAATGGTGTGTGTGTGTGTGTGTGTGTGTGTGTGACAGATCTCAGAGTTGCTGGTACCCTGTATAACTCATTTGGAAAGGACTCATTTTGCCAGTAGCAAGGGAGACAGTCCGGATTCCTGTTTTTTGCTCCCCCTGGGCTGTTGTCCTCATAGCAGCTGGCCCACTTCCTGACATGTCCTAATAATGAGGATGATGTGGCCAGTGGGAGATTAATCTTCTTCCCTAATCTGACTTCTCCATTGAATTTGCTCCTTGCTGAAGTCCAAAGGGAATTGTCTCCTCTTAACTGTGAGCTCTGTGAGCTCTGCCCAAGGTCAGAATCCAGCTGTCGCCTGTCTGCCTCCAACATCACTGGCCATAAAGAGTGATCCACATATGCCTGTGACAGTTCTGAGCATGAAGTGTGAGAAGCAGAGGACAGCTAGTTGAAGCTCCTCAAAAGATGTCTTGGCATGCCAGTGCTGACGAAAGTGGAGACTTGTTTGTGTCAGTGACATATCAGAGAAGACATCTATGGACCAGACGCAGGGAGTGAGGTGTGTAGCTTAGTATAGTATTCTGACAAAAGCCCACGTATTTTACATTTATCTTCCCTTACTGCCAATCTTCTTCTGATGTCTTAACCTAACTTTTGTTCTGGTTTATTCAAAGGATTCTGGTGCCACAAAGAATTGTTTGGCTAGTAGTAGTTATACTGGTTTGCACGTTAATATAAGTACAGGGAAGTTTAATCAGTTAGTGTCATAATACGAGGAATAAGCAAGTTTAGCATATTCTGCCTATTGTAAAGCATCAGGCACAGTTATAACTCCTCATAAATAATAGTGATGTCTCTGAAAGGCCACTTTTTCATTTAAATTACCTTACCATTAGCAGATTTGGGAATGAACTGTATTGAAGAACATGTTATTTAAACAGCAAAATGATTTCTCAATAAGATGCTTTTTAGTTTTTCCCTTTGGGGCTCTGGGGTGCCCTCCTTGTCTTAAAGATCCACATGGGCAGATGGAATGTTAGCTTGAAAACCCAGGAGAAGGAAGCATTCTTACCTTCAATGTCAGCAAAACACTAATACTCTAAACATAAAGGACATTTTACATAGTAACTGTTTCGGAAGGAGTGAGCAGTACTGCGAGCTTGCTCTCTCTTGGATGATTTCTGTATGATGGGACCAACATTGGGAGTCAGGTCAGGGCTACTCCTTGGTTTGTGGGGTATAAATGAATACCTTTAAAAAGTGTTGTATAGTCAGAATTATTCCTGTTCTTTCTCAATAGACTTGTAATCCTGGGCTGAATACTTATCTGGTTTGGTTTTGTGTCTTTCGAACAAGGGAAACTTGCAGTGACCAGTTTAGTTAACCACTAAAGCTTATTCCCTCTTTCCTATTATTCCATTTTGGGTGTTCTTTTACTCCAGTACATTGGATTTCCAATCACATCAAACCCTATTAAGCTGCCTTCCATTCATAGCAGATTAGATTCTCTTATACTTCACTGCCTAGCAGGATTTTCCTCTCCACAATGTGTAGAGTATTAGATTCCCTGACATGGGTTGCTGCTTGTTAAGTTGTGTTCGCTGCTGCGTAATATCGAATTCTCTTCCTCATCAGTAGTCACTAGTTTGTTAATTACACACTTGCAAATTCACTTCTTTCGCACATTCTCGAGTGCACAGCTCTCCATAAGCTCTGACTGCACAAGTCAGTGCCTCAGGCAGCCATAGCTGCTCACAGAGTTCAATTCAGCTCTGTGATATTGAGTATCCGTTACTTCAGAGTCTGTGCTAGGTACTACAGGGTTTGCCAAAGTGAGTGGAGAATAATTCTTGCCCTCCAGGAGTTTACAGTCTGCTGGGATAGGGACAAGGCAGGACAGTGCATAAGATGAACTATGTGTATGAAGGGTGTTAGTTTTATGACTTCCCGAGTAACAATTTATTATGTAGCATATTTAAAGCACCGTAGAAGGCAACTTGTGATTTATAATGCCATTATGGCCACCACTCTGTTCTATGATGAAAGAAAAAATTACAAAGCACACCTGTGTGAAAAGTGGACATTTTATCGGGTTCCAAGACAGGTATTGGCAGAATTATAATAAAACTCTGAGGTCCTTTAACACACTCAGTCCTGTTTTCATATGTGCCCAGCATGATATTCGAAATCATATGATTCTAACAAATACCTATCAGGCATAGTAGAGAAATTAAAATTTAGATTTAGATTGCTCTATAACGTGCTTTAACATTACATACAGAGTAGGTCTATCTCTATTTTTTTATACCAAAATATTGCACTATTTATTAATCGTTGGAAGGGAGGGAACTAAAATAATACAAAATGGTGTGAGAGTCATGGTACCCTACAAGCAACAAAAAGAGGGGAGGGGAATTACCAATTGTAATCTTAATGCTCAAAAGTTTCAACATGGCTGCAGAATCGCAATCTTATGTCTCACATTAGTGCAAATACTGCCTGCTTTCTTCTTCATATGGCTTCTCATTCCTTCAACACTTACCACATGCCAGGCACTGTTCCAGGTACTTTGTTGTAGCATCTCAGTTTGCTCACAATAGACAAACCTTCTCTGCATTTGCTGTCGATAAAAAAAAAAAATCAAAGTTTACTGGCAACAAAGGGATGTGTTTTGCATCTCTTTCTGCCAACTCAACCAGAGCACTTCATTAATGCCAAATTTCTAATTTGATGTGACAAATAGTGATCTCAAAAGAAATGTAGTTTAGAAAAAGACCTAACTAATAAGAGTAAGATTATTTGCTATAGGAATGAAATAAAAACCAAAACTTTGGTTTAATTATTTTTGTTGACATCAAAATATTGTGACATTTAAAAAAAATCCCTGGGAGGGAGGGAACTAAAAGTAAAGCAAGGTGGAAAGAGGTGACAGGACCAGTGCTTTTGCAATTTACTCAATATTTTCTCACTAGTAAGATATATGTAGTGTGTCTAAAACTCAGAGTATGATATCTTTATTTCCTATTCCAATTGTGCCCTGCAAAGAGATTTTACTTATATGGGAAAGTGACAGCAACCTTCAGAACTAATTTTTCAAGGATGTGTTACTATTCAAACATGCGGACCATAACACTGTTTCATTAGAATAATAAAACATCGATCTTTCAACTGAAATGTCCTACCTACTTACTTGTCCAAGGTCATCACTAGTTTTCGGGGTGGTGGTGTTTTTCTTTTTTTCTGAACTTAACATGCACACCTGGATGCAGACTTTATTATACTCTAATACTATCCCCAAACCTTTACTGAGCTCCTACTATGTTCAAACACTCTTACCAGGGTATACACTTCCATAACTTAACTATTTCATATTTCATTCTCCTTTGAATCCAAGACTTGACACTGTGACTTACAGATTATAGCTTCAGAGAATAGTCAGTTACAATGTACCCTACTATTCCTTGGACATACCTTATTTCATAGTGCAATTTTCACTTTCCCCCTGGTCCTCATTTTTTCTATAAAGACCATAGAGTCAGTCACTGTCTCAAATCTTGCCACCCCTTTCACATTATTACCACAATGGTGAACATTCTGCACATTGCTCATGATTCACATAATCACCATGCAAAATGCATCATTCATAAATTGTTTAGTGCGACCTTTTGTACACTAACACTAATTATTATTATCACATAAGACCAGTTAACTAGACTGGTAATTATCAGGGATTTATTTGAATGGACAGCTAAGCTATTTTTGGCAAGTTAGTCAAAGCAGTTGTCATGACAGCCGTACAAATATGTGCTATGAATTGGGTTAATTAGAGTAATTAATAACTGTTATTTGGCCACTTTTTCCCAAGGTATTGCCTCAGCATTATCAAAAGGGGAGAGGTAAAGTTGTTTTAAAAAGTTTGCATCCCTCTCCTAAGAAAGCTACTTTTAAAATAATTAAAAGCTACCCAACATCCAAAGGTTTCTCCCCTACAGGAACCCTTATTTTTTATAGGATCTCCCCCTACTTTTGGAGGTTTCACAGTCAGCAAGCATAAGACACACTGAAAAAAAGTAGTTAAAAGGAGATGCTAAATAGTCAGTTCCCCGAGGCTGCCACTTTCCTTTTAGTCACCGTGAGAGCTCCCAAGGGACCATTCCTCTGGCTGCCACTTTTGGCAGAGCCTGGCTTTGTTTTTTTCTCATCTAGAACTTTCTTACTTTGCGCTCTAGCCTGTCCATAGTATCTGTTTCCTCTTCTTATTCTTTCCTCACAAAGAAGTCGTGAGTTTTTCTTGCCTGGGTTTCTGCCCCTCTGAGGTTTTCCAAGTGTTAATTTTGTTGGAGGCATTTTTTTTAAATTTAATGCCTTGGAGACCATCTAACACTGCCTGGTGGTGGTTTTGCTCTTTTTTTTCAAAGGAAGGAAAAGGGGCTTGCTCTGAAGAGCTTTCTTTTTCTTTCCTAAAAGAGTAAAGGGTAAAAGTCCAAGTATTATCTCTGTGCATCTTAGCATACTAAGTTGTTTTCCTTATTATAGTGCAAAGAAAAGAGAAAGGGAGAGGTTAAAATGAAACCGGTTTTCCCCATTGAGGTCATTTTTCCCAGAGGATACTATTATTCACAAAAAGAATTTGAGACTTTTCATAATGGTTTTGAATAGCAAATTGTTTTACCCATGTTTCTTCCATAAAACAAGGAGAAGGGATGGATACAAGGAGGGAAGGGAACTGAGGACATTACTAGTAATTGAACACCAAATCTGTGTCACTTCCCGGACCCGATGATTTTCATATATTAACTAATTTAATCCCCACAACAGCCCTGTGAGACTGGACACAATATTATCCTAATTTTGCAGATGAAGAAACTAAAGTATGTGAAGGTCAAGTAAAGACCACACATAATGAGGACTTTAACCTAAATCTCTCTTGATTTGGATTCCTTTCTCCTACACTAGTTAGAACAGAGTTTCTCAGAAAAGCGAGAAGCTTCTAGTACTTTATAAATTCCAGATGCCTTGTTCACACCTCAACTCCCATTGACTGGAAATGCCCATTCTTTCTTGCTTTTCTGCCTCTTTGACAATAGAGACTTCTAATTCAGGGGCCAGCATTCTGATTGGCCCATAAAATTTAAGTTTGGAGACAATCATAGTGAAAAGCTTTTAGTAGAAAGCACTTGGCTAGGTCCTTAGAAACGGCCACACACTTTCTTCCCATGTCACACTGGAGTCTCATGGTCAGGAAAAGGCAGCTTCCTTATCTATTTTATATGCAGTTGGCTTGTTAAGGAAGAAAGGTGTTGTGTTGTCTGAAGGTGTTGTGTTGTGGCTTGATGATGCTTGGAGGCTGCACAGGACACACGGGAAATGGAGTTAATTGGGGTCCTTTGGTTATCCCTATGCTAGTAAAACAGGACCATCTTCTGATAGCTTAGAAAGCTGGAAAACCAACAAAAGGGGGCTATTCCAGGCCCACTTGTCTAGTTTACCTGTATGAAATTTAGAATGGATATTGTACATTTGGTATTAAACTTTGTGTGTGTAGCTAATCCTTAATGAACATTCATTCATTCATTCATTCATTCATTCAGTAAATAGTTATTAAATACACACTTCCTTCCAGGCACTGTATCCAGGGTTCCAGAAAGAGCAGTGAACAAAACACAAATATTCCTAACATCATAGAGCTAATATTGTCATACAGGGAGAGAGATAACAAACAAAAGAAATAGTGAAATATATAGTATTATAGAAGATAAATGTTATGGACAAAAATAAGTCAGAAAAGAAGAATTGTGAATATTGGAGAAATTTTGAAAATTTAAATAGGGTGATTAAGTAAGGCTTCAGTGAAATCTAATTTTATTCCTTATCAGTTCACACACAGACTCTTCTCCAGCCAGGCTGATAGTTCATTTGTTCATTAGTGCCAACCTTATGTACTATTTGTTGTATCCTGTCAAACATGAAATACACATTTCAGAATAAAACAGACCCTGCTACTACCCTTATGGAGCCCAGAGTATAGTGTAGGAGATGTACAGTAAAAAATGATTACAGAGATAATGACTTGTAATCATGATAAGGGTGATGGAAAGCAGTACAAGATACTAACATGTACCACCCATGAAGGCCAGGACATAGCTTACTAACACTATTAGACAAACCACTGAACATCTGGTCTCACTGGATTATAATAGAAAAGACCATGCTGACATGATGACAAAACAGCAAGTCTCATTTGGTTTAGGTTGTGTCTAAGGATCCATGATTTTGTGCTTTCAAAGATGTGATTGCCATAACTGCATATAGATATCTTTAGCCTCCAACCCAGCATATTACTGGCATTTGACTTTTAAACGCACACACATATGACTGTGTTTTTCTGGGAAACAAATAAATGATTGCTTGATGTGGCAAATTGTGAGGCTTATAGAAAACGACTTAAAAAGATGGAAAGCACTAATGAAGGTAATGGCTGATTTTCAGAGCAGAGTGCTTATTTGTTTTTTTTTCTCCTCCTTTTGTTGTACCTCCAAAGCTTCAAACCCCCCTAAAATGAAAGATCTATCCTAATAAAAGGGTAATATGCTAATTAGACTAGGAGACCTTCCGGATGTTCTTCTGGACAAAGCCATGAGTAGGGGTCAGTTGGGAGCAATCAGGCCAGCGGCAGGGGGGCAGTTGGGGGCAAACAGACCAGTGCGGAGGGCAGGTAGAGGTGAGCAGGTGAGCAGGAGGGCAGTTGGGGGTGAGCAGGCTGGAAGGTGGGCAGTTGGAGGCAAGCGGGCAAGCAGGCAGAGTGGTTAGGTGCAATCAGGCAGGCAGGCAGATGAGCAGTTAGGAGCCAGCAGTACTGGATTGCGAGAGGGATGTTGGTGTGCAGATTGGGCTGAGGGACACCCCCCCCATGCACAAATTTTGTACACCGGGCCACTAGTTATAGGATAAAATGCATCCTTTTTATTTTTAAACCATGAAGAGCGAAGTATTTTAATGAGGAAATATATTATATTATTCTTCTACAATCTAAGGGCTAATAGCCTGGAACTGGTACTTTGGCTCCCTAAAAAGTCCAACAAGACAAGCCAATTATGGACCCTGAAACATTTTTATTTTTAGTTCCTTGTAATAGTGATTCATTCTCTGCTATGGTACATTAACTGGGAAACAAGTTGAAATGAGAGTTTTGGCACTCTTTAGAAAAATTGACTATATTTACCAAATTGTTAATAGTGCAGAGAGGCCAGTAGGTGGGGGATAGAAGAGCAAAAGAATAGGTAAGGAAAACGTGCATGCAGGAGAGCATGACTTTCCATGAAGTCATGACTTTCAAGTTGACATCTGTGGAATACAGTTTAGCTAACTTTTCTTCTTCCAGTTTATTCTTCAAGTAGACACACTTTGGTTATTTATGCTGATTTCTGCCTTTAGGTGTGGTGTGGTGTTACTTTGGTGACAAGAGTAGCTGTTTACAAATGAAGAGTGCAATTGGCACAGCTGTGATATTCTCCATACCACAATCTCTGGCAGTCTCCAATTGGTCTCTGTATCTGGGTGCATTTGTAACATGTTAGCTGGTCTCTTCCCTTTCTTTTACAGTAGAATTTCTTTTGAGGGGAGGCACATTACTTTTCCTTTTGGTCTACACTTTCATCAGTGGTTCTACTTCCCTATCTGGTAGTCTGTTTGGAAGTCTCAACCAAATGCCAAAGTGGAGTGGAGCTGGTCATGTGACAATGGAAGGAGCCTCTGGAAGTGATAGAAATGTTCCGAGGGAGGCAAGTTGAGGACAACTGGACTGCTAAAACAAATACAATATTAGGCTTCATTAACAAGGTATAATTACCTGATTACTGAAGGTGTAGCCCCTCTTTGATTCCAACTGGAGTATTATGTTCAATTTTAGATGACTTATTTTAAGTAAAACACTGACAGACCAGAGTAAGCTTCAAGGAACTAGTAAAGGGTCTGGAGACCATGTCATTTGTGGAACAGCATTCATATTGCTTAATTATGATGGAGGTCAAAAGGCTTGTAATGTTGCATGAAGCCAACATTATTATTGGTTTGCACTAGGCAAATGTGTTGAAGAGAAGAGACTAAAACTAAAATATCATAAAAGCATAAAACATTCTTTTTCTTCTTAATGGATTCTTAATTGGTTACTTTGAGTAAATATACAGGGTGGAGCAAAAGTAGGTTTACAGTTGTGAGTACATGAAAGTTTATTCTTGTATTATTATTTATTAATTATTGCATTATTTTCCATATGAACAACTGTAAGCCTACTTTTTCCCCACCATGTATATACAGTAGTCTCCCCTTATCTGTGGGGAGTAGGTTTCAAGACCCTCAGTGGATGCCTGAAACTGTGGCTAGTACCAAACCATATGTTTTTTTCCTGTACATCCATACTTATGATAAAGTTTAATTTATAAATTAGGCATAGTAAGAGATTAACAACAACTAATAATAAAATAGAACAATTATAGCAATATACTATAATAAAAATTACAGCATATGAGGTTTCTCTTTTTCTATCTAATGATAAACCTGATAACTTAGATGACTACTAAGCATCCAATGGGTGGGGAGTGTATACAGCATGGATCCACTGGACAAAGGGATAATCCGTGTCCTAGTGTGACGGAGTAGGACAGCACAAGATTTTATCACACTACTTAGAACAGCACACAATATAAACTTATGAATTGTTTAATTCTGAAAATTTTCATTTCATATTTTCAGGCTGTGACAACAGCTTTTGCATTCTCAGCATAGAAAAACAGTTCTCAGGGGTAAAAGCAAAACCTGCTGGATCATTGGGTGATCAGGGGATTTCCCTTTACCTTGTACAGTTCTCCATATTTAATCTCATTATTAAAGATCAGGTGATTGCCACAGCCAGAGATAGGGTCCTAGAGCAAATTGATCAGTGGCTAGAATGCTGTCTTCCATTTCTTGACACTATTTGCAGCTTCGTAGTATTGTGATTTTATTGGGGTTAGGAAGTAGTTAATACATTGGAAAACCTTAGATGTGACTTGTTTTTCTCTTAGGAATATTGAGAAGATGAATAGGACATTTTTGAGATTTTCTGGTGTTTTTATGGTCTTTTTCTAAAAGGCACTTCTGGTAATAATAATAATAATAATAATCCCAAATGAGAGAAGAAATATTAACTTATGAAAATAAAATTTCAAAAGGAAAATTTTATGAAATGATTGACTGGCATAAGATCATCATTATTTTTAGAACACATTGGGAGAGGTCATTCATACCTTTATTTATTCATTCACTATCTTCTTATGCATGATTCATTTATTTATTAAAATACAGGGGAGAAACTTTGTGAGGGAAGAGATAAAAATAGACTTTGTTTGAACAGAAGCACAATGTGTACATTGTTGGCTTAAGGCCTGTATTTGACAGAAAGAGTCTGGCTTCAGAGTCATTCATGCCCTGTTATTTAGGACAGAAGACACAGAACAATCATTCTCAGATCAGAGATGATGTTTAAGAAAAAGCCAAGGTTTCCCTTGTTTCTTCTTGTGATCTCCCCTTACTGGATGGAATCAGGTCTCCAGGGCTGGCACATATTGATAGGAAGTGAGTAGGACTCCTCCAGCACCTGTTAAGCAGGAGAGTGACTTCAGAAATTTTAGCTTCTTCTGGAGAAAAGACAGTGTCAGGTGGATCAGAGGAAGAAGAGAACAAGCCTAAAAATCCACATTTTTAGACTCCATAAAAGGAGTAAGGAAAGCTCTTGCTCTGCTCCTTACCATGTATACAAATGTTATGGTAATCTCTTTTTGTCAGGCCAAGAGCTAGTGGGTCTGACATGCTGAGGAAAGTGAAAGTCTCCATCTACAGATTGCTGTAGGAAAGAGTTCGATCTTCCTTTCCTACCTCTGACAAGTAGACAAGGGGAAGTTTTCAGAGTCTATTCAAGCTAGGGTCAACTTGTCTCAGGACTCATCTTTATGCAAAGACTGCAAAAAGAATTTGAAAGTCATGAGCATCTTGACCACTGGAGAAAACCTTTACTCGTTCAAAAATAAGTCTCTGTGGTTTAATTAGCTACCCTTTCGGACATTGATTTTTCTAGCACTTGTACTGAATGTAACTTGTCTTCCAAACTTTACAGAAGAGCCAACTCAAATCCAGCTGGATTTGTGGCTGTATGGAAGTTGCTTGATTTTATTAAGCATGGCTTATGTTCTCTCTCTCTCCCCTGACACTTTTACCTAACTTGCAAAATCAAGAATTTAGAACAAGAGAGAAGCAAACTCTTCCCTCCAAACAAATGCTTTCCCTAGTTCCATTCCCACTTAGATCACATGTGTCTGAAGGCAGTTCTGGTAGCAAGTGTTACAACCTGTGGTGGTTGGGGGGGGGATGATGCTTTTTCTTGGTTGCTTCCTCCTGTGTGCTCCCTATACATGGTCATAGCATAAAGCCACATACCTGTTCCCACCACTTGAAATGTGAGTTCCTTGAGGGCAAGAGTAGAATCTGATTCATCTCTATATCCCTAGCATCTACCATGGAGTCTGTCACACAATCTTAACAGTATTCATTGAATTGAATTGAACTATTTTGGCTCTGAGCTGTACTAGCTGCCATTTGTTCTGCAACAGCCAGTCAAAGACAGCCAGGGAGCATGAGGCAAATCTTTTCAATTTGGGGGAGGACTTGGAATGATTTCATTTTGCTTTGTCTTCTACCTCCTCTCATTGCACCTATTTACCATTTTTCACTGCTGGTTGCTTACTTTTTGTGCAAAGAGAGGTCTCAAACATAGTACAGGATTTTCTGTGACTTTCATGTCTTTTGACTTGGGACTGATGGCTTTGTCATTTCATTCAGCCTTTATAGAGTACAGCGAAATCTGATTAATTGAAACTAACTTGGGGGACGGCCGGTAGGAATTATAGATAGAAAAGAAATGCAATTTTATCACTTTTGAGTTTGTAGAGTAATAAGAAATAGACTAGCAAAGCTCTTGCCAGGAAGTTTTGCCAAATAGAAGTCCTTGGACCTGCTTTAATGAATAAATAAGAACAATGTGCAATTAACATATTTATTGTTTGTAAATTGCTTCTAAAGTGCTTAAAAACAATTTATTCCCACAAGTAGTTTAAACACTTCCCTTGTAATCCTGTTTACACCATAATTTGCCCAGAAAACCTAAAAATAGACACAGCAGCCTAGCTTTACCCGAATGATCACCAACTATGTATTAGTGATGTCTGAACTACAAAGGTATGGCTCTAATATGTTGAAGCCAGTGAGCATGAGAACAATGCTTTGAGGAAGTGGGCAGAATAGATTCCTCCTTTCCTATGTAGTTATTAGTCATAGAGACAGGGGCTTAGAGTTAGTTGCTCAGTCCTATTTAGAAAAGAGGAAAGCTCCCTCACCAGGAAAACAATACATGCCATCATTCTAACCCTCCTCAATGATCTAATGCCAGTTTCCACTGAGGCAGTAAAAATGAGCAAATTTACCTTTTGGATAATTTCACTATGATCAAACAATCCCCAGTGGGCAAAACTAATAGAAGATACATACTGTATTTTGATTGCAGTTTATCTCTAGCAATTATAGATGAGCAATTTAAGTGGCAACAAAGCAAGTCATTTGCTAGAATGAGGCTGTATTTCACGGAGCTTTATCATTTGATGTTCTCCCTATCACTCAGCTAAAGACAGTATGTTTCCTTGGGTGGATCATACATTCTCTTTATTCAGTATCCCGAGGAACAATTACTTTTCTTAATGATAGGAAATTGACAAGAAATGATTTACAAACTTCATTTACACTAAATTTCATTTTTTTCTCCTAAGAGAAATTTAGTTGAAGAAACTTACAGCATTCTGTTTTACGTTTCTGGTACTTCTTAGGAAAATTAACAGGAAGGAGTTGGACAAGAGAAGAGGGATGAGCCCTGGCCTGGGTGTCAGAAGAGCTGAGTTATAAACCCATGCCTGGGTTTCTGACAATCAGATGTGTTATTTTGGGGTAGTCGTGAGGTTCCCTGGGCTTGTTTCCTTGTCTTCAAGCATATCAGATATTTACATTACGATTCACAACAGTAGAAAAATTACAGTTATGAAGTAGCAATGAAAATAAGTTTATGATTGGGGGTCACCACAACATGAGGAACTGCATTAAAGGATCGTGGCATTCGGAAAGTTGAGAACACTAATATCTTGCCTATGTACCTCTTAAGTCTTTTGTGGCTATAGGAAGAGTCTAAGGTCTTTTTGAGTTTTAATGTTTATGATTCTGTGATGGTCATGAGCCCAAAAGGGAATTTTTCAAACCCTGTAGTGAACAGCATAGGATTGTCATATTGCACTAATGATTTCAAGAACCGTTGAAATGACTACATTTGTCAGTAAAGTAACTAAAGGCTCTATCAAGATCTGGAGGAATAATTAATATTGCATAAAAATGTTTTTTTAAATAAATTTATGAAGTATATGTCTCAGAAGGAACTATAGATTGAAAGCAAAAAGCAGTAAGTCAGCCAAAGGACTTCTGTTTCCTACTGTCTGTAAAATTAGACTGGATGGAAGGTCCCCTAGTCCAGGAAGCAGGAGTTTTAGGTTCTTTCTCTGAGTCTGCCAATACTTGGGCATTTGATATTGGATTAGAAAACTCTCTGGACCTCATTTTTCCATCTGATATAAAAGGGAAAATAATGTCTTGCCTATGTTCCTCTTAAGTCTTTTGTGGTTATAGGAAGAGAGCATAAGTCTGGGGCCTGTGAAAAATAATTGCCATACAAATACAAGGTACTATTTGAGAAAATAATTTTTTTAATTGGGTCATTATGATACACTGCTCTATAGGTGTTTCTCATTGGTTAGATTGTAAACACCTTGTTTAAAGGTGTGGATTGCATCATGTTCAGTAATTGTATTACACACTGGCATCTTAATATTAATAAGCATGGGCTTCTAAATTTTTTTACATTTATAAGTGGTACTTTGGATAAATAAAAAAGATAGGAATAGTGGGTTGGGAGACAGAGTTTTATTTTGTTTTTCACTTAAGCCAGTCCTCCATAATGTCTAAATTCTTGAAAATGTTGAAACAAATACAAATTTAGGAACCACAGCAGCCTTTTAAAAAATAGCTTCTTTGGGAACCTTACATTTCTGATTCAATTTATGAAATAAACAAGTGATCTCTTTCTATCTCATAGATAGGTCTAACATAAGGTGTAATTCAATTAACAAACAATGGATGAGCACCTGCTCTGTGCTAGGAAAAGTGACAGGCACTGAAGATATTAACACCAAAGACATGGTTCTTGCCCTTAAAGAGTTTTCAGCCTTGTGAGGGAAACAAATAGGCAATACAATATGTTACAGGATGTGATAGAGGTAAGTATACTACTTATATTTCCTTAGATCACTAAGTGAACACATTTTAGAACTGGAGAGTTTGAGTAACAGGCCAACAATCTTGCTCTGAGGTAGCACTGACCAACAGAACTTTATGTGTTGATGAAAATGTTTTATATCTGTGCTGTCTAATATGGTAACCACTAGCCACATTTGCCTATTGAGTGCTTGAAATGTGTCTACTGTAATTGAAGAACTAAAATTTTACCTTTATTTTTGTTAATTTAAATTTAAATACCTACATAAGTCTATGCTGTTGGACAGCACAGCTGTAGATGAATGGTAGAGGTGGCACACAGTCAGGCTCCAAGGCAGTGCTGAATTGAAATCTCGCATTGCTTTGGATCTTAGAAGGCCCTGATCAAGCTTTCTCAGTCTTTTAATCCTGTTGTTGTTTTTTTCTATCTGTACACTTCACCAGCCTTTGACTGGTTCATTTCCAGCTGACAGCTCTGAATTATGCAAGCTAGTGTGCTTTACTTAACCCTGGAATGAGGTCTTCCTC
>NW_006292920.1:160368-161407 GCF_000327345.1 Myotis davidii | reverse complement strand
TTCCTTCCTTCCTTCCTTCCTTTTTTTTTTTAAGAAAAGAGTTTCCCTGATAGTTCAATCATAACAGATAATGGAAATAGGGCGAAGGAAAACTAATTTATAAGGACTTTTAAATAAAATGTCTCAAATCTTGTCTTTCACATAATTTCAGATAGTATGATGTCATTTCTATTCTCTTTAAGCTGACTTTTCTCTCTCTTACTAGTACACACACATGCCCATGCATAGACACACACACACACACACACACACACACACACTTCAGCTAAGGTCTGCTGTAGGAGATTGGGCTTCTTTTATTCCTACTGACTCAGCAATTAGAGATGTTGGGCTCATATATATATTTTATCTCTTATGCAGAAACAAGACTTCACCATATTATTTCTTTTTCTGGAAGGACAGATAGGCGGAGAATGAGATAAAAAATACTAGTTGGGAATCTTAGAAGGAAAACTATTCATAATGTCCAATGGGAATTTAGTTTAGTTAGAGATATAAATAAGTATTCAAGATAAATCAAGTTTGTGATGTGATAATCAGAAGACTTGTCACATAGTCTTCTGACTACTTTTGGTAGTAAAAGGTTCCATGTCTAGTAATACATAGTTTTAGAAAGCACCTGCACCTATATTGTTTTATTTGATTCTAATAATTAAGTAAGCTACTTAAGACAAATATTATTTCCATTTTATAGATTAGGAAATTGAGGGTCAGAAAGGTTCAGTGATTTCTGCAAGGCCACATGGCTAGCAAGAACTTTTTCTATTTTCACATTTAAGGCTCTGTATTGGAAGCCTTTCTAGGACTTTTCTTTGAACGTTCTGTGATCTTTTTTAGGCATGTAACCATCTTGCCAAAACAATCACAGGGTGACTTAGCCTTAATGAAAGTTGTGTCTACCGGGAAAAAGCATTTTAAATAACAAGGCACAAAGATACAAAAATTTTTATACACACACACACACACACACACACACACACACACACACACACACGCACTAGTAGCCCGGTGCACGAAATTCGTGCATTGGGGGAGGGGT
>NW_006292920.1:158604-159445 GCF_000327345.1 Myotis davidii | reverse complement strand
GTGCATGCCTTGGTTTGCACCTGTTGCAGGCGCGGGAGGGTGACAGTATGCTGGGGGATGTTCGCATGCCAGGGGGGAATGTGCACACCGGAGGCCTCTAGCTTTGCAGATCCGCACACCCCCATGGTGAGGCCAGGAGGACGTCAGTCTGGTCCGCCACAGTGGTTGTCCCTGCGATCCTGCACCTTCTGGGCCAGGAGGCGGATTTTGCGCAGCCAATCCTGGGCGCTGATGGCCTGCAGCCACTACTTCAGCTCAGCCTGCAGGCTCCGCTTGGCATGCTCACAGCTGTCACCACCGCCAGTGGGGAGTAGTGGGGAGGCCGGGGGAGTACAGGCCGCCGGAGGAGTACAGGCCGCCCTCCGCCAGCCTGCCTCCCCTGTCCAAAGGCTTTCTGCGCTGCTCACCTGCCCAGAGTGACTGGGGCTGGGCGGAAGCCAGGCGTCCTGCCCTGCCCAACCCCGGCCGATCCGCCCCTGTGTGAGCTGCTGCCCTGCTGGGAAGGGTCACGGATCTGGGTCCCGGGACTGCGGACAACCTCAAGCGCTGCCTCCCACTCAGCAGGGTCACAGTTCCGGGTCCCAGGACCACTAACAGCCTCAAGCACTGCCCCCCGCCCGGCAGAGTCACAGATCTGGGTCCCAGACCGCGGACAGCCTCTAGCACTGGCCCCCGCCCGGCAGGGTCACAGATCCAGGTCCCCGAACCACGGACAGCCTTGCCCGCTGCTGCCCACCTTCAGTATGCAAATTAGCCACCATCTTGTTGTTTCAGGGTGGGGGTCCCCACTGGGGTGCCTGGCCAGTCTGGGTGAGGGGCTGATGGCTGTTTGCAGCTGTCC
>NW_006292920.1:153599-158313 GCF_000327345.1 Myotis davidii | reverse complement strand
CTCTGCCGGCCGCCATCTTGGTTGGCAGTTAATTTGCATATCGCCCTTATTAGCCAATGGGAAGCGTGTCAGAGGTACAGGTTAATTACCATGTTTGTCTATTATTAGAATAAATACACATGTCTTTATTCGTGTGTGTGTGTGTGTGTGTGTGTGTGAATTAAGACATGGCTGCCTATACCTGTTTGTACTGGGTTAACCCCCCCAAAATGTTTTTTGTTATCATGTAGACACAGTATTGAGCAGACCAGGATGAGGAGTGTGCAAGTTTCCTTTGATAGAAGGGTGTGGGTATATGTAAGAGTGAATGGAGAAAGAGGTGTCTAAGAGTATTTGAAAGACTGACCAGAAGGAAGCTGGGGAGAGAGGAAACTGAGAACAGTATTGGGAAAGGAAGGTAGAACTCAACTACACAGATTAAGGGTATGACTGCCTGACACAGTATGGTGTTATGTTTCTGACAGCATTACATTTTTTTGAGAGTTAAGTTTGGAATTGTTCCTGGTTTTTGCTGCTGCGAGTCATGGTAGAGGGAGAGTGAGGTGTTCCCCCTCATTATTTCTTAATCTTCCTGCAGGAGGAAATTGTTATAGTTGTGTTCACTGCCCTTGAACCTGTCATGTTTAAGCAGGCTAGGGTATTTTTTTCCCCTCCCAAATAGTACACCCAGGCAGCCAGTCCTAATTACTTCTTTTTTATTGCATTTTCCAGAATCCTAATGAGGTGTGGCCTAGTGGTGTAAATGCAGGACCCAGAGTGAGAAATCTTGAATTCCAGCTGCAGATGCAACATTGCTTCCCTCTATTAGAGGCCACATCTCTTAACCTGTTCTGTCCCGTTTTAATGGGCTTAATAATATTTATTTAGCTTATAATGGCAGCAGCAGGATTAAGTAGGTAATGTTGGTTAAAGGCAAAAATATAAGCAAGAAAAAATAAATGATAAGTTTTTGTGTATTTTGTGCATTTCCAAATGCTAATTAATTTTTCAGGATGATATAAACAGGAGGCTCCCACTTCACTGCAGGCAATAAGCACCTCACAGAAATCTTGCTGGCTGGATGAGAAGCAAAACTCTGTGCCATGAGCTCTGGAGAACATGTAGCTAGCTACATTCAGCCCCACTTTCCAACTTGGGTGTTTGTTTTCTGCCCATCTAAAAATATTCTTTTCCCTTACGGTTTCTCTAAGGTTTAGTAAATTTTCTCTCTCCTGAAACCTTTTTTACTTACTGTTACCACTACAAAATGACTATTGTGATTCAGTTGTGGGGGCAAGTGATATCTTTGGATGATAGTCTGTTAAACATTCTGGAATTTTTTTGATAGTAAAAGGTTCCATATCAATGCAAGGTGCTTTAGTGATTGTTTTGTTGGTGCATTATACAACTGCATAACAGATTTGTAATACTCTGACAATTTCAAGCTGATAATATTAGTCACTCTGCAAGATGTAATTATGACTTGACTGTGCACGGTTGCCAGCACTCCTATGTCAGATTAGCCTTCGACTAATTTCTGTTTCCAAATGAGGTCAAATTCTAACCTGCCCTCCTCCCGACACATAAAATGAGAAGGTCTATTAGAATTTGGGAGGGCAGGTAGGGGTTTTTAGAGAATGAGTATACATTTTCATTATTTCCTTGAGTCCTCTTCCTTTCTTATATCATCTTCTCATTTGTGGTTCATGAAGTGAGACTAAAGAGTAACTCTATCTTGCCTCCGACACTGATATGCTGCAATGTTCATTTAAGTTGCTAGAAACTGAAGGCTACTGTGGATTTCCTTCAGTGCTTAATAATTTCAACAGAGCCAAATGCTCTTTGTTTAGACTTTATCATAATTAGAGGGTTGCCAATGTTAAGCAACCATAAGTTTGATTTTGAAAAATGTTTATTGTGCCTCATTAAATTGGAAATTAGTACTTAAAAGATCAGAAATAAATAATGTTTATATTTTATATTTTTGTGACAGTAAATATAAGAGGATGCTGTGTGTGAACATCCTTGACTTTGTGAATTCCAGTGAGTGAACTGAGACATACCCACCCTCTGTTTGCTGTGGCAGTAATCACAATAGTGGAGACAAAAGAGAACTATGGAGGATTTCATTGACCACAAACAATAAAATGGCCTGTTATATTGTATCTAAGTAGGAACATCAATATTATAGTCTAACACATTCAGTATTTCTAAGATGGTAACATTATTTGTTTTTGTTGGTATGGTCACATATTACCGGCTTGAGCAATGAGCTGGTACAAGGGAAATGAATTTAGAATGGTATGCCAAAGGCTGTTACACCTTCACTCTTAAATAAGTTTGTGGAGGCAACTGGGTTTTAAGCGATGTATAGCACAAATAATGAAATTGGGGTTGTAACTGGATTTGGAAGTGTTAGTTTTGTTCACAAAGACAGGGCTACCTGCTACTTCCCCTCCAAATATTTTTAAAGTCTTTTAAACTGACAAGGCTTACTCAATATGAATTGTACTCTGAAGGCAGTCAGGGCTACATAACTTGCTAAGTAACAGAGAATCGAGGAACCAATAAAATAAAATTTAATGGAAAAGAATGGACCAGCTCAGGTTCTGAGAGTTCTGGGCCTTTGCTCCTACTGTAATTCCCTGTGCCATTGCTTGTGGAAGTTCTTATATTAGTTTCTTATTGTCAGTTGGACCAGTTTTACCAAATCATAGCTTCTGAAACAGGAGACACCCCCATAAGTCATCACTAGTCATCTTAAGTCATCTTGTAATGATGGTTGCCAATGTTCCTAAAGGACAATTGAAATTGTCACCAAGGTTCCAGGGAAGAAAGTAGCTCATTCCTGGATCTCTTGAGCTATGCAACAGGGCTCTCCATCTAGATCTGGAGAACTATCTTAAGTTAGTGTGTGCCAAATTTATCTTTGTCTAACTGCTAGATTATACTCTCCTGGCCCATTCACTGAAAGTAGCCAAGAAAGTCATTCTAAGAAAAATAGATATGAAGCAGGCTAATCACTTCCCTGTCGTTACCATCTTGTGTTTGCTTTCCATTTCAGTAAGTAGTTAATGCCAAGAATAGTGCTCCTGGGGATTTTGCTTGTTGTTCTCGTTTTTGTGACATGTTCTAGCTGAGTCAGTATTTAATATCGCTGTAGCACTTAACTTGTGTTTGTTTTCTTGACTGTTTAAGGGGGTAATAACTGTTGGCACAAGCTTGTAAAGTACTTTGATATTTGGGGATAAAAGGTACTCTATACCTGCAAAATAGCTTTAATGTGTTGTAGGTACATATTTGGGGATATACATTGGACTCCGGGGTTTGTTTCACTGGCAAATGTGGTTGATAGTTATTTACTTCACAGGTTGAATTTTGTTTATGTGGGTTGAGAAAGTGTGACTCACGTGATTGGATTCATAATTTTATTTACTCTTAAGGTACTTTAACCCACACGGAGGTCTTGTTTATTTTGCATCTGTGCATAGAATAGGCATCAACTTGTTCCTGAGAGCTTTTTATTAAATAGGAGTTTGTCTTCAATGAAATTAGGAGACATGTGTAAAACAACTACATAATATCTGAAAGCACATTAGAATGGCAAGAACTTTGCAGGGTGAAGGAAGTGCAAAGGAAAATACCCCAAATAAGCAAACCCCGTGGTCCTTAAGATCCTTCAAAAGGCTGAAGAATTAGGTGGAAATAATAATGTGGACTAAAAACAGGGGGATTGGTTAGAATTTTAAGAGTTACAGTAGTACTTCTCACCTCATGGTTGGGTGTTGGTTTTTCCTCCAACCCAAAGAAACATAAAAAAAGTTATTTGTTGGTAAAATTAAACCAAAGTGGAGATGACTCATCAGGCACAAGGAAAGGTAAAGATTGGCAAGTGAAAAGAAAATTCATATTGAATGCTGAAACCCCTATCATTCTTTTCCCCACCTACTTCCCAGAACGCCTGGAACCAGCCTTATACTATTAGGCAAGAGGATGTTGGGTTTTCCTCTGGAGAAACTAAAAAACCCCAGAGTTAACAGCTATGGAATCGACAATTAGGACAATCACCAATTAAGAACGTGACTTAATACTCCATCACCCTACAGCAAAGCCTGTTGATAAAAAAGCCATGGCAATGCACAGAGAACTTCATGTCCACCTTTTTATTCCTTCACAATTAAATATGAGTGGCAAGGATGCCAAGTAATTTAATGGGGAAACAGGAAGGTCTTTTTAAAACAAGTACTTCTGCAATAACTGGATATGGAATGAAAAAAAACTCAACCACTACTTCATTCCGTTCACAAAAATAATTTGTGATGGATTGTAGATCTAAATTTAAAAGAAAAACTATGAAGTTTCTAAGGGAATATCTTTACTACCTTTGGGTAGTGACAGATTTCTTAAAGAGGACACAAAAAGCACAATTTAAAAACTTTTAGATGAATATCTTTTTGATATATATTGCAATTATTTCAAACAATCTAGATTATGTTTTACTCTTCTTTATTTTTTAAATTTATTTTTTTAAAATATATTTTATTGATTTTTCACAGAGAGGAAGGGAGAGAGATAGAGAGTCAGAAACATCAATGAGAGAGAAACATTGATCAACTGCCTCCTGCACATCTCCCACTGGGGATATGTCCGCAACCCAGGTACATGCCCTTGACCGGAATCGAACCTGGGACCTTTCAGTCCACAGGCCGACGCTCTATCCACTGAGCCAAACCGG
>NW_006292920.1:148169-152282 GCF_000327345.1 Myotis davidii | reverse complement strand
GAGACCGGCAAGGCAGGCGTGGAACGTTGGAGTCCTCCGTCACTGAAGCAAGCAAGCCTCATGTTAGCGTCAAGCTGCCTGGCTACTGGCTGCCATCTTGGCTGGCAGTTAATTTGCATATCGCCCTGATGACCCAATGGGAAGGGTAGTGGACATATGGCTAATTACCATGTTTCTCTTTTATTAGATAGGATTATTGACTATGTTCACTATGCTGTTCTTTGCATACCCATGAATACCTTTATGACTGGCAGTTTATGCTTCTAAATACCTTCATCTTTTTCACCCATTCCCCCTAACCCCCCTCATATCTGGCAAGCATCAATTTTTTCTTTGTATCTATGAGTTTGTTTCTATTCTGTGAGCTTTTTACAAGCAGACTATTTTAGAGTGTACAATGGCCCAAAAAGAACATAGAAAAGGGTCTCAGATCCTAATTCAGAAGCCTATGCTTATCTCTTTAATGGTATGGTGCTTAGCCTGGTCTTTCAGAAGGCTTCTTGCTTCTGAATTGTATATATTCCTGAAAGTTCCTAGGTTTGTCAAGGAGGCTGTTGTAGTAAAATTTGCAACTGGGTTGTTCTTCTAAAGGCCTGACATTGACCCAAAGATGAAGGTAGAGAAAAACATGGTCCCTAGGCCACCTTTGTCACCTCTAGGTAGTCTGACCACATCAATGGTGTCAGTGAAATTTGAGTGAAGATAAAAGGCCACCACGAGAGAAACTCAACTTGACTTGTTGGATATTAACCACCTGGCCTGCGTTTCCCATTGATATCCCTGTTCTGAAACCCACTGGAATCCTAGAGAAGCAGCTGTTGCACTGTCAATCTGTGATTCAAAGGTCTCCAATCTGACAAAACCTTATCTTCTCACAGAAATTTTATGTACTTTGGTTTGGAAACACTATCTTGTGTCACTATTGCCATCCCTAGACATATGGCAGAACTGATGGATTTAGATGGCCAGAAAGCACCTAACTGTGTCATTTTATCCCTGCCAGTTATACCCAGACTACTGTGTATTTATAAGGTAATAATTGGGAGTAAGGACAGACAACAAATTATAACTATAGAAGATAGTATGCAGAATGGATGCTTTCTGAAATATTTTGCAGAATGGGCTAGAGCAAAGGCAAATACAGATGAAGAAACAGTGGCACAAGGTGATGAAGACTGTGGGAATGGAGCTGAAGGGACATACACAAGCTACATTTAATAACTTTAAGAATTTTATAGCCCATTTAATAGGAGTGGGAGGTGATGTGGGTTTGTATGTGTAACAAATATAAAGGCCAAATCCTCCTATGTGAGTCACCTACCCTCATCCAGTTATTAGGGAGTTATTTAGCTCTATAAAATAGTAGTGTTATTCTCAAAGTTTCATTGTAATAGCTTGTGTACAATTATATGTATGTATCTGCAGGTAAGTGGTATGTGCCAATCTGTGTATGTGTGTGTGTGTGTGTGTGTTTATTTTTCATGTTCTTCTGAATGGCTGACATTTTAAACACCTCTGATAAGAGGTTCACTAGTTTGTGACCTCCTTTTGGTGCAACCCATGTCTTTCTTTTTCATCTTCAGTGTTCAGTGCATGCTTATTGTATGGACAAATGAATGAATTAATTAGAACCATTTTGTTTTAGAAACCTAGAACTCTTGGAGTTTGAAGGGAGCATTGACATCATTTCGGTTATTCATTTTATAGATGGATAAATTAAGACCTCAAGAGGGATAAGTAATTTATTTAAGGCTATCATTAAGTCAGCAACGAACATGGGGAGGGAATAGGGAATCCAGGTCATCCTATTATACCACATTGTTCACTGTAGTGTGTGTGTGTGTGTGTGTGTGTGTGTGTGTGTGTGTGTGTGTGTGTGTGCATGTGTGTGTGTGTGTGTGTGTATTAGGGCTGGGGTGTGTGTGTAAGCATGGTCAGGGGAGCTTACTTGGCTTATTTTCCAGTTCAGGTAAATATGAGCATTCTAGTGATGGCATTTCTTGGGATGGTGCCTTTATTTCATCTTCACTAATTCCTGCTTCAGTTGCTGTTCTAGCTAGAGGGATGATGGCTTTATTTTTATATAGAATTTACATTTTCATTTTTACATGTTAGGGATAGGAAATTAGAAAAATCCATTTTTCAATTCATTTTCTAAAAAAGCCTTTGTGAGGAGATGCCATTTAAACATCTAAAACAGCAATCACTTTTAGAAGGGTCTTTTCATCATTGATCAATATGCACAATTATCATTACTAGATGTCAGCAGTTAAAAAAGGACCAACATTTTAAAATCACTTTGCTGTACATCTGACTTGGGATTCCAGTTTTATTGTTTATATTGCTAAAATGACTAAGAATTAAAAGTTAAAAATATGTAGTTAGCATATTGCAGTTATAATGCTTCTCAGTTTGATGGGACTTTTAAAATGTAATTTAAAATGGCTGTTTATTTTCAAATGAAAACCTAAAGGTTTGAGGAATCACTGTTTTAATCTCAGAGTCTGCAACACTTTTTAGCTTTGTGTAGTAACCTGGGGATTTGTGCCACTGGGCAGAGTCTAGTCCTGAACATCTGCATTTATTGGGCTTCTTTCTCCTTAGGGTTGAGGTCTTTCCTGGTGATAAATGTGGTTCGGAGAGAGTCACAGTCAATGTGACTAGGGTACAATTCTGAACTGTAAAAGTAAGGCAAAATGACAATTAAAGTAGGGCGTTCTGGTACCTTGGGGGCCTGACAAAGTGAAAATATTTGAATTCTGATGTGTCAGATTTATTAACATAGAGACATAATTACATACCACCCACCCAAATATTTCACTAGAAACCTCATATATCCAGAAGGGAGTTGGAAATAGAAAGTAGCAAGCAAAAAATACTTCTTAGGTGGAAAAAACAAACAAACAGAAAACCCCAAAACCCAAATATTGCACAAAAGTTTCTATATTAAAGATCATGTAATTTCCTATTGAAATAACAACATCTCAGCTCTCTATCCAGAACTTATCTTTTATTTTCTAGAGTAATCTAACAAATATAATTATATAGATTCAAAGAACACAATTGAGTAGAAGTATCAAACTCAAAATGGAAGAGAAGCACTTTGGAATATACTAATAGCACCTAGGAGTAACAATTCTGATTGTTAGATAGTAGATTGGTTGGGGAAATGTTAAAATTAAAGACAAAATTTCAAAAACACAGGGGTCAGCGAGTATATGGCCAAAACCTGCATGCTATAAAGATTTATGTTCAGATAAGTGTTCCTAAAAACTAATAAGCAACTATGTGATACACTTTAGAATAAGGCAGAATGCTTAGGATTTTAATGGTTTTAGTCCTTATAGGGGAAGGCCCTAAGCTATCTTAAAAGCTCAGCTATCCAGATGTATTTATTCTTTAGGTTTTCAGAAAGTCAAGATTTTATTAAACCTAAGTCTAGTGAAAAGTCTGCTTTCAGTGAATTCCTAGGATAAAGACTTTTAATTAGAGACAGAATTTGGGAGAAATATCCTATATAATAAAAGGGTAATATGCAAATTGACCCTAATAGCGGAATGACCGGGAATGACCAGTTGCTATCATGCACACTGACCACTAGGGAGCAGATGCTCAATGCAGGAGTTGTCTCCTGGTGGTCAGTACGCTTTCAGCAGACTCATGGCTGGCCAGCACAGCGGTGGTGGTGGGAGCCTCTCTGCAGCAGCGCTAAGGGTGTCTGACTAATGGCTTAGGTCCACACCCCCAGGGAGCGGGCCTAAGCCAGCAAGTGGACATCCCCTGAAGGGTCTCGGACTGTGAGAGGGCACAGGCCAGGCTGAGGGGACCCCCCCACTGAGTGCATGAATTTTCATGCACTGGGCCTCTAGTATTAAATGATAGGGAATTGACTTATTTACCACTGAGACTGGAAATAAAAGTTTGCTCTAGACCAGCCGTGTGCAAACTATGGCCCACGGGCTGGATCCGGCCCGTTTGAAATGAATAAAACTAAAAAAAAAAAAAAAAGATGATGGGCCCAGGGAGGGAAAATGGCGGAGGTATAAAGGGACGTGTCCTGTGCCTTCTCCTGGAGCAGATAAGGGTGAGCAGCTGAAACGGGTAACATACAGC
>NW_006292920.1:113916-142599 GCF_000327345.1 Myotis davidii | reverse complement strand
GTATAGATAAAAAAAGAGAACAATAAATGTGAATCATTCATAACCCTACCACCAAGAGACAACAACTATTTATACTTCTGGTAACTTCCTCTTAGTCTTCTCTCTGTGTGTGTTTTTATGATACTGGAGCAGCCGTGGGCAAACTACAGCCCGCGGGCCGGATCCGGCCCATTTGAAATGAATAAAACTATTGAAATAAAAGACTGTACCCTGTTATGTAATGATGTTTACTTTGATTTATATTAGTTCACACAAACACTCCATCCATGCTTTTGTTCCAGCCCTCCGGTCCAGTTTAAGAACCCATTGTGGCCCTTGAGTCAAAAAGTTTGCCCACCCCTGCTCTAGACCCATTTTTTATTGTCAAAATTAGGTTTTTCAGAAACAAATGTCTCTTTGCTGTGTTCTTGTGTTAACGTGGCTGTCTCATTAGAGATGGGGACATTTCCTAGTCAAATTAATGTGACATTTAGAGAAAATTTCCCCATTCAAATGTTTCATGCTATTTGCCATTTGGAATACTTAAACAGGGGATTGGAATAAGGTCAAGTAAATTTTGATTAAATAAGGCTAACCAAGAGCCAATGCATTCGTGCAAAAAAGAAAAGCTCTTTTATTATTTCTTAAAAAGTTTATTTGTGCTGTGTTCAGTATCCTATACTGAGGTGACCTTGGCAGATAATATGATAAAAAAGGTACCATCTTCTAAACAGCTGGGTTTGCCTTAGAAAACACAGCCACATTAGGTTAAATTCAGTGGCTAGTCCTTTGCTGAGGACAGTTCTCCACTCTCAATGTACAATAGAATTACCTGGGAAGTTTTCTAAAAATACCAATTCTTGGGCCTTACTCTAGGCCAATTACCTCAGAATCTGTTGGAGTGGGACCTTGGCAACAGTATCTTAACAGCAAACAAACAAAAATACCCTCCTCCAATTCCCTAGTTGATTCTAATGTGCAGTTAAGGCTGAGAACCACTGGCCTAAGACATGCAAACTATTCATTGAGAAAAGATTTCCTTCTTCAGGGTGGCCTGAGTACCATTCTTTGTGTCACCTGGAGTGTAAAAAAATTTTCCCCTTTCAAGGCACAGGAGTTGGGTTTGAACGCACACCTTAAATCAGTATGAGCAAGAACTCTTGATGTAAATATACACAGACCTATAGTAGGCCACCAGTTAGCTTAGTTGTTTGGACTGTAGTACTAATGAGGCCAGAATAGTGTAGTCTGGCCAGTTAGAATAATTCTGTTGCATAGATTGTATCCATAATCCCAATCAAGCTGCCTCAAAGAGAGATGTTTCTTCTTTTAACTCAGTGCCTGTGAGTGAGAATCCTCATGGTGAGATATAGTATTCCACTAAGACCAAGAAATAGTATAGTCACCAAGGATAAAATTGGTAGGATTTTGCTTATTTGCTCAAATGTGTAGTTCTGGCACCATGCCTGGAGGTCATGTCTCTGCAGAGTTCCATATCTGATGCCCAGTGCACAGAGGTTGGATGTCTTCATATGCAAAGCTATGCAAAATATTTACTTGAAAACTGGTTCGTTAACATGACATCATTGTGGGATATTGCTTATGCTTTCCCTGCAAAGCCATTATCTTCTTGATTTCCTTTTTTTTTTTTTTTGCATCAGTGTGTCTATTAACTTTCTTAAGGGAATGATTTAGTAAGTTTGGAGACAAATGGAACATGTGCATGCTACTCTTTTATTGCCTGAGTGAAGTCAGATATCTGATCCTACTTGGATTTTTGGATCTGTAGGAAGCAAGGGATATCATGACTCATGATTCCCACCACGAGTCATGATAAATACAGTTGAATTTCCCCTTCGGACTTATGTTCTACTATCCCTATTTTATAGAGGAGAAAAGTGAGGCACACGGAAATTAAGAAAAATTCACAAGGTTGCACAGTGAAACTAAATAATTGAACTCTTGAGTGTGTAATTAATTCCCTGTTTTAATTGGATAGTGTGCTTTTTTTAGGTGTTTGGGTGACTTCCATTTGTTAAATTATATATTTTACTGAATATCATGGAAGAGTGCTTTTACCCAATACCATTTTTGGCTTATGATGCTGGTATAAGAAATTAATTCAAGAAATGCTTGTTGGTTGACTGACTGATAGATAACCTCTTTCAGCAATACTTCCAGCATTGTATTCCCAGTGCAGCTTCAAGTTTGCCTCCTCCTCCTGTGTTCACAACAATTTCAATATCCATTTTCTTATGAACTGACCCTTTTGATTTTTACTCTTCCAATTCATTCCTTCCAACAGCACTAAGATACTTGTGGTTAACATTAATGTGGATTTTTATCCTCTAGATAAAACAATGAGAGTGGATATTAGATAGACCATCATCAAATGAGGGGCAAGTGGTAGTCATGGACATGCCTGAGTGGGTGCAAGATATTGACAGGATTTCCTTCTCATACCGTCTCCTCCTTTCTCCCACCGAGTCACCAATTCCATCTAGATACTCACCTTCTATAGATACTTAAGGGCCCCACCCTGACTGTTGGTAGTTTGGTGCTCATGTAGTAGTTGGATCTGCTATCACCTGTCCTGTTTACTCCTCTCCCAAACTATGAGCTCCTTGAAATCAAAAGCTGCATAAGAGCTTAGCAGTTAATGTCTGGCAGGTAGTCATGTGAAAGGAATCTGCCTTTCTGCTAGCTAGACAGCTATTGTGTTTCCTTTTCCAGGCACTTTCAATTGAAGTGATTTCAGAAAGCCCTAAGGAATGGTGAGAATAATGAGGACTTCTGTTAGAATGGCAGGGGATTGGAGGAGATGTGTTTGAGCATTTTTCAATCTATACAATGGTTCAATGAGAGTAGTACTTTAGTGTTGGGGGTAAGGTCATCTTAACTAAGACTAGTAACATCGCTGCCAATATTTCCAGGTATTCCCACTTTCTAAGGCTGCTCCCCTTTATTATCCCCGACCTCTGGTGCTCATAAGCTGTTCTCCCATCTTTTTCATCTGGCAGGTATTCTGCATTTGCTTGCTTGTGTAACGCAGGTGCTCAGGCAGTCCACTGTAACCAGATTAGACAGTGGTGTTTTAACGGTAGGAGCTGAGACAGGGGTTTGCGTGCTAACTTCATGTTTCACATGAAAGGCTTTGGCACCTCCTGTGGACTGCCCTTCACCCAATTTTGGCATAATACTTGTTTGCCTTTATAACTGTGATAAAATGAAGGCTTCCCTGCATAACCAGCACTGAGTTAAATACCTTAAAGGGAAGTGCAGAGTTTAAATCCACAGTGGGGGATTACCTTGCATATCCATATCTATGAAATAAATATTTTAACATGTTAATTATCTACTACTAATAAAAATACCTTTGAACTTCGAGTCAATTTTATGGGCACAGAATTGTGTCCACTAGGGAATGGGAAGCAATTAGTTTCTGTAAAGGTTGTGGGTCATGCTGTATCTTCCCCTAAGTGGCTGCATGGTCATTAGCCAGCCTCATTCTAGGGGATGTTTGTGTCAAGTTCATCTTGGTCTGCAGGTGAGAGCTGCGTCCACAGAAACCCCAGTGCCCCACGAAGGCGGTAGGCATTACTCAGGTTGTTGCTCCACTATGCCCTTGGTTCTTGATTCATTCATTGCTTATTGCCCAGTAGAAAAATGCCCCCCACCCCAGGTAGGACAGTTTGGCTCTTTTTATGAATCATCTATGTAACATTTTTAATTTTTTCCCATTGCAGACTGAAAACTATTCTTTTGACTCCAACTATGTGAACAGCCGTGCTCATTTAATCAAAAGGTATGTTGGTTTGCTTGCCTATTTTTACAACTAAGCTTGATATAATATAAAAAGCAAAACAGGTTAACTTTTTTTAAGGATGCCTTTTTCAGATTTTAAAATGAACACCTAGCCCTGGCCTGTGTGGCTCAGTTGATTGGGCATTCTTGTGCAGGGAAAGGTTAAGTCCTGGTCAGGGCACATGCCTGGGTGGCTGGCTCAATCCCCAGCAGGGGGCGTGTAGGAGGCAGCTGATCAATGTTTGTCTCTCACATAGATGTTTCTCCCTCTTTCTCCTCCCTTCCTCTCTCTCTCTAAATAAAAAATTAAAAAACCTTTAAAAAATAAGTTAAAACATAAAATGAGCCCTGACCGGTTTGGCTCATCTTATTGTAGAATATTTGGAAAATTCAGAAAAGCATAAAAAGCTAAATAAAAATCACTACTACCCCAAAATAATAACTTTTGGCATTTTATCATATTTCTTTACATCTAAATGTATGCATAAACACAAACTGAAAAATAAAGTTGGCATTATAGTATATGATGATTTAGAAATCTAATATTAGAGAACAGATACATTCAAATTCATGTTATCATAATTACTTTTGCTTTTCACTGTACATAGAGAAATTTTAAACATTTTCTTATGTGGAAGTTAAGTAAATTTCAAGGTTGTTGTTGTTTTGACAATATTGAAATTATTCTGAAGTTATTTTAATGACAGATAAACGAATTCCTTATTTTTTTAAAAAAAAATTGTATATGAGAGAGGGAAAGAAAAGAAATTTGCCTTATTCAATACTTCCTAAAATTTGGAAGTGTTTAAAATGAAACAAAGTGAGATTTATATGATGGTTGGTCATAACTCAATTATCCATGAAGCCTCAACATAAGTGAATGCAGAGATGATTACTGCCAAGGAAGATTCCATCTGGTGCCCAGTGGGGGCAAGATAAGGGGTTCAGGAAAACCTACAAGGAAGGAGAGCTAAGCAAAGCAAGAACTTGTGTAGAAAAACCAGTACAGACCAGTACAGACAATGGAGATATCCTCTTGGATGGCTGAGTGATTATTTTGCAGCTAAAATTGAACCCTAAATGTGTTTGTTAAAATACTAGAAATTAAATAGAGGCACAAACAAGGTATGTTAGAACTGCAATAAAGAAAATCTGAAAATTCCGTTATTATTTTAAAAATCTTTATTGTTGGAAGTATTACATATGTCCCCCTTTTCCCCCCATTGACCCCATTCAGCCCACCCCTGCCCCCCAACCCAGGCCTCTACAACCTATTGTCTGTGTCCATGGGTTATGCATACAGATCCTTTGGTTGATAATTCCCAGCATCCACTTTCTCCCCCCCCCCCCCCCCCAGCTTTCCTCTGAGGTTTGACAGTCTGTTTCATGCTTCTATGTTTCTGGATCTATTTTGTTCATCAGTTTATTCTGTTCATTAGATTCCACATATGAAAATTCTATTATTTTGCTGTCTCTAAACCCATGAATGTACATCACCAGAAGAGTAGGATTTGCAGAATAAACTAGCTTGTTGTACAAGCAGCTTTAATTCATACCTAGTTTATTTCACGATGCTGCAGTAAACCCTGAAAACATGCTAAGTTTATCTGTATTGGTTTGGAATCACTTGTGACTTTAAGTGATAATCATTAAATATCTGAAAACAAATATCACAGGATTATTCTCATAGCATAGCTTGGACTTTATTTTTTTAAAGGGGTTGTGAGGAGTTCATTCTTGGCCCACAGAATAAAAAACAAAACATGAGGGATTCAAAATTATCTGACTAATTTGTTTTAGAGCAAAAATACCTTCTTTTGTGCACTGATTAGAGTTATTTTGCAGCAGAAATCTGCTTTGTTTTCCACTTCACAGCTATCATTTCAAAGCTCATTTTCCCCACCCTGGATTTTATTTATTTATTTTAATTAAATTTTGTTTTTCAAAACAATCTACATTCAATATTATTTTGTATTAGTTTCAGGTGTAAAGCATACTTTACAAAGCGTCCCCCCCAATATTTCCAGTGGGGACTGGTGAAAAAGTTGAAGGGATTAAGGAGTACAATTTGGTAGTTACAAAATAGTTATGAGGATGTAAAGCAAAGCTCCTTAAAAAAACCAAACTTCTGTTAAAAACAGGGACTTGCCTTATTTTCATAAGTTCCTTGGACTAACTGTGGGTACCTGGGAATTCTAAACCAGGTTCAACTGAGCATGAGCCTGCTTTTCATAGCATGGCCGATAGCTAAGATTCCTGGAGATCTTCACCATCTTAGGTTAGCCCTGGATATCCAATATACATACAAGGCAGATTGATAAGATGAAAACTTACATTTAAACATTTTATTTTTGGCTTAAATGCATTTCCACAGAAGCTTTGGGACTCACTGGAAACCTCTGATTTTGATTAATTACTTTTTTATTGATTTTTAGAGAGAGAGAAGAAAGAAACATGGATTAGTTGCCTCCTGCAGCCACCCGGACTGGTGACCAGTCCTGCCACCTTTGGTGTTGTCTCTCCAACCAACTGAACCACACACTGGCTAGGGCTTTATATGTTTTTGTTTACACACATGTACCCACAAAAGGCACAACCTGGACTTAATGGGCTATCAGTGGAAAAGTTTCCTGATGTTATCTGCAATCAAAGATAGTGGTTTGTTTTTTGTTTTTGTTTTTCACTAGGGACCACATTGATTAAGAGGAAACATCTGAAATCTCAGGGACACATACATTTTTGCCAAGTTCTGTTTCTGGAATCTTGAGGGCTTTGGAAAACCACAAAAGCCTTGGAATTTATGGGATCAATTGGGTTCAGACAAAGAACAACACCTGCAAAGATACAGAAACCTTGTGTGCTATGCTTTTCTGAAGACTAACCATTTTAAATGTAAAATGTGTGGAAATGTCAAAAGAGAGTGGTTTCTAACACCAGGTGATAAAACCCTGTAAACCATGTTCAATAGCTCACAGTGATGTTTGAAAGGGGTTTTGGATGCCTACATAAGTGCCATATGTAGTTTACTGAAGATAATGCCTGGAAAAAGCTGCTGGCCAGGAAATTGTGAATCTGACATCAGTTTTAATCTTACAATTTAGTCCCTGTTTCTTTGAATGCCAATCCAATTTCAGGCCAACTTTGAGAACTTCCTTTCCTATCCATTCTCTCTTCCTTTACTGACTTTCTACTCATCTAAGGATGATTCATTCTTGGACCTTCTTGTTAACTGTCTTGATCAGACTGCTTACATAGAGGTTTCTTTTTTTCTCTCACATCTATCTCAGGTAAACCAATAGAAAGCTAAAGGGCAAGGAGTGCTCCTAGCACAAATCAAGGTTGAGAAGGGTAAAGAGTGGATGGGAAAGGGAAAAGGAAGATATATGGCACATTCCCCATAATGTTATGCAGTGAGGAATTTTGTTTTATATTTCTGTATTTTCTTCCAGAACGTTAACTGCAAACTGCAGGTGTACCCAAGGCATGTATTGGAGTCCCAGCTTAACAACACAAGACAATTCGGAATTTTTTCCTGGATAGACTCCCTTTCTGCTATGTTTGTTTCCTTGCTATCTTCTCAGAGCAAGGAAAGCCAACAGTAGTACTTTGCCCTAGCTGCACCACTCTTTCTTCATGACTGGTTTCTGTGCTCCTGTCTGATATCTGCTCTTGCTGTGCTTTTAGAGCAATATCAAGCAGGGCATGGGGCTGTAGCTCAAAGAAAGTAATACAGACAATGAACAAGGTACTGAAGCAGTGTGGAAAGGAAAATGAGCATTGGCTTCTAAACCATGCATAGTGCTTTCATTTTCCACCCAAATTGTCCTAAGATTTTCAGCACCTAGTATGGTGCCTTGTCTATAAAAAAATGCTGATATCCGTTTATTGAATGAATGGGTGAAATAAGTTGAAGAAAACCTCAGCATTTTTCCATTACAAACTAGCACTAAACTTTCCTTCCAGCCAGAAATTTCTGAAATTTAATGTGCATTAGAATCACTTGGGAGGCTTGTTAAATGCAGTATCTCTAGCTCCATCCCTAGAGGATTTCCAGTTTTCACAGGTTCCCAAAATTATTGTGATACAGGTGGTCCAGGAACCACTTTGGGATCTTCCCAATATTTCTTAAATATAGTTACAGTATTCTTTTTTACATTCATTTCTTTCTAATTTTTACTCTCAGATTCCATTCCCTGGGTATGTGGTGTCACCTATTAGGAATATATGACCTGTTTCCTTTCAGATTATCCTGTTTTTTTGGAAATATTTTTAATATTTTAAAAGGAAAATGCAGGTCAGAATTTGAATAATGTTTATTCATCGAACATTTTCTGAGTAACTATTATATGTAGAGTCTTGTTGTAGGTGTTTTCAAACAAGTCTGTCCCTCTGTTGACTATCAGGTCAATAATAGAAACATTTGCATTTATAATACCATTACAAACAGATACTCTTAATTTATTGTCCCACAAAAGTTGGTTTAAAAGTTGTCTCCCAAGAGATACACAGGTAATAAAGCAAGTGCAATCAGCATTTTAAAATGACTGGCATAAATTGTTATTTGTTTGGGGTGAGTATCCGTTTACCAGGCTGTTTTAAAAATATGCAGCATCTTGCTCACTGGGTCTGAAACTGACTTACACAAATTCATTCGTTAAGCCACTAAATGTCCTTACAGTATCAGAATAAGTGATAATTTGTCAGATAGGCAAACTGATCTTTAAAAGAGCTAACTATTCCAAGGTTTGGGGGAGATGTATATACCCTTTTCCTTTTTCTTTTGAGAATACATAACTTTTCATGCTTACACTACCAGTCCCTTACTTCCTAGTAGCCAATTCTTCACTATTTTATTATTTCTGTCCTTTCTACCTAAAAGTAAAAAGTCCTGAGATCGTTTATAATATTCAGATGCATATAAAATAGAATAATCAATTTTAAAAAGGCAGATCCAAAACCAATTAGGAGAAGCTACATCCCTGGCATCCAAATCACTGCAATTAAACATTATATTTACCTTGCAGCTCTTGGAAAGGCAAGACAAAATGGTAAGTGTACCAGGGCATATAGTCTCATTTTTCAATAAAGGAAGGATATACATTTGACAGGAGAATTTTTTTTCCTATTCCTGAATTTTAGGGAAAATGAACATAGTGGACAAGGTCTGACTATATGGAAGATGTAGAAACATTCTTTAAACATACATTTTCTACATCAATCCTAAAAGACTATAATATTTAATTATAACTAAATGAAAAAATTGCCATATGGAGTAATGATTATATTAAACAATAATCATGTATTGACCATTTATGTATACCTGGTACTTCATGAACAGCACCTCATTGAGTCCTCACAATGGTCTCATGAAGGCATTTTTAGCAAATGCATTTTACAGACAAGGATATCGAGACTCAAAGACATTAGATATCTGGCCCAGGGTTCCATTGATGAAATTGCAGACTACGGATTAACACTAGTTCTAATGACTCCAAATCCAGTGCTCTTTTCACTACAGTCTGAAAATCTAACATGTCCCAGGAACAGAGTTTAAAGAACTTAGAGCAGTTGTTCTCAAATTGGGGTATCATTTGACATTATCTGGAGACATTTTTGGTTGTAGCTTCTGGGAGGGACACTATTGGCATCTAGTAGGCAGAAGCCAGGGATATTGGTAAAAGTCCTACAATGCACAGAGCAGCCCCCCACAACAAAGAATTAGGCAGTCTAAAATGTCAAGATTGAGAAACTTTTCTCTAAAGGATGGTAAATTGCCCTCAGACTACATACCTCACTAGCATATATCCCCCCCCCCTTTTTTTAAACTATCATGTATCTTAAGCAAGTTTTGGCAACTGTGAAAATGCAGTGAATTCTGGGTTCAAATCTCTGGCTTAAAGTAACAATTTTGTGGCTGTGGATTAAAGAAGTTTTCATATGCTTCAGATATCATCAATGCATATAGAAAAATTAATATTTGCTATAAAAATGTAGAAGCCTATAATACCACATCCAGACAGGTAATTTCCTTTCTTCTAATATGTGGAATTGCATGTGGGCAGGACCATTTTTTTTTCCTGAAAAAACAAACTTTGAATCTGTTCCATCTGTGGGATTAGTATTTCTAGGAGGCCCCAAAATCTGTGCCATAAAGATAGAAATGGTGGCTAACTTTAAACCATGTGTTTCTAATTAGTCTTCTTAACCATAAAAGAGTTATAGAATGATTTATTTTTGAGTAGAGTTACATCCTGTTGTGTCCACAGGGCTGAATAGCTGCATGACATAATTTGGAGGAGCTGAGTGAGCTGCCCTATTGAATGATTTTAATTTTAATACAGTTGATGATCAGTTATCCTTTCTGACAATAATTAGCAAACAGTTCAATGCTTCACTCTCTCTTGATCTTCATTTTTCTTATAATTATGGCTTTCCAGTTACTTCTTTTTTAATCTTTTCTCTTTCATATTCAGGGCAGCAAGCATTTTACATCTAGGTTGGTCATATGCTAAAAATCTGCTGTGATTCCTTTAGACCAAGTGTGGAAAATGACGATGTATCCATTGTATCCATGGCATAGCTCTTCATCATATGTACTGAATGTTCTTATCAAAGCCTCAGAGAGCCAGGCTTATGGATGTTCAAGGTTGAACAGATCAAGCAAGTTTGCAGTGTCATCTCCACAGGGCTTCCTTTTCAGAGGTACAGTAGGTCTGTTGGGACTTGTCCTAATTCACAAGCGTGCCACCTTCCTTTGTTGAGACAACAACACATTTTCTTGAGTATGCATTTGCTGCTTCCTCACTGACTAGGGAATGGATTCACCATTCACTAGGTGTTTTAGTTGCATAATTTATGGCCCCTGGTGCAGCACAGCTGCAGATTCTGTCAGGACATACAAAGTATTAGAAATAGCTGGTGGGGCCTCTATGGATATACCTTATGTATTATTATCTGAGAAATGGTGTGAGCTTTGTAGATAGTATACTTAGTGAATTGTGTGGTAGATTGATTGAACAAGTGCAAGAAAAATTTACCCACAAACTCTTGAACTGAAAGTTTCCATGTTCTCAGCATAACACCCAAAGTTTTGTTGGAGCCCCCTTTCTGGTTCATCCTGTTGTCTCACCTTCCACACACCATGGCTTTCCTCTTCTCAGCTCCTTCCTCTCCTCTTTTCTTGTTCTTTCCCTCTGTATTTCTCATTTAAAACTGGCCTGAGTTCTCCGATCCTGGTAGTCCTTTTTATTTTAATCGCATCACCTCAATTACTGCCACTTTCATTTTTACAGTTGATTAGTAGACATCTTTGGAGAGGCAGTATACATAGTAGTTAAGGGCCCAGGTTCTGGAGCTAGAGTGCCTGGGTTTCATTGTAGATCTACGACATTTTTATAGGCTGTGTGACCTTGCGCAAGTTATTTAACTTCCATGTGCCTTTATTTTTTCATCTGTAAATGGGAATATCTATTAACATATTTTCTCTTACATATCTATTAATATACTTTTCTCTTATAGTACTGTGATGATTGAAAAAGTTAATTCATGTCAAGTACTTACAATACTGTCTTATGCATGGCAATTCCTCAGTAAACATTAGCTATTATTATTTTACTTTGATTATATAATAAGAGAAAGAAAACTTTCTGAAATGATTATATTCTTTGCAGGTGGTTGTTTCAGATTTGCAGCCTCTTCTGACTTGCCTATAGTAATGCACTGAAGATAACTGAATGAAAGTATTAGCGGCATCAGCATCCAAGAGTGGGAACCTCCCTGCAATGTTAAGTTCCATTATCCTTAACCTGAAATTTCTCTTCCTTCTACCCTATTGAGCAATCCAGTCACCGTTGTTCTCACCACAGAACTGACATCATCTTGGCACTGAAAGATTTTCAAAATAATGTCTATCACAGTTGTAAATTGTCATTCTTTCTTTAACCCAGCAGCTCCACCTTCAAGGACTTAGAGGGCAACAGCCTGAAGGATAGCGGACACGAGGAGAGCGACCAGACTGACAGTGAGCATGATGTCCAGCGGAGCCTGTATTGTGATACGGCTGTGAATGATGTACTGAATACCAGTGTGACCTCCATGGGATCTCAGATGCCTGACCATGGTAAGGGCTGTTTGGATGTAAGTTGCAACTATAGATGCCAAAAACCCCCAGAATGCTTTTATGCACATTGTACTACTTTACTATATGGAGTGTATTGTCAAAATGCATACTGTGTTCATGCCCTTCAGCAGCTTCTACAGGGTTTGGAGATGTCCTGATACATGTCCAGACCCATCTTTACCCACCCTGGATGGATTTCCCGGGATTGTATAATATTCAGGCACTTTAAAGGCTGACTCTCTCTATATATAATTTCTCTTCAATTAATAACTGCACTGAGCACTTGGGAAATGAGCAGATGCCTTCTTACCAGGAATAAGTGCTTTAGTATATGAATGAAACTGAACAATCAAGTTGCATAGAACACAGCACTAATGAGACCAAATGGGTGGTTAACTTTACCCAGAGAGAGAGTCTATTCTCTGACCACAGATTGCATATTTTTTTACCAAGGAGGGAAAGTACCAGACATTCTATTATGTTTATGGGACTGCTTTGCCAGATCTCTTTGGTTGCCACAAAAATCCATGCCATTGGTCATAGGAAATACCAGGGTAAGAAAACATGGCTGACTCAGTTTGACATTTGTTGGGTATGAAAAACACTTCAAAGTACATGTATTTCAAAGTACATGTCAGGAGTAGCATACTCATGTATGAAGAAGAGTGTATTTTTGTGACCTCAGCCACACGTGCTTTAGCAAGAGGAGCTATTTAAAACTGTGTTAGGCATAAACCAGGGCACAAAAATATTAGCAGTGTTCAGCTAAGGCAGAATGTTTGGATGGACTTGGGCACAAATGTCATTTTCAATATTTTACTGATGCAAACATGGTAGGCGAACAGCCTGTCTTTTTCAATTAAGAACTATGAATTCAGCTTGGTGTTTAGGCTCAGTGAAGCTTCAGAATGCTTGGCTACATCTTAGACGCAAACTCAGCTGGAAGCCCCACTGCTAAAAGACTTAAAGATGAGAAAACAAAATATGGTGATTATGTGCTGGTCTTCAGCTGTTTCATTTCACTGTAAACATCATTAAATGCTTTTGTTTGGGTCTTGTAAATGAATCCAAAGGAAAAAATGCATGATCCACAAAACAAAATGTTTTCCATGGAAAAAATTAGTCACTGTATATTCTATTAAATTTTCTAATCCATCCCTCCCCAGGAGATCCAAGTGTCAAGGTCTATAATATAGAGAGGTCACTACTGAGTGTGCACTGCTTCCTTCCCTAATGAATGAGTAGTGACATCCTCAGAGATAATATACTATCTGGGCAGCCTTGCTAATACTAAAAACATAAACATTTATATAATTGAAAAAGAAACTTTATCAGCAGCTTAGCAATGTGTCACAGGACACAGACTGATATGTATCATTTACTAGTCTTGTGTCTCAAAGAAAAGCTATTTCATTTATATCAGAAAGGGTTTTAGTTAGATGCTCTCTAATATTAAATGACTTTAGAAAAGGAAATATTCATAATTGATTCTCAGTTTATGCTTAGCTAGAACATCTGTTTTAATTTTTTGTCACATTTTTCTAGGGAAACAATATCAGTTGACTACAGCTAGTTTCCTTCTGAGGGAGTGTTCCTTACAAATGGGATATATAGTATATAATGTGTGTGTGTGTGTGTGTGTGTGTGTGTGTATTAGATTATGTACTAATGAGATTATTCTAAGAAAATGGGGAGCATTAGCTCAACACTCTTCTACATAAAAATGTAGATTATGTAGAAGATGATTATATACAAACACATTTTTTGTTTCATTTTGGCAACATTTTCACATTTTGTTTCTTAATATTATATTTTTACGTGTGTATCTTCATTGTTTTCATTTGTCTAGCAGTGGCTAAACCTTGAACCAACACTTGGGTTTGTTCTTTTTAATTTGGTTGAATCATTAAAGTTCAGGTACAAAGGGAATTCAGGTCTTGCCTATATCTCAGGCTCTTCCTTATAATATCCAAGTACTTCTGAGCTTTCCCTAATGATACTTAATTGTTATATCCAAAATGAACTTTAGGCTAGCTACCCAGACTGTGTCACCAATTTGCTTGGGTTGATTATTGCTATCTCAAACAACAGCAACAATTTCAACAATGGACATTTTGTAGCATTTTACTATCTCAAGCCTACATACACATAATAAATGTTTTCCTTTATCCTAAGACACAGTGGTTGAAAGGCAAGCACTGAGTTCATTTACCATATATGCCTGATATTGTAATCATTCGATCTAGAAGAGTTTTACTTAGATTCAATTCAGAGCAGTACAGTGTATCATTGTTATTGAGGAATGCCAATTTAGAAAGTTAAGGAGGAAAAAATGGAATCTGCTCTGGACTCAGACCATCACTGAAAGTCTCAAAGATTCCTAAAGGGGTAAAAGGTAGTCTCAGGTCTCTTTGGCTCATTTATGCTGTGATTGGCACCTCAAACCCAATTGCTCTAAAATCCTGAGGGTTTCAGAGCTTAACTATCTTTGAGGTTTGAGTGGATGTCTCTGGTGAAGAGCAAGGGTTATAATAACCTTGTCAGACTAACTCTGATCTTGATGATATTTCTTCTGGTTCTGTCAGAAGCACTTCAAAGTTGGGTCAAATATACCCAATGGAGTGTACCTTACACCTTTGTTTTGGGGAGTTTGGCTCACCATGGGTTTCATGTTTGTAGCTCTCTCTGCGATGTTTCTAATTTGGATATTAGTACAGCATATTTCTTTGCACATATGTAGACACATGATTGATGGGAAACCTTAGAATTTTTGAAATACAGATAATTTTATGCAGCTAGAGTAGGAACAGGTTGTTCAATGAGATAATATTGTGTTGCTAGTGTTTGAAGAAAAGGTACAAACTATATCTGTTTTAGCTTTCTGAAACACCTATTTCATACTTCTTTACACTGCCAAAAGTTTTTTTGGGCTTTGTTCTTACAATTATAGCAGAAGAATGGTTGGTGTGAATGTCAAGGATGCTTTATGACTCTCAGAGTAAAGACTTAAATCCCTTAATTTTCAGCAACTCTTCCTTGAGAACACATTTCTAGGGATGGGAACCCAGAACCAATATATGCAACCTAGAAAGGAGAATGTCTGGATGCCTTTTGCACTCAAAGGGCAAAAGTTAGGGGTTTAGCCACTTATCTTTGGATTGTTTTGATTGCTTCCACCAGTCACATCTCTGAGCTGGGACTGGATGGAGATAAGAAGGAATGACAGGAATCTATGCTTTCTGGATTATTATTAATCCTTGTGTTATTCTCTACATGCCTAAAACCAGGTCAGTGGGTTGATGAACTGGTTGAGCTGAATTTCCTGGTTGCCAGGTGACTGAATTACAATTTCATTTGTCATCTGCAGTGCCTTTGATTTAATATGTCTCAGCTTGTCCCCAGTACAATAGTTCTTGTTCCCAGAAAAGAAGGTGATGGAAAATTATTTTATAATTTCTACTGGCATATGACACTTTTTGGAATTCTATCACTCTGTAGTTCTCAGAGTGCCTTGAGAACAAGTAAATGTTGTCACTCAGCAGATTTTACCACCTGGTTTGTTTTCTTAGGTGATTTTATGCTGAGTTTGGGTGTCACATTCAAATATTTTAACCAATGCTTTCCTTCCCTGAATTCAAGTTCTTTGGTAAAATTATCACCTTCTGGCATGGACAAGAATTTCATCTCATGTAATTTCTGCAATCTTTAAGAACAGTAACTGATAAATAGGGTGATCAGAGATGCTAGAGGCTCATGGCTTTGTTGCAAAATTGAGGGTATCACTGGGCTTGAATCTCTTCCTATCAGGGTTATTTCTGGGTTGAGTAGTGCTGGGGTTAGTAGGCCTCTGTCTCCTGGCTTCTTTGCATGACCCTTTGTGATGATGTATATTCCTGTTAAGCTTACTTAAATTTATGGTCCTGATATGAAATTTGGTTTTATGAAGATCATGTCCTAGCACTATACATACTAGTCCCAAGCCCAATTAATTTGTTTTAAATCGCACTTAATCTCTCTTACCTTATGATTTGAATTATTGATTATAAATTCATTAGCTGAAAAGATGGCTCTACTTGTGCTAATATGCATGTAATTTGGAGTTCATTAAAATACTGAATTGGTTTCCTTCCCATGCTAATTGATACCAAATGGAAGCAACATACAGAAATTTGCAATGACATTTATCTGCTTTTCACATCCAAATGCACCCAAATGCAATATAATGATCGCTGTATTTCTCAAAGTGTAGATTCTTCTGCATTTTACTAGTTTATTTGCTAGTTTCACCACCTGAATATCATTTAACATGTTTGTTGTGTAAAACATGGATTTGAAAAACTTGATCTGTGTCTAATGCAACTGTTGTTACAAATTAGCCAAGGAAATGTTCTGTAGGGTGCATACTATGCATATTCTAATTTCAACCACAGGTGCATTAAGATATCTACACTTTCAACACTGTACCAACACTGTGTAATTTCATTTCCTTTAGTCTTTTAATGAAAGTATAATTCAGTGACTGAACATCCCTTTCTTATCCTTTTACCTATTCCCCTGACTCACCTCTCACCTTACTAAATTTCCAAATACTAATTTCAGCTAGTTTCTTGGCAAAATAGGGATTTCTCAATGGACAAGATTTTGTGACATTGCAAAGTAGTGTGCTGCTGGGTTCCAGAAATGGTAGCATGTACCAGATGTTCGTAGAATAATTGAAAATTTCATTTTATCAGAATAGCACTTTCTGTCAAAAAGTTTTATCTTTACTTCAGCAAAGAGGTTGACTATATCCCCCTGGACCTGAATTAGCATATTTGTGGCTAGATACACTGTTTTGCAATTCACGTGGTTATTTTCCCCCTAGTTTTTCTCATATAGAATCTTTCCAAATGTCTTCAGCTTCTTGCAAATGTACCAAGTGAAATATTTAATTGTTTGAAGACAGGTATGTATATGTACATGGTGTATCTATATGTGTGACTTACAGCTTTTTAGATATCATTATAAGAATAGGGCTTGGGACTATTAAAACCTAATTAATATTGTGCCAATAAAGAAAAGGAAATGATAAAAGAAGACTTTTATAATTAAGATCTTATTTTTATTAACAGTATCATGAAATATTCTTTCTTGATGTTCTAATTTGAACAATGTCACAATGGTAAACATTTTCTTTTTAAATCTATGTGCTCTGAGGTTGAACTTCCTGCTCATTTTTAGTTAATGTCACCATAAAGTGGTAGGTTTCATCTCCGATATGTCTAGTTACCTGGTTTAGAGGCACTCAGTGGTACTCAATGTCCAGTTTCCCTTTTCCTCTGATATCTAGGAACTTTATCCATTCTTAGTCTCAGCAATGGCTGAATAGGTGTGAAGAAAGGTGACAGGTGAAAAGGAGGACCTATGTAATAGTTTTAACAATGAAGATTAAAACAAATAAAGGTGACAGATAGATACTTTTGTTTATTTCAGCTATATTGCTGATCCAGATAATTGGACTCCTTCCAAAGCATTATTTACATTTTATTGGCAAGATAGTTGCTGGAATAAAAAGTCATCCTTAACTAATGGAAACATCCATGCTGTTATCAGTTGTTTGCTAGCGTTATTTTGGCATGGATCTTTTGTTCAGAGAAATTTTGTCAGGACAGTTCTGTTCATTGGCTTTGAATTAGAAACCATATTCCTCTTTTTAAAATTAAACTGTTTTTCCTGGTCCATTGAAACTTTTAGTTGTCTCATATTCAGTGTGTATTTTAAAATTTATTATTATTAATAATTACCTGTGGTCATAGATTCATTATTCATCAGGAGAATAACAGCCAGGGGCTTTCTTGACTGGCTGGATCTAAGAATTTCTATATTTCTAAGCACTTGGAAAGCTCTGGACGATATATAAAGGGAGCACGCTGAACAATTAAGAACTTCATTCTCTAGGAGTTTATAGCCCAATAGCATAAATGGCTCAGTATGGAATAGACTGCATAGGATCAGTGAATAAATTAATTAAGATTATTTGAGCTGGAAAGGAAAATGCATTTCAAAGGATACTTTGGTGTAATGAGATCCCTTTGAAGGAATAGTGGAATACAGGCCCCGATGTAGTATGGTAGATAAATTTATCCTCTACTTGAGTGATTTGGTAGGTGAAAGTTTTCCAGTTGTTTCATGACAAAGCAATCTCTGTAGGGCATGATAAGTAGGGACACTGTCAACAGGATAAGAAAAGAGAAGCAAAACAAGTTGTTTTATAGGGCTAGAATCAGATCATATGGGTTGTCTTAAATATGTTTGAAGAATTTTTTTTATTCATTTTCCCTTTAACCTCTTTATTATGAAATAAATATGGGGAATTAAGTCCAGTTTTAATTTAAAGAGAAATTTCAAGAATACCAAAAATCTTGTGTTATTTCTTTATTGTTTGGGTAAAATACTTGTGAGATGGCTTTCCTCTCTTACCATAGATACTTTTTGTCATCCAGGGTCAGGTGTTTGCCTGGGTACTTTTGGTCTGTGTCTTCACCAGATGGCTCATTGCCTGTTCACGTTGGACCAAAGAAAGCTAATTTGACACATTCACTTTGGAACTATAGTTTTTAAAAAAATTTTTAAAAATTGATCTTTATTATTAAAAATATTACAGATGTCCCTCAATTTCTCCCATTGAACCTCTGACCTTGCACCGCTCCTCACCCCAGGCTCTCCCTGCACTATTATCTGTGTCTATGGCCTATGCATATATGCATATAAGTTCATTGGTTAATCTGTTTCTGCCCCCCATCCCCCCTGGAACTATGGCTTTTTGACATGTCTTTTCCATTTCTATTCCTATAAGGCTTTCCCCCAATAAAACCCCAGCCATTGAAAAATCACCAAGCACCAGATTGGAAAAGGTTTGAGCCATCAGAAAATTGCTTTTTAGAGGCTTATACATAGCCCAAGGTGGGTAGACAAAACAATCTTTTTCAAGTAGCCGGAATGAAGCCCCATAAGCCAATTATTCTGCCATGTATAGGGACTACAAAGAAGTTCTCCATGGCTTGAACTAAAAATATTATCAATGAGATACCAGTCTCTAGAGTTGTTTTGGAGCAGGTCCTTTGGGGCTGGATGTTTGTGTGTAGGTGACAAAGTCAGAAGGGTGTTATGGGATTTTAGGTTTAATGGTGTAGGTCAAAGATCCATTGTGTAGTCAGAGGAATATGTGTGTGAGATGGTATGTAGCAGAGGTGATTTGAAAGGCACTGAATCCAGAAGGGACCAAAGGAGTTTATCAGAAAATGAACTCTTTACAGCTGAATTCATTTAAAGTTTTGTCTCATTGAGGTGGCCTCATGAGAGACCCTTTATCTTTTGAGGGTTCCGGTAATCAGAAGTAATACTTCTACTCCATTATTCTTTACAGCAGGATAGACAACAAACTTGCAAGCTGTTAAAACTAAATCAATAGAGGACACCATCTTATATAGTTAGTTCTTTTTAACCTTATATACTTAACTGTCAAATGAGACTTTTTAGTTTCCTGTCTTAGTTTAACAGAAATATTTTCAATTCGGTGGAAGATAGAATTTTAAAACACCCCAGTTAGTTAAATTTTAGGTTGTTGCTAATGCATGGTCTAGTAGTACCTAGACTTTCAGTTATGCAGGAGTGCAAGTTTACCAAGTGTTTACTCATAAATATCTATTTAAAAGTGAAGAAATATTATGCTTTAACTTAGTATATTTCTTTTAAAAAAATATATTTTATTGATATTTTACAGAGAGGATGGAGAGTTAGAAACATCGATGAGAGAGAAACATCGATCAGCTGCCTCCTGCATATCTCCCACTGGGGATGTGCCCGCAACCCAGGTACATGCCCTTGGCCGGAATAGGACCCGGGACCCTTCAGTCCGCAGGCCGACGCTCTATCCACTGAGCCAAACCGATTTCGGCAAACTTAGTATATTTCTACAGGTGTAATCACCTGTAGAAACTTGGTAACCTTAGTTAATTGCACCAAGGCAGTTTCCCAGCCATCAGTTTGCAAATCCAAATCTAGAGCCAGAGATACACTTTCCAATTTCTGTGTGGCCACTTTCTCCACCTCTCATTTCTGTCCTTAATTTGTATAAAAATTGATGTTTGACCACTTGCTGTTTTTCCTCCTCTTTTATCCTGTACGGAATTTTCAACCTGCATGAACAATAGAATATTTTCCTTTTAATATATGGAAAAGAGGGAGGAGAGGAACGTTTTAGGTTCCAAGATATTTAGACTGGTCAAACTATTCCAAGGCATGACCACCTTCTGTTTTTAATCATCGATGAGACTGTCAGTTGCTCTAATCCAGGAGGTGAACCAAAGGAATGGTTTTGATGTTAATTTAATTTAATAACCAGCTTATTGAAAAAAGTGCTTCCAGCTTGTAAGAGTCAGATTGTTTATAAACCAAAGCCAGTCAGTTACAGAAGCTGAACTATCATTCATATGCAAATAGGAACTATTTTAAACTTGGGGAATTATTATTATTACCATAAGTAGCTATATAATGTAGTCCTTTTAATTAAAGGAACCATTTTATTCCAGAGACAAGCTTCATATAAATATTTGTTCCATTTTTTTTTTTCTGAAAGAAAAGCTGATGCACTAAGGGCTTAAAGACTATTAATGTCAGCACACAAATTATGGCGAAGTCCAGAGTGAAGCCCAAAGTGCAAATTCTTTTGCTTGACCCACTTCCCATCAATCTGTTTGTACACTTTAGAAGTGTAGTGATTATCTGTGAGTACCCTATTAAGTTTGGATTTTCTTACACGGGATGATTTTGCTTAATGGCAAAATGAGAATTGAGAAATGCAGTGTTTATTCACAAAGTAGATTTTAAAGACTTGGAGCCAGACCTTTGTTTGTGCCAACTGTCAACTTTTAGAAGGTTCATTATGCCTCTTGGAGCTTCACCAAACGCTTTCACATTTGTAATTGATGTCTACTGATGTTGAAGGCAAAGAAAACCTTCCTTCTTTATCTGCAGAACACATTACCTTAATGTTGGACCCTAGTTAGCTGTAGGGTAGCTGTATGGAATCACACTAGCCTGCTAACACAGCAACTGAGCACTCCTGAATTCAGCTTCTAATCAATCTATGCAGCTAATGAGTCTGCAAACAGACTGAGCTGCTGGAGCTGGCACCAGGAAAACACCATTCCAAACTAACCATCTCTTATTAACCTTTTGGTGTTTCCTCTGCAATGCTAATTAGAGACCCATAAAACTATCTACTTGGATCTTTGGTTTAAAATACAATTTTCAAAGAAACACAATCTGCTTTAAGACTTCCATTAGTGTGGTGTGTCCCCTCATGAAGGAAAATCACTGACTTGCCATTTAAGTAAAGCTTGTGTGATTAATCTGTAATGTTCCAGTAATTAAAATGCCAGAAAAAGTTTCTTCTGTACTTGGGATAATTTACAATGGTCTCCAGATTCTGGTAGTACTGAAGTAGATGGCAAATGTTTCTACTAACATTATATGGTGATGGTCTGAAGGTACCCATTCCCAGACTGAAACCGTGTTTGCCAGACTGCCTGTCTGCCTTCTGCTTTGGACTGAATTCCTCTTGATTGCCTTTGGGTTAGAGGTGTGTTTTGCTTCCTTTTTTGCAGGATGATGAGCCAAGGAATGAGCATTGTATTGTTGGGATAGGGAAATTCTTTTATATTAAAGAGCTCTTTAGCTCAAATGATAGGTTATCAACTGGGCCCACCCAAACATTCAAACTATTACATTTGCATATTGAAGATGATGGAGCCATATTCTTTGGTGCTGTAGCTCCTCATCCCACTCTCTCTTTGATAGCTTCCACACCCAGAAGTAAGTGTGTCATTGAGAAAAGAGCATTGTGAGATAAATGTTTAGGGCATGTTGGACCCATATTTTCATCTGTGCATTTGTTTGCCCATCTAGGACACCTTTAAGTCCCTCATTTTTCTCTCATTTGTCCTAAATAAAATTACCAAAAATAAATGACTTAGAGATCTTAGAACATAATCCCTGGATAAGGAATTGGCTGTGTATTAAATAAGTGAACTTTGAAAAGTTAGACATTGTTTTATTGGATTTAGAAAAGTGGTACTTCTTCCAGAAACCTAATATTAATCATCTAGGATCCTTTACAGATTAAAACACCTATGCCAAAAATGTAGACACAGAACCCAATATTCTACTTGCAGCATTACTGAAAGCCCCTTTTGTATCTTAAATTTCCACTGTCATCAATATAGAATGTTTAAAATCATGGAAAGTTCCCAAAATCATCATGATAAGGAGTGCATAGTAGATCATTTATCTCTTGCAGCAACTCTGAGAGGAAGACAAGCATAGAATTCCAAAAAGTTAACAGAGGAGTGAAAGCCATTTCAACTGAGACTCCAAGTAAGAATCTTAGATGATTAAGAAAGGTAGAGAAAGTTAGAATGAGGAATTAAGAGAGAAATGAAATAAGATACACATATCTATGGTTGAAACTAGGGTTGGCAGGGATATGAGGGGCACAATCCAGACTTCCTTTACTATATACTATATACTATATGCTATATGCTATATGCTATATGCTATATACTATATGCTATATGCTACATGCTATATGCTATATGCTATATACTATATATCTACTAGTATTTAATCCTCATAGATCAATCTGAAAATGTTTATTGTTATCCCAGACAGGCAGTGTCACATCAATTCAGGTTCCAACTAATATGAGCAAGTTCTGTTGAGTCAGTACAACTGTTTCTATCCTCTTCCATTCTACTCAAATCTTACATCACTAGTCAACCTGTAAATCCAAAGGCAAGTGTAGCATTATAGTGACTAAGAATGTGGATTATGGAATAAGACAAATCTAAGTACCGTGGTAATCTTTGCCATTTAATAGCCATTGCCCTTAGTGAAATTAGTTATTTTTTGAACCCTAAATATTCTTATCTGCCAAATGGAGTGAAAATAGAAATTACTTATCAGGGTGGTTGTGAGGTGATCCAGGTACTTAATGTACTTTCTGGCACATAGTAATGCTCAAAAAAAAAGTAAGTGCTGTTATTATTACAGAGATTCAGTCAGTGAAATACTCACTTTGCATGATTTTGGATGCACCACCCCACTGCTCAAAGCTTCCCATCTGCTTGCTGCTGTCTGTGTTCCCTTTAACAGAGGGCCAGGCATTTCCTTTTACAATTATAGTTCAAACTTCAAGCAGCCCTTGGGAAGGGAGAATGTATTTATTTAAATTAACACTAAGTTGCAAATAGCTGCTATTAGCTTGTTTCTAAGTTTGGAATTTGGTGGTGGCTGCGGCAGCAGTGGCGGTGGCGGCGGGGTGGTTTCCATAATATTGGGCACTGAAAGTCTCAGAGGAGGGAAAAGCAGGACAAAGAGTTGACAACCTCATGAGTTTCTCCAGAGCTATCAATCTCTAAAGGAACATTGGATAATTATTTGATTTACTCACTGTGGAATGTCTGGATCCTGAAAAGCTGCCTTCACTATCATATCATTTTTCAGAATTAGCCCGGACTCTGGTTTGAGTAATTGTGGGATAGCCACTAAAGATTCTTATGGAACTTGGAAATGAGGCTCATACAATATACATTATAAAATGCACATATTCTTGAAAACCTGTGATGATACAAGCAGAGTTTGTTATTTTCTGTTGGCATTGCCTCTGCTTTGCTTTCCCTGTATAAAAATATGCATGCCCCAGACCCCAGGCTCCCTATACTTCCCCACTCTTCCCTCACTGCTCTTAAATGGCTAATGGGTGGCAGATAACATTTTGAATCTCTTTTTTTTTGTTCCTACTTCATGCCAGACTTTCATTAAAAAAATAAATGAGGAGATACAATTTTTTTAAAATTTCTAGTTTTCCTCTAAAAAAGCCACCCTGCAAAGGACCTTTCTATTCTTTTTTTTTCTGCCAATGGGCTGAAAAATGTTCAGCTTCTACCTGAAAGGTCATATCTTTTTGTCATATGAATGAGCTCACAGCAGGTCTATGGGGTCAGTGTTATCTGAGTAATGATGGGAATTTATGTGTCTTTGGATTTCTGCCTCTTTTTGTAGTGGAAAAAATGAATTTGTTAATGATAGAAAAAACTCAACTGAAGCTCCTTATAAAATCCTCTGTATATAGATGCCAGGAGAGAGCCACTCAATACACAGTTGATAAATGAAATTTATTTTTTCTTCCTGCCTTGCATAGAGCTGTTTGTCTTATATTAATGTAAGTCGTGTGGTTCATGTTCTCTGGTTATAGTACGTTGAATTTAGTGGGAAGGCTGTGGTTTTGTGGAGTAAAATGCATTGGCTTGTAAGGGACCTTATGACATGTTTGTGTTTGCCAACAAATTTAGATGAAGAGAGAGGGAGAGAGAGCTGGAGGAAAGGAGGAAGAGAAGGCAGGAGGGGGAGAGAGAGAGAGAAAGGTAGAGGTGGGGGAGATTGGACACACACAGAGGGAACTGTATGTAATTAGGAATATGCAAAAAGAACTTACAACACAGGGGTGACCAGTGTAGGTTTTAAAAAAGGCAGATTCTGGGAAAACAACAACACTTTAATATTTTGAACATAACTATCCCATCATTAGTATGACTGGAAGAGTATACATTTTGACTTCCTAAAACTCCAAATCCAGGTGCTATATGCAAAATACTAAAAAAAGTCATAGCCTTAAAATAACTTCATGTCCTGTTGCCTTAGGGAAACTGAAAATTGTAATTTTCACTTTATTATTTATTCATCAAAGAGCTCTGGATAAGTCACTAACCTCTCAAAATCTCAATTCATATCTTTATTGATGGACTGATGAACAGTGTTACAATAATGTTGCTTAGATCAGCAACCAAAGTGATATTTATATGTGTAATATTTTTTAGAACAATATAATTGTGAATCAGATACTACTGCCCCCCCCCCATGTCATTCTTCTTGTCCTGGTGTCCTGAGTGCTTTATTCTTAGCACAATCTGGTTTAGGGAGAGAAGTGACCTGAGAGTCAGAGACTTTAACTTCTCATTGTATTCTACAAATTAATAGCTGTGTGACTTGTCCTGTTCAGTCTTTGGGTTTCTCATCTGTAGAATCGAGTATACTAGTAGTATCTACCTTACATGGGAGTTGTAAGGATTAAATAAAGTAATGGATAAAACACTTAGAAAAATACTTACTCCATAGTAGACTCTCAAGAATGACAGTGATAATATGAGGCTGATGAAGTAATTCTTCTTGGTTTGCTTTCCCTCTTCTTCACTTTTCTGTATCTCTTTCTCACTTTAAAATCTTTGGCAAAATGAGAATGGATTAAAAAATTTCCTCCCATATACACAATGGAATACTACGCTGCTGTAAAAAAGAAGGAATTGTTACCATTTGCAGCAGCATGGATGGAACTGGAGAGCCTTATGCTAAGTGAAATAAGCCAGTCAAAGAAAGATAAATATCACATGATCTCACTCATATGTGGGATATAATGATCAACATAATTTGATGAATAAGAATAGATCCAGAGACAAATGGTAGGGGAGGGGGCTGGTTCGAGAGCAACCAAAGGACTTGTATGTATTCATATTAGCATAACCAATGGACACAGACACTGGGGCAGTGGGGGCTTGCCCGGGGTGGCAATGGCTGGGGGAGGGGTCAATTGGGGAAAAGGTAGACATATGTAAAACTTTAGACAATAAAAAACCCAAAACCTTAATCAATAAAAAAAGAGAAAAATATATTTGGCAAAATGTAAGTCCTATAAGAAGCCTTTCTTGACTAACACTTAGTTTACTGTGATCTCTACTTGGCACCTCTTCAACACCTATATACATAGTTTATATCACTTTAATTTGCTTTTTGCCAAATTTTTAGTGTAAAATGAGGGGGATGATAATTTTTAGGGCCCTTCAACTTCTAAACTCTTTTATTCTGCATTTTGGGATCTGTGTATAATCTTTTCAGATTCCTGAGCACATAGCCATTTGCCAGTGGATCTGTGGTGAATGCTATACACAAGTTAACAGATGGTATGGTGTGCTTGCTTTGAGGGGTAATTGCTCTTTCATCTTAATTTCCTCCCTTTGGCATTCCTTTCTTGGAAGCTACTCAGTGGCAATGTCATGAAACATGGGGTGAAAATCAAACTGAAGTAGTAGATCACTTGTCTATTTCAGAAAAAATTTCAGTTAAAAACTAAGGACCAGTGAAATTCTACCAAAGGACTGCATTTTCACCCTAGTATTAGCGGACAAATAAGTCTAAGGGTGTAATGGACTTAGATTGTTCATTCCTCTTTTCCTAAGCAAGATGGCTATATCTATTTCCATTTTCTTTTAAAGTTTAAGAAACCCCCTCCTCCCTAGCTAACATATCACACCTCTCACAGTTGGTCAGTTCTTAAAACCAAATCTCATGTTCTTTCTTCTATGGAGTCAGTTGTAAACTGCTAACTTTACTACAGATTTTCTCTCCTTTTCTCCTCCCTCTCCCCATATCCCCACACACTTTTTCTCTTGATGTTTCTTATTTATCTCTTCTTCCCACCATCCCCATTTTAAGCTCAGCCTGAATCTATCCTCTTTCCTTCTAGGGACAATTTCTCTTTCATCAGTGTATTTTTTCCAAAAAATGTAGAGATATTTTTAATGACATTTAATAAGAATTTTTTGGTTGTAGTAGTTTAATGTTCCCTTATGAAATATTTTAATGGCTTCTTTTCATTTGTTACAGTTGCCTTCTTGTTAAAGTTGCTTTCCTCCCACATAGCTCATAGCATACTAGTTTGAATGGACAAGACACTCAGGAAACAAATGTCGATCAGTCAATTGTTCTTTTTAAAAAATATTATTTTTTATTGATTTCAGAGAAGAAAGGAGAGGGAGAGAGAGAGGAAGAGAGAGAGAGAGAGAGAGAGAGAGAGAGAGAGAGCGAGAGACACATACACACACACACACACACACACACACACACACACACAATGATTGATCAGCTGCCTCCTGCATGCCCCATGCTAGTGATCATGCCTGCAACTCGGGCAAGTGCCCTGACCGGGAATCAAACTGTGACCTTCTGGTTCATAGGTTGACAGTCAACCACTGAACCACAATTGCTGGGAAGTCAATTGTTCTTAACATGACCACACAACAGATGTTAACCACTAATGTTTAATCTCCAGGGAAGTTCTTATCCACCTCATTTTACAGATGCTGGGGGTAAAATGATTTATTCTAACACATAGCAAGGATCAGAGAAGAGTTTGTGTTAACTGAATTTGTTATGTGACCCCAGGGCATTGTTCTGTTTTTTTTTTTTTTTTCCCATTGGAAATCTCAAAGGCTGTAGGACTGACAGGAAGTGTTTATTCCTGTTGCAAAAGAGATACCTCCTCCAGTTTAGGAGAGATGTTGTCTAGGGAAACTGCAGTAGAATATAACAGTGGAACCAGAACGATCAGTGAGTCAGAAGCATTACTGTGCGATGGAAGGTAATAACTGGTGTGCCTAACTAGCCCATGGGGCATGTTTGATAGAATCCAAGCATGTCTACTATGTTGGCATCTGTATAGACATTGGCCTTTCAGGTTGTTTCTTAGGTTTTACTCTTTGAGTTTGCCTGTTGTGTTATCGGTGTCACTGGCAATTCTGTTGACCACAACACTTCAACTGAATCACAGCTGAGTCTCCTTGAAGTTTCCTTCCCTCTAACCTTGCCAGTTTCTTCCTCATGTTGGGGTTTAAAATGTCTCCTTTCAAAAAATGCCTGGTGAATTTCAAGTCTTTAGCTTCTGTTTCCCTCATGATTTCCTCTAATCTGGGCTATTTTGGACTGGATGATTTCAGTAAGATAAATGTCAGAATTTCTATCAGTTGAAATAAATTATTTTTGTTTTATTGGACTGCAAGTTTATTGAGGCCCAGTCTGTTTAGATTGGCCTTTACTTTGTGGTACTGTATTGGCATTTCTCAAAGATGATCTTTTTTTTTTTTAAATTAAATCTTTATTGTTCAGATTATTACATTTGTTCCTCTTTTTTCCCCCCATAACTCCCCTCCTCCCAGTTCCCACCCCACCCTCCGCCTTCGCTCCCTACCCATTGTCCTCATCCATACGTGCACGATTTTTGTCCAGTCTCTTCCCGCATCCCCGCCAAGAATAGGCAGTCCATTCCCTTTCTATGTCCCTGATTCTATTATAATCACCAGTTCATTCTGTTCATCAGATTATTTATTCACTTGATTCTTAGATTCACTTGTTGATAGATGCATACTTCGTGTTCATAACTAGTATCTTTACCTTTTTCTTCTTCTTCCTCTTCTTTTTTTTTTAAAATATATTTTATTGATTTTTCACAGAGAGGAAGGGAGAGAGATAGAGAGTTAGAAACATCGATGAGAGAGATACATCAATCAGCTGCCTCCTGCACACCCCCCACTGGGGATGTGCCTACAACCGAGGTACATGCCTTTGTCCGGAATCGAACCTGGGACCTTTCAGCCCGCACGCTGACGCTCTATCCACTGAGCCAAACCGGTTTCGGCATTCACTATTTCCTGAATTATTTCTGCATACTCTGAGATTTTTACAAACATAAATCCATGTATTAATCATGTAATTTAAAATGTTTATGTCTTAAGAGCAGATAGCTAGTTAAACATGGAGGAAAGAATTTAAAAAGATGATTTCAGTGACAAGCATAAATGAATCATATCTCAACAAATTCTGCTTAACATTGTATTTGAAACAGAAGCACTTAG
>NW_006292920.1:100931-113258 GCF_000327345.1 Myotis davidii | reverse complement strand
GAGAATTTCACTTCAGCACTGCGCCTCCTCTGAGTCTGGGTATGATATTCTCTTTCCTCCTAGTTGTAGAATTTCCACTCTGCCAGCCTCCCTGTGGTTCTGGATGATGTCCGTTCCATCTTTTAGGTGTAATTTGAATTGGTTGTTCAAGGCAGCAATCTCTGGCGTTAACCTATGCTGCCATCTTGGTTTCTCTTCAAAGATGATCTAAATAACAATTTCTATACTGTTAAAACACCCTGTGATCACTTTTCTCTTTTAATAATTACTGTGGTGTTTCCTGTTTTTTCTTTTTTTTTTATTGGTGTTTTTGTTGTATAAGGGGGAAAGCCCTGATTCAGGCATCTGGATTCAAGTCCTGGATCTATTACTAACTCCATTTGTGATCTCAAGCAACTTACATTCTCTATTTAGACTCCAGTTTCCTGTAAATGAAGCATTTGGACAGGAATGATTTACAGGGTCTCATTATTGCTGATACTTGATGACTCTTCATTGTTCATTGACTATGAAAAGATTATTGGGGGACTGGAAGGCATTTTTTATGCCAGTAAATGAAACTCATTTTGGGGAGCAAGGTTCTTGTGTTGCAGCTGAAAGAAGCATTTTCAGAAGCCCCCATGGGAGGATGGGATGTGGAAGAAGGCTTTATTGGCATGGAATTACATTTCTTGATTCCACAGTTCCTTGCCCCTTAAGGCAGTCCTGAAAAAGGTGCAGCTGGGAGTTCAGCAAAGTCAGAATCAGGGCCTATGTCAAAAGTTTTCATTCCATGTAGTAGCTGGGTGTGGTTTAGCATTCAAGGCCAGATTAAAGTCCATTTGTCCATGTGTGGGGCCCAACATGACCATGAGCCATGTGGGACAGAGGGGAGCATGCCCCTGCAACAGGGGTCACAGGATCCATTTGCCCTGGAGCCAAGAGAGCCAAGCCCTCAGGGGATGTCCTACTGACAGCTTGGGCCTGATCCCCGTGGTTCTCTGCTCTCTGCAGGGCCTGCCTGCTCCACACCATGGTGACAGCCAAGCAGGCCCTGCTGGGTGCTGCCTGTGGGTGCACTTGCCTGCTGGGCTCACATTGCTGGGGTGATGCCACCAGCATCCTGCCCCAGCTGCTATGGGCGCTGCCATCTTTGTCACGGAATGACGGAGTGATAGTTAATTTGCATATTACTCTTTTATTAGATAGGATAATTTATATTTAGTGAGACTGCAGTGGCCACACCCATCCTGCCCAATTACCTGTTTCAGCCTCCCATGTCACCCAGACTTTACTTGGCATGCATATAAATTGTCTTTGTCTAGTCCCTTTCCCCATCAATCAACAGGGAATAGACTTGGAGAATGTTAAATGCCACTTTTTGTCAAAGCTCTGTATATAGCATGTCTATATCTTTCGTCTCCCCTTTCACCCCTTTCCTGTTATGTAATAACCAGGTTACTACAATGGTATCCTTTGGCTGGATTTTTCTCTGTATTTCTAAAGAGCAAGGCAGGATGGGAAATTTGACTCTTAGTTGTGGGGCTTTGGTTGTAAAAATTCTTCCATAATGGCAAGGAAATTATAGTGCGACATTGGTGGAGCTAGCTTGTGTTAAGCATTCTGAGCTTCTTCCTCCTCTTTGACTTCTGTTTGAATGTATTTAGCTTAACTTTGCTTTAAAGTGTGTATTTTCAAGGAAACGGTTCTCCTTTTCTTTTATACCCAATTCATGTTCTCATCATCCTTCTCCCTTACTGAATCATCCATTTCTGAATAGTTTGCAATTTTCAACTTAATTAGGTCTTTCCCCTAAGTGAAGAACACAGCTGTTCCCTCTTTGATGCTTTGGCAGCTGCCTCTGCCTTTCCCAAAATGGAATATTTATCTCTTTCCTTGTATTTCTTAGCTGGTCATTAGTTTAGGACTAGTAGCCCATCACCTGGTAATGGAACTACCAAATTTAATGGCCAGAGTTGTTCCCATTACCTTTGGTGGCTTTTAAATCTTTTGTGGGCTTAATTAATATGAAATTGAGGATTTAGCAATCTTTCAGACCCCCATTTGCCTTATTATCTCCAGTGATTCCATTGTTCAGCCTTTTGAGATGCTGATTCATCTATAAGGAGAACCTAGCCCGATGTCCTTGTTGTAGTTTGATAGAGAAATAGAGGATTAGAAGATACTAAATATACTTTGTCCCTGAATTAAATGGTCTTCATTTGTCCACTTTATAGATTCACCACTTCAGTTCCTAAGAAGTTCTCTTACCAGTTGGTTTTTCCCTTTACCTTTATGTGTAAGCATTTCAGAAAGCAATTGCTGTTTTTCCCTAAGTGTTTTTTTTTTATAGCAAAGGTGGAAATTTATTGAAGAATAGATACAGACTCCCACGTGGGGAGAGGGAAGAGTCCCACAGAATGAACTCCCATGTAGGGCAGGGGAAGAGTCCCACAGAACTGACTCCCACGTAGGGAGGGGAAAAGGGTCCCACAGAATGAACTCCCACGTAGGGAGGGGGAAGAGTCCCACAGAACTGACTTCCACGTAGGGAGGGGAAAAGGGTCCCCTTCCTTAGGTGTTTTGACTTTATCTGCCCTTCAGGCCTTTAATTTTATGGTTACTCACATCCATTGTTAATTGTTGGGATTTGCAAATATCATACCTTGCCCATACAGCACAGATATTAAGTCAGCTTCTCCACTCCATTCCAACTTCTCTCTCACATTTTGCATCCTGCTATTCAACCCAAAGCCCTCTATATTGTTGGTTTAGTACTATATTTCCAAATGAATGTGGTACAGCCTGTTTCCCTGCCCCAAGTGCCTCATTCAATTTAATACTCATACTTAGTATATTAGGCATTTTGTCAATATTTCCTTTCTGAGATCTATTTTTAAATTTGAATGCATTTTGCATGTTTTTTCCCCCCTTTAAGTGATGAGGTCTGCAACAGTGTCAGAACTAGCTCTATGCCTAGGAGGAAAAGGAAAGAGCATTGCTCACATTTTCAGAAGGAGTATGCAAGGGCAAGCTCTTGACAAAATTGTGTCTACAATGCCACTACATCTATCTACCTTTCTGTCCATTTGGGAACACAGGCATCCAATACTCTTCTTGGGTTTTCTTAGTTTCCTTCACCATTAGTACTTCTATTCAGGGTCCTGCATTCCCAGGTTTTCTTTGCTTGTTTCCTGCTTCTCACATATATACTTATCTGTTTCATGTTCCATTTCCTCAAAGTACTAATTATTTTAAAGGACCTGTTAAAATCACTGGTCTCCCTTTCCAAGTAGCATTTGAAAGCTTAATCTATAATAATAAAATCCTAGGTGACCCTCATGTATGACATCATCACAAGAGGGCCACCACAAGATGGGCCCCACAAGATGGCCGCCACAAGATGGCTGCCACAAGATGACCACACGTACAGCAGAGGCTGCTCATGTGGCGAGGCCTGGGGGTTCCACAGCTCCATGTGGTGCTGAGGAGGCTGGTCCCAGTGTCTCTGCCACCTCGTGTGGAGAAGGCGGGTCCCAGTGGAGGAGGCAAATCACGGCAGGGGAGGGCAGTTGCGGGCAATCAGGCTAGCAGGGTAGGGCAGTTGGGGGTGATCGGGCTGGCAGGGGAGCAGTTAGGTGTCAATCAGCCTGGCAGGGGAGTGGTTAGGGGGAGATTAGGCTGGCAGGCAGGCGAGTGGTTGGGAGCCAGCAGTCCTGGATTGTGAGAGGGATGTCTGACTGTTTGTTTAGGCTTAATCCCACTGGGATCTGGCGCAGTTAGGGGCAGTCAGGCAGGCGAGCAGTTAGGAGCCAGCGGTCCTGGATTGTGAGAGGGATTGGGCCTAAAGTGGCAGTCGGACATCCCCCAAGGGGTCACAGATTGGAGAGGGTGCAGACTGGGCTGAGGGACATCCCCCCACCCCGTGCATTAATTTCATGCACTGGACCACTAGTGTGATGATGATACAAAGGAATAACTAATGGTGGCATTTGGGTCACCAAGGAAGCCTAATAGGGGTTAAGTTTTTAACCTGGGTCTTCCCAGCAGCCCTTCCTTCATACCTCACCAGTAATTGGCTATAGTGTTTAAGGATAAGGACAGCTAGGGCTCCATCTCTTCCAAAGATTTAGAGTTTTCTGATAGATAATGACACCTAACATGTATTAAGTTCTTCTTGTGTGCCAGGCACTGCTTAGCTTGGTTTACATGTATTTCCACTTTTAACCATCCCAACAAGTTTATGAGATCAGTGTTATTTTTTTCTATCTTACACAGAAAAAAGGCACAGAGAATAACTTTAACCAACTTCCTTAGAATAGGGCTATTAAGTGGCAGAACTGGGACTTGAACTAGGCCCTCTTACTCCAGAACCCACAGTCCAGAGCCTCTGAGAGAGGGATGGTGCTATTTTCAAATACACACTTCACTAAAAGAAGCTGGCTTCAGATGTGCTGTGGGGTGGTAAGCTTCTTTTTGACAAGGAGTAGATCAAGTCTTGAGTTGTTACAGTATATGTGACTTGTGTATTTCTCATTCTTCTAGAGAGAAACTTTCCTGTTTTTGCTTTCCCATAAGCAAATGTATTGCAGCAGGAAGTTTTGCCTTTGATTTTCTGCACCTGCAAAATTAGCAATGTTAAAATTTTTCTTCACCAGTCTCTATTGCTTTAGGTCCAGGATGGTTGCCAAGTGTGCAGGGCCAAGCTTACACTCTATGTTTTTCCTACTTTGGGAGCTTATGGTGCTGCAGGAGGGCTCTAGTTAGTATTGGTGAGCAGAAACATACAAACTCAGGACAGGGGTTCTGAGAAAGGGATAGCAGATTCTCCCATAAGCTCAGGGGCCAGAATAGCTAGAAACCCTATCTCACTGAGGTAGTGCCAATCTCTTCACTATAATTAGTTTTTCAATGTTTTCTGACATGGATGGTTGTGTTTCCTGTTATTACTGCTTTTCCTTCTGGACTGAGCCTTTATTGACTGCTGCTTACTTAGTAGCTGACAAACGGCATCACACCTGTGGGCTACTGCAATCATGGTAATGAACACTCTGCTCAGGAAGGGAAGACTTTTCTCTCTTTCCCAGTAGCTGTTAGCCCAACACAGGGAATTTAATACATTCATTTATTCTTCTTTAGATAAACAAGATTAAATCCAGAATGAAACAGGGAGCAGTCTTACCCCTGTCTGTGCCTTGCATGATTTTCAGGGTCTGCACAGTTCCAGCTGTGTAAACATGCTTGAAAAACTTAGGTATTGTCTAATGGAAGAGGATTTCGATTTGGGAGAGGCCCACCATGGCTGGGTTGGAGCTAGACATTTTTCCACCCACCCCACTCCACACCCTGTGAGGTCAAGGTTGGCTTACTCAGCTCCTAGAGTCAGAAGTGAAGATGGGACAGCTGGTGTTAATTATTGTTTTACAGCTTCTTATCACTAGGGGTTGAGAATTAGGCAAGGGTTAGGGAAATCTGAAGCCATATCATCAAATATGCTTCAGTTATGGTGCTAAGAAACAAAGAAATGGAAGATATTGGACAAAATAAAGAACCCACAAATATGTAATATGTCAATAAAAATGTCTTGAAATTGTAGCTGCATTTATATTTAGTTTGAGTCTCTCTGTGGTTACTGGAAGCAAGGACAGATAAATATGGTTTGGAAAGAACTGATGTGTTCTGATATCTGAATTCAGCTTTGTTCTTGAGATTTATTTAAGTAATGACTAGCTCAATAATGCTAAAAACGTTTAATATATGAGTATTATTATTATTGTGCAAGGAAATGTGGTTTCTCCGTAACAAACAGAAATATTACAGACCATCTAATTTCTCCATATCCACCTTCTACGCACAATTATGTACAAATATGACTGCTCAATTCAGTAGAGCCTGGAATCTAGTAATTTGTTCTGTTCCTCTAAAGAGGCACATAGACATGCGTATCTCTGACCTCCAACATATGGGCTTGTTAAGATGGAAGGTTTCCATGCCTTGGATTTTTTAGGTTGTACCAAGGGGAGCATCAGTGATAGTTAATACAGAGACAGCTAACTTTCCATTGGATGTGAATGTCAGGACGTGGTCCTGATCCAGGAAGAAAAGAAAGCATTCCCCCCCCCTTTTTTTTTTTAAAAAAAATCTTTATTGTTGAAACTATTACAGATGTCCTCTTTTTTTTCCCATTGACCAGCTCCTGCCTGTTCCCACCCCTCCCACCAGGCTTTCACTGCACTACTGTTTGTATCCATGGGTTAGCCATATATGCATATAAGTTCTTTGGTGAATTTCTCTCCCCACTCCTTCCCTCTTGAGAATCTTCAGTGTGTTTCAAAGCAGTAACTTTGAAATGCACTGGGATGCTTCATGTTTAGGGGCAACCCAGTCAGTTATATTCACTCTTGATCCAACTGACTATTGAAAAACTATTTTCCTGAGTATCTCACTTCAAAGCAGTGTGTCTGATACAGAATATTTTCTTTATAGGATGGAAAACCTTTGGTTTGAGAAGAAAAACTAGTTTGGTAGAGCACTGAATTTGAATCATATGGGAAGTGTTCAAGAATAGAAAGGGGAGGAAAATTCAATAATTTACCATTTCCTATAATTTTGGGATATCAGGAAATATAGAGTTCTAGGCTATGATGTATACACATGCATTCCTTTGTTCACTAGCTGTAGGAATCTGGAGAGGTAGAAACAGTACTCCAGACTAGCAGCAGGACATATGAGAACCCCTACATCTTTCATCATATTTAACTGGGGAGGGGGAATCCTGTCAATACTGTTCACGTAGTGCCCTAGATTTTGAGACTGGGCCAGTAATACTATGCCAGATGCTGTAATTGTAGCATGTGAGGAACTACCCATAACATTTAGCTCTTGAAAGCTCGTCTGAATCATTAGGTATGAGTATTATGGGTGCCATAATAGCACTGGAATTCCTGCAACAAAAAAGGAATCACATTTGGCTTGCACTTAATCTACAATCACTTACACTTAAGCTGTTGATAGTTGATTGGTATCTATAGACTGCTGGACTTGTGCCATGGGACTCCTGAGCATATTTGATGGGTGGAACAGAGAGGGAGGCTGTAGATTTTGGCAAGCTATAATTCCCATTAGTCAGGCTGACTATATCTGACACTACAGATTCCAGTTCACCAAGATGAAGGTTACTTCTATAGGCTTTGGCTGATGGCCCAATTATATTACCGTGAAGGAGAGGAGAGGACCAGTGTTATATTAGACTTCGAGTTTCTAATGAGTAAATAGTTGTAGTTTACTGAATCGCCTGTTGATTTTTTTTTGGTAGACAAAATCCATGGCAACTTTTTTGGAATTTGAGGAAATTTTAAGCTTTTAAATTTTATTTCACAGTGAATGTTAACTATTCACTCCCCTAATAAGGAAATAATGGGCTATTTTATAGGGTGTGTAGACTATACTTGCAGTTGTACAGTTACTATTACTCACCTCAATTTTTTTTTCTTGTAAGTGGTGCTGGTAACACACCCTGCTAAGGAAATACCAGACACAGCTGTTTCTAATATTTGTCAGGGTGGCCACAGAACCATCAGGCTCACTCTGAAGATTCCTTGGTGAGAAGGAGGAAATGTCTCAGAGAGCAGGTCTTTTCCTTATTAGTGGATTTTCTTGGCCCTGCTCTTTTTTCTGATTGCCTCCATATAGCTTCTATAAAGGCATGAGTTTCTAGGCAGAAAGATTTGATGTGATGAGGAAAGGCTATAAAGCTGGAGAAAGAAAGACAAAGTCCAAACAGAATAGTAAAACGAAGATATTTTTGACATGGCAGAGATGGGTTGAATACTATGGAACGGGGACAGGGAGATGAGATGAGAAAAGAGGAATAAGAAGTAATTAATGGGAATACATTACTTATAAGTGGGAATAAAGGGCCCACTGAATTCCAGGGGAATCTTTCTTTATTAAATGCCTACAAATATGTTGAAATTTTATAAAGGCAATTCCATCTAGCAATTGCTCTGCTAGAGCTTACAAGCTGCAGTTGATGGGTTATTCTATCTAGAATAATGCATCTAGTGCATAACCAGTTACTTTCCCCCTGCCCTGGACAAACTTTGGGGTGTGGTCAGGAGAAAGTGAATAGAACAGATAGAAGATTTCCTCCCCATAGAGTTGCAGGAGCTTCCTTAAACAAAGGCAATATATGAGCATCACATTTTACTTTCCCAACAGCTTTCCTGAGAACTACATTGGAAATTCTGTGGCTTCCTCACAGTTCCCAAGTAATTTCAGAAACATTTCGATACTCTAATTAGTTTTACTCTTTTACAATAAAAGTTGGCTTGTGCTAAAAAAAAAGAAAGAGAAGGAAATCACCTGGACAGCTTGTGTCTAGTTGGGTGGTGCAGAAAGGAGAGCTCTTGTATCAATCATATTCTCTCTGTAAACACAGATGACCAGAAAGGAAGGCTTGTAAATGGTAATGCAGACCAGAAAAAAGGCTATTATTTTCAGTCTGTTGAACATTACGGAAATGCTTCTCAAGCACTGGGCTCAGATGTTTCTTTTTATTAACCATCACACGAGGAATTAGACTCATTTCAAACAGTTTGTTTTCCCACTCTTGTCTTCATAAAATCATTACTCATGAGTGGTTTCTTTGTTGAAATACTGCTGACCTCCCATATTGGAATGATAACAGGGTGCTAAACATATAAACATTTCAGGTTACATTAACTCTGGAAGAAGGGGGATAAAGATTCCCCAGGAGAATAAAATCATTCCTCAATGTTGTTTGTTTGCTAATGTCCTATAAGCATCTTATCCGGGAAGCTATGTCAACATTACAATTTTGGTGTGTGTGTGTGTGTGTGTGTGTGTGTGTGTGTGTGTGTGTGATTAATAACAGCAGTAGGAGGTTTTAAAATATAATTCTTTATCTGTACAACTCTTTTTATCCTTTGTTACCCCCTGCCCCAAATCCAGGACCATTAGAATAGATGAAAGAGTTGGATATGTCTTAATAGATGAGCAAACAATGAGCCTTAGCTCCTCAGCTAGGCACTGTTTACATTTTTGCAAAGCTGGTTGTTTCACCTGCAGTTTTAATAATAAGCTAGATTATTTGCTGTTTACTAACTGATATAATAAAATAAAGATTGCAAAGTAGAATTAAGGGGATAAGAAAGCTTTAGGGCCAAAGAAGGCATGTTCTTTAATAATTTTAATTTACTCTTAGAAGAGTTTTATGGTAGAGTCCAGTACCATATATTAAACAAGTCTGTACCCCCCCTCTCTATAACTGCCAAATTGGAATCTCAGATAATAGAACTCGTGAAGACTTGAATAAAGCTTCAAATTTTCTACTCCCAGTGCTGTCATGTTTTCTGATATAGAACTTGACTCCTCAGGGCTTCTCCAGACTCAGCATGGCATTCCTTCATAGCCCCATGTTCCAAGGACCCAGCCATGAAAGATTTTGCATTTTAACCAACAGGGGCAAATGCAATAACATTGAAGTTCAGGAGACACAGTGTTTTGGAAAAACTGATTCTTCCAAGGGTATAAAGATACATGATCTGTACTAAATGGAAAGAGCATTTAAATTTACCAGACTGCTTTTTTTGGTAATTTTTAGGTTTGTCCCATTGATTTTTTCCAGCTTTATTGAGATAGAATGGATGTATAATGCTCTATTATTTTAACTTGTGAATGGAAATGAGTATTCACGATGCTAAGGACTGGTTTTGGTGATGGCGATTGTGTCAGAATGTGCATGTGTGCGTGTCTGTTTTATATGTGGCCATAATCCAGGCTTACTATGTATCCTCTTACATAGATTTTTCTAGAGCTGCATTAGAGTGTTTTGACTCAGGTAATCTCAACCAAAAAGCCTTTTGATATTCCTATATTCAGAGTTCAAGCCAAGTCAGAAAAAGTCCTCACAGCTCTGACCCAGAGAGATTCCAAGAATTCCTTGATGCTTCAGATGGAACAGCTATTCCATTTTTCAGAGAAGAGTTGGACAAGCTAAAGGTCGGCGGGGGAAGGGGGGTCTTACTGGAACAACCATGTGCTAATGGTGTAAAAGACTTTTTCTTTCTAATAAAAGCAGTGGAACAAGCATAGGATGCCTTAAAATTACCAAGCTCCCTCAACGAATAGATTAATTGGCCTCACTTCTGAAATTGTCTACTTGCTTTTGAGGCAACACCCTGAAAAATACACCTTGCTTTCTCTCACTAGGATGATTAAGTGGATCACTGGCAAAAGAGTAATTGTAAATACCTCTAAGGAAAAGAACAAAAAATAATAATGAGCCTTGTCCAAGAATGATGGATAATGACAAGTAAACATAGAAGGTGGTGTTTGATCTCTTCAGTTTTGGTATTCATTATTCATAGTTATTATTCATAAATTCCAGCACAAATGTTAGGCCTGCACCCCAGTGACACATTTGCATTTTATTTTAAGTTGATTTCTACCTGGTTTTGCAAACAAGTATTTAATGGTTTTGGTTGTCTCTCACTATCCATATGTTGCTAGAGCTTGTCTTTTACACATAATGGCTTCTATCCCTTTCAAACTCTTTATCTCAGTCATCCATCTCACTCCATCCAATAGTCATATTCTCTCTCTCTCTCTCTCTCTCTCTCTCTCTCTCTCTCTCTCTCTGTCTCTCTCTCAGGATTTCTAACATGGAAAAGTGATATTTGAACAGATTCCCCCTAAGGCAATCAATTTACTTTTAATTTGTCTGTTACTAAGCTTTTTTTTGTTGTTGTAATGAGGAAGGAGTGAAACTGCTGTAAAATTTATTAGCTTCCAGGAAGATATTTGAAATGAATTTTTTTAATGATTGTGCTGTTTGCTGTACCCAGAAGCAGTGTCATTGCAATTACAGTATTCCATATGTTTGCTAGAGCTACACTGAAATATCAAGATAATGCTAGATTTTTTATGAGGCTTTTGTTGGTAACAAATAGTTCAATCTAGGTAATTAATAGATAGTAATCCTTCTGACACTCTTATTTGGTTTTAGTGACTATTTCTAATGATTCCCACCTAGCTGATGACATGACACATTGCAAGAGATAGTGATTGGTTTACTGAGCACTGTATTTTTTCAATGAGAAAGAATCCATTGGAGAATTACTATATTGTTTCTTAGCTTCCCCACCCTGTACCATGAACATTTTGGCAGTCAAGAATCTTTAAAGAATTTGGAAGTTACAGTTGCAACATTTTTATTGACTCATGTATAGCATTGCCTATTGTCCTGGGACTTGACTGAGGGAAGAGTCAGTTCCTGTTAAGAGGAACACCAGCTGCTGGGTGCCTTTTTTCCCCTAACATTAAATTTTCATTAAAAAAAGGAAGATTTTTTTCTCCTGGTTAGCATGCCCTGTCCCTCTTGCTTTCATACCAGCTCTATTTGTGCCATCCTTACTATATAGTCTGTCTGATACCCAGAAGCTCATGACCAGCATAAAAGTGCTTTTTTCCCTCAAGTTAATGATGTGTTAGCAATTTCCTTATTTTCCAGAAAAGAGTGAAACCAAGTTAATGATAACTTTAGGTTTAGTGCTACTTGTAAGTATCACCTGAAGGCTTTGTCTTTCCATCAGTATAACTACCTGTAGAATGTGTGAAACGGTCTACTTTTAATCTGCACAAAGTCAAGCAATTAGTTTGAACTCTTCACAGAAGTGAATAGGCATTGTAGGTGTCCAACAAATATAGGATTTAATTCTGCGGATATTTTAGAATGAAACTTTTAAAAATGGTTCTATTTTAAAAAGTTTGCTCAGAGTAGTTATATCTCAGTGCTCCTCTTTTGGGGAATAGTTCAATGGCCTTTTGTGACCCCTCATATTTTACATGTAAAGATGCTTATCAAATTGTTTCTAAGCACCTAGATGAAGTCCAGCATTTTGTCAGATGTTTTTTTCCACCATAGAAGACAAAATACAAAGGTTCCAGTCTAGTAAATCTCTGCTTATCTCAGTCACTGTAAGCACCTCTTATTTCTTAGTCGCAATTTTCCAGGCAGCCCTCTGCTTCATTTCTTTGCTCCCCATGCATCAGCACAAATTATTTATACTTATACACATCTTGAAATCTCTTCTTTATGGATTGGATTGAATTGAGCCCAAGTACAAAAATGAAAACTCCAGGAACTATTGTGATTGCCCAAATTGCAGCTTAAATATTAAATTTTCAAGCACTTATACTTCAACTAGTGGTCTGGTGCACAAAATTTGTGCAGGGGGGGATCGGTTTCCCTCAGCCCAGCCTGCACCCTCTTGCAATCTGGGACTGCTGGCTCCTAACTGCTCACCTACCTGCCTGCTGGATCAT
>NW_006292920.1:97287-100691 GCF_000327345.1 Myotis davidii | reverse complement strand
TTGGCTCCTTGCAGTTCACCCAGATTTGATTCTAATTGGTCGGTTTCTATGCCAGTTGGCATCAAAAGCTCCACCTCCTAGGCAGCCATTGGCTCCTCACAATTCACACAGATTTGGTTCTGATTGGTCAGTTTCTATGCCATCAGCATCTCCGGGCCTATCTCTGGGGCTGATCAGAGAGGTGGGGCTGATCAGCAGCCCCTATGGAGGTCCAGAGAGAAAGAGAGGCTTAGCTGCTGGCCAGGCTGGGAGAGAGAGAGGCAAGGGCTGATCAATAGCTGCCACAGAGGGTATGGATCTGACCCCATTTCTCTCTTCAGACCTCTCTCCAAGCCTAATCCACAGCCTCCTACGCAGTCAGTGCTGGGTTACAGCCCCTGTAGGTGGTGGCAGTCAGTGCTGGGTCACCATGGCAGCCCAGCACTGACTGCAGGACTGACTTCTGGTCGGTCAAACCTTCATTCGTTTTGGACATTATGGACCCTGGGTTTTTATATATTATGATATGTTTTAACTTTGTCTCTTTGAGCAGATAAGCACTGTAGATTTTATTTAAGATAATACAATTACTTTGAATTCTGAAATGGACATCTATTTTTTAATTTTTTTTCTTTATTGATTTAAGGCATTGCATATGTGTCCTTATCCCCCCATTGCCCCTAGTTTCATGTTGCACTGGTTGTTAAATGAATTTCAGTTGCATCAACTGTGAATGAGGGGAGAGGCCAATGTGTAATTTGGCATCATAGAGGCAAAAAATTGGTTGGCACTTGCTCACTGATGCTGACCAAATGGTCTAAGAAAAGGTTGGGGTTCATCTGTCTTTTATCCAACCTCTCAAGCTAAATCTAAACTTTACAGAATTCCTGCTTTTTAACTACCCTAACAATGCCGACTAATGCTGATCAGAGCTGGCTTTTCTCTCTGCCTATCTTCTCTCTTTTGGCAACATTCCTTTGCCAGTTCAGGAACTTTGTTCCCACACACTTTCCTCCACTTGGCCCTTCCTGAGCTTCCTGAGGTATCTTTACCTGCAAACATGTCTAACCTTTCTTATTCAATCAAAACTTTCCTATCTTGGGTCCCTTTTATCCATGCTTTGCTGTGTGACCAAAGAAAACTGGTGATCTCAGATTGGTAGTTGATCCTCTTCTTTTTTTTCTTCTTTTTAAAATCCTTACCTGAGGGAATGTTTTGTGTGTGTTGTCCTTTGTTTTTAGGGAGAGAGAAAGAGAGAGAGAGAGAGAGAGAGAGAGAGAGAGAGAGAGAGAGAGAGATTGATTTACATGAGAGAGAAACATCAATCCATTGCCTCCAATGTGTGCCCTGATCAGGGATCAAATCAACAACCTGGGTATGTGTCCTGACCTGGAATCCAACCCGACACCTTTTGGTATACTGTATGATGCTCCAACCAATTGAGCCACACTGGCCAAGGTTGGATCCTCTTATTTTGACAGGGACCTTTAATGCCTGTCCCAGATGAATGAAAAATGTGGGAATTTTTCTCCATGTTTTAAGGGATGATTTTTATATAGCTTATCTTTGGCATCTGTCAAATAATACCACATCGATGCTTCAAATGCCAATCAAAGTTTTGACATCCTCTCACTTCTGCCTGTTGTCTGTCAGGCCATAGTTCTGTAGGAAGAGATGCTAATAAGCAGGAGGCTGGGGAAGAAGAGAATTTTGAAAAAAGCATTAGGGAGGAACAAAAATGGTGGGAAATTTTAAAAGAAAGAGAAAAAGGAAGAAAGCAATAAGTAGCTATTTGTCGTGTATTTTGCAGTGTAAGCCTTTTCACACTAGAATGTCTAAAGGATAGCTTGATGTCATTGGTTTAAAAGTCCCTAGAAATATCTATCTTCATTCATGTGCCCTTGAATATTTTACAGACAGAGATCCATCTTTTCTTGCCAAAACTTTGTGTCCTTTAGGAAGTGAGTATAAACTCCTCCTAGAATTATAATCTGGGAGGGCTCTGGGAAGTTTTCATTTGCAAACTTCTAAGCCCTTATTGTTTTTGCTAAATGCTCAAATGATATTTAAATACCCAAAAGAAGCCCAACCCTTAAGATGTGAATCAGATCAAAACTAAGATGGAATGTCTAATGCCTAGATAGTGTTTCCTGCTCCCCTCCCTCTTTTTCTCCATTCTTCCCTCCCTCTCTCCCTTCCTCTATTTTTTACTGAGCCCACTGCTACTCTGCTTGCCTTTTAAAGTTACAGTTATAGAGTGGATGCCCTCTTTCCTAACTCTTTGCAGACCTTACAATGCTTTTAAGAACTCTATCCAGGATAATTCTTTCCTTTGGTAATTCCCTCACATATTTGACTGGAGCATCAGTTTTACTATGTGTATTTTAATTAATTTTGCCAGAAAGAGTCAGCATCTGCAGTGGGTCTAAAAAGCTCACCATAGGTCTCATTTTTTGGCTTATATTTTATAAGAATTAATAATAATTTTATTTGATGCCAAGAAACAATGTTTGATATCAGAACAACATTCATTTCATAAAATAGACACTTCGGCTTATTGTATTATTGACTTATCACAGTATAGACCCCTTTAACTATTGTTAAAATGGAAAACTTCAAGGTATATGGAAAATGTATTTTCAACTGGACATTAAAACATAATAGATCTCTTTAAGATCTGCATATAGTGTGAGGGAAACCACTCAAAGGCGAAGATGACACTTGCTTTAATGTTTCTGAAGTGCTACATTTACTTTATTGCCTCTGACAAAGCTACATAGTTTTCTTTGTATGTTTCTATAGTGTTTCTACTAAATAGGATGGTTATTTCCACATTTAGGAAACCGCACAGTATCAGGGGTATAGTATCTGATATGTTGACCAAGATTCTTTGTTATGTTGCTATCACTTTCTTGTACCCTTTTCATTCAATAAAATTAAACTTATTAGTTCCTGCTATGAGCTGTACCCTTTGCTAGTTTCTGTGGGTATGGGAGAGAACAAAACAGGTACAAATTTTGCTCAGACTTTATAAGTTAGCATTGGATATAGATATTACACAAGTAATTACATGTATTGAATGCTATAAAAGGCATGGGACCTACCTTTGTCTAAGGGATAGGGGAAGGATTCCCCAAGGAAGTTAAATTTGAGACTTCAGGGGTCATGTATTAGTTATGGACAGTGTTGTAGTAATGGTAATAAAGATCCTCCTCCCCCCACTAAAGAAAATAAATCAATGGCTTAAGCAAGAGGGAGGCTCATATTTTCTCTTATATAACAGGTTCAGGTCTAATGAGCTAGGTCTACAATATATTGAATACCCCAAAGTCCTTACATCTTCTATTCTGTTATCCATGGCTTCCATCCTCAGTTGCTTCATGATAATAAGATGGATATTGTAAGAAAGATAAATATCACATAAC
>NW_006292920.1:96141-97194 GCF_000327345.1 Myotis davidii | reverse complement strand
GGGATGGGGGGGCTGGGGTGGGGGGTGGGGGGGTGGGAATTGCCAGGGAGAAATCAATGGGGAAAAAGGGGACATGTGTAATACTTTAAACAATAAAAAAATTAATTTTTTTAAAAAAGATGGATACTGTAGCTCACCCATTATGTCTCCATTCTAGACAGGACAAAGCAGGAAGGAATAAGCATAAAAAGGTCTCAAACTAAGTCAGCTCCTCACCATTTAAGGAGGGTTTTTTTTTTAAATATCCTGCTTCCATAACTTTGGCAATCTTAGTTACATGGCCACTCCTATCTACAAGGGAGGCTAGAAAGTGTAGTTTTTTTAGCTGGTCCATTGCCAATCATAAGAGAAGTAGGGTCTATTTCTAAGTACTAAAAATAGATATGGCCCTAACTGATTTGGTTAAGTGGTAAAAGCATCAGTCCACAGACTAAAGGGTCAAGGGTTCAATTCTGGTCAAGGGAATATTCCTCAGTTGCAAGCTTGATCCAGGCCCCCAGTCAGGGCATGTGAAGGAGGCAACCAATCGATATGTCTCTCTCACATCAGTGTTTCTCTTTCTCTGATCTCCCCCTCCCTTCCACTCTCTCTAAAAATCAATGGGAAAAATATCCTCAGGTGAGGACTAACAAAAAAATAGATATGGATATGGATATTTAGTAGGCAGTTTATGTCTGCTTCAGATGAGTAGGAGTTAGGTAGGTCAAGAGGGGAAACTTCTTGAGTTATGTTTTCTTGATTAGGTGCACATGACCAATGTTAACAACTGTCTCTTTATAATCATTGCTACAATGTCTTCCATTATATCTCACAAAAAATACCGTATTTGTCGGTGTATAAGACGATTTTTTGGCCCTGAAAAATATGCCTCCAAGTGGGGGATCGTCTTATACGCCAGGTACACTTCAGATAGACTGCCCATAGTGCTTGCCCCGTGCCATAGTGGCCTCCCGATGCCCGCCCACTTCATTCCACATATCGTTCAGGCATCAGCAGCGATGCTGGGTGTATGCTCGGCTGTTATGCGATTTTGCTGTTATGCGATTTTACCAC
>NW_006292920.1:89216-94896 GCF_000327345.1 Myotis davidii | reverse complement strand
TTGCTAGGGACTTGCCCGGCACTTGCTCTCTACCTCTATTTGTTATCTTACTTCTATCATTGACAGTCCCTCTAGGTTGTGGGCTGCTTGCCTGTGTTCCTGAGAAGCATCTACGGTACCAGTCTATAGAGTGTGTTTTCTTTAGTGAATTACCGGTATGTTTACCGGTAATAAACTTGCACTGTTTTATGTATATGTTTGATTACATACAGCCTTGTGACAGTTTTCCTGCATGTCATAAGCATTTGAATATAAATTAAAATGTTAGAATCAAATCTGATATTGTTTTACCTTTTATTTGGTGTGTGGAAGGTGTGCGGAAGAGGGGGTAGTCTTATACGGCGAGTATATAACAAACTCTGTATTTTGAGTGGAAATGTTAGGGGGTCGTCTTATACGCCCAGTCGTCTTATACGCCGGCAAATACGGTAATCCTGTTTTGGTCATAGATCATCTTGTTCATGATATGGTTAAGCTAAGTGTATGTATATGAGTACAATCCAGGAAGCTTTTCCGATTTACACATGGCTTGCTTGTAGGTTACTTAGAAGTAGCTAACTATTTGAGCTTCCAGGAACTGGAACTCACTCTAACTTTCCCTTTCTGCATCATTGATTACAGACCACTTCTAACGAGATAACACATTGCTCTTTTAACTGTAACTTTGAACTATTTTAGTGTTGGAGTTTTGTTTCTGACCATTGGAATCTTTGAGTTAATACACCCAAACTCTGAATCACGGTAAAGAACTGCCAGCATTATTGAACACATCTATTGTGGTTGGACATCCATACAAACCCGACAGAGACTCTCAGCTCTTTTATTCCTCTAGGACTTTGAAGGTTTTAGTAAAGTCTGAAATGGTGTTTTCATCATGTTTTTTTTTTTTTAACTTTAGTTGAGACTATGGGTAGGCTCTTTCTAGTGTGGAAGCACATTGCTTGCCTACCTCTAAAGAGACAGTAGCTTCACATCCTGAGAATAGTAATTGCTGCAAAAAGTTTTGCTATTATCTACACAAAATAATATATTCTGTTCTTTTTCTATTTTAATTACTTGTCCATTATGACTTACTTATTGCTGCCTCTTATGCCTCCATGCTCTCTCAGGACTGATGCTTTTACTTAAGATTTAAATGTATTTTTTGCAAGAGATTTTGGGATTTTCTCACCAAGGTTCCTGAATGACAAATTATGACAAAAAAACACTTATTACAACTTAGATTGAAGAAGCTTTATTTTTCTCTGTTTTTATTCTTTTATTTTTTAAAATATATTTTATTGATTTTTTACAGAGAGGAAGGGAGAGGGATAGAGGGTTAGAAACATCGATGAGAGAGAAACATCGATCAGCTACCTCCTGCACACTCCCTACTGGGGATGTGCCCACAACCAAGGTACATGCCCTTGACCGGAATCGAACCTGGGACCTTTCAGTCCACAGGCCGACGCTCTATCCACTGAGCCAAACCAGTCAAGGCTTCTTTTACTTTTTATCTAAAGTAATATGATCTACATTGACCAAAGGCATTCTATTGCCTTGAGATTTGTGTTCCTCTTTCAAACTTATTCATTTGTTTTATTGTTTTATTTTGAAAATAGTGGGGACAGCTTCAGAGGCAGGGAAGGCCAATTTGCAAATTCATAATTTATGCCTAATTATGTGAACATCTGAATTTATCTGTATGTGGTAATGAGTTTGAATTCCCACAACTCTGTAGATTTTAGTGTCTTACATTTTGCTTTGCTTAGGCTCAAGTAAGTACTTTCAGAGAAAGATGTAGCAAGGTATAGAGTTACAAGAAGGCTAAGAGCAATCTTAGCAGGAAATTAGTGAGTTTTTAGCCTACATCTATTTTAACTAGAGCCAGCATTTTGACAGTTAATTTGTGATAACACAAAATGGTTCCTTTCTTGTCTCATATCTTCATCCTCAAACACAATACTACATGATGGCAGGCATATAGTCTGTACAAGTCCTATGCAATTCCAGAAGTAGTTTCTTTGCTTTTTTACATCTGGTTTGTCTTCATTGTTCTTTTTAAGGAGCTTTGTATTGTGATTTTCTCACGTTTAATACAAATATAATTTTTATTAAACTGAAGTTTTGATTTTTAAAAAGTAATTCATCTTCAGTGCATTTATGAATGTAGGTTACCTTGGGCTGAGAAGATATTCTTCCATATTCACCAGGTTTTCTTTCATGTTTAATGTGGCTATAAACACTAAAGCAAGATTGGATTTTATTTTAATTGTATTGACACAAATGTCACCATGTAGTGTATGGTACCAAAAATGATAAGCAACAAGTCACTGCTCTTGGTCAAGATTTAATGAAGTAAAGAAATCAGATCTAAGCCATGGGTGAGACATTGTGAATGAAAGGTTCTCTTAGATTCAATTCTTCACTTGCATGAAGAACAGAGCAAAAAATAAGTTCACATAATTAATACAAGAAAATTGCATATTATTCTAGCTAATATAGGGCTGAGGTGGGTTTAGCAAGATTGGTGGACAGCTTTAGACTGATTGTATTCCTTGGAGTGCTGAATTTACTTTTTTCTCTTTACAAAGAATGATTTATTCACTAGGCAGTGGGTAAGCTAAAAGCAAGTACTGTCAGCAGAGAAGCTTCTAAGAAGACAGAGTTTCCTACTCTAGTCTTCCTAGATTCGTAAGATCTTCGAGGTGTCTGCTACTGGGGTCTCTGCTCTCACTCTGTGTGTTGGGGCTCCAGGTCTCCTCCTGCTGTTCATTTGAATCAGCCTACTATATGGAAGGAGCACTGTACTTAGATATGGGGTAGCAAATGGATAGCATTTCCCTACTGAATTGCATTTAAAAAAACAACCCGCATCTCCAAATTTGAAGACAGCCACTTGATACTAAAAACTTAAAAGAAATTAGAGCTTTATGTTGAGCGGATTGAGAAGATTCCATTTAATGATTAGAATGTAGTTTACCATTGTTTTGCTTTAGAAGTGTGAGCAAGTGGCGTATAATATCAGTCTGAAGGTCAGCTGGGATTTTTCTCTTCATAGCTGGTCTCATGTCCATAGTTCCAGGGCTGAAAGGCTAAGGCCTCTATGCCTTTGTGTCCTAAATTAGGAACAAAAAGGACAGGACCCCATAGCCTTCTGGACATTTTTTGTTGGCTTCCAGGGGACACTTGCTTAGATTTGTAGAAACAGAAGTTAATTATTGAACTGTTCCATCACTTGCATCTCCTTATTCTCCACCCCCAAACAAACACTCACACTAATTCTTTAGAGCTATTACTTGGAAAGTTATGAGATGGGCCTCAGAGAAGATAGAGAGGAAGAAACATATTTTTTGGGAAACTGAAGATATAAATTCTGTCCTACTGGAGGGATCCTGGGGTCTCCTGGGGAAAGCACTAGATTTGGATGAAACTGATTGTGGGTGGATCAGCCATAGACTCTTCCACTTGTAATGTTTAGGTCTACATAAAGTGTTTCTCAAGTTGTCCCAACATGTTTTCCTTACTTTTTATACTTTGTGCCTCCCAGGAACATATGCAATTTGGTTGATGACATGCTATTGGATAGATAGCAGCACTGAGATTTTGCAGGGAAGCGGCAGATAAATCCTTCATTTTGCAGAGGGAACCATGCAACCCTGACTTGGAACTGTGCCAAAGTTTGCAGAAGCATTGACTTATCTATGTGGAAAGTACTTATCTTGTTGGTGATAATGCTAATTTATTTGGTTTCAGCAGCAAAATTCTGAATGTTTCATTCTCCAGCACTGAAATGGGGCTTAAAATGGCCATCTTAAATTTAAATTGGCAAATTGTGACCAGGTATCAGGGAGAAATTTTACCTTTAGTTCTCTTTTCAGCAGTTTAAACTAAGCCAAGGGTCATATCCCACAGTTTTGTTGAACTCTAAGCTCAGCCTGGATTATGCCTGGCCATTTAGTTGCTTCCAATATATTTTCTCAAAATGTGAAGTATATACCCAACTAACCTATTATTTCTTGAGCCCCCTTTCATGTATCCCTTTACTAAAATAGCCTTTAATGACTGAGGCAGAGCAGTTCCTCTTTGGTATGTTATTTACTCACTGAAAACAAACAAACAACAACAAAAGAAATACAAGTGTTGAAGGAAGGTGTGCTATATGTAGACTGATATCAGGCAAGGCACTGAATTGTAGACTTCTTCCTCTTGAAAAAGAGCAGTCACAGCATACATTTCCAACTTTTGGGGGTGACATGCACTTTTTGTTTTTGTGATCTTTCCTGTCTCCCTACCTCCTCCGATCCTTCCCCAGAGTTTTTAAATAAGTGTTAAGCTACTTGTATTTTGATACAATATTCAATATGATGAAAATTTTCATTAGGTCAACCTCATGCCAAAATGTAACATAAATATAAATGGTTCTGGAAAACTAGGGGTGTAAATCAGACCTTGAGATTAACAGTTCTACCAATGGACAGGCAGAAGTTAACCCTGGCCTCATGCTTTCATGAAGCTCATGTAGAAAGCCTCTCTGAGAGTCAAATTAAAAACTTAATCTTAAATGAACTTAATGTGAAAAGAGAAACACATCTCACCAGTAATTATGTACTCTGTCTGCTGAGATTATCCATGATAGGGCTAAAGAAATCCATGGAAGATTTCTTTAAGAAATATGACCTTAAAAATCTGCAGATAAAGAAGAGAAGGGGGAATGGCTACTTGGGTATAATTAAATGATGCTCAGTCTATGAGTGATGTGTGTATAGGGCCAATGAAGTTTATAGGTCAGATGGAAGGAAGAGAGCTCAGTATGTTCATTCTAATGGGAAGTTAATTTATGCTAATAGCTTAGTGAGAAGATTGACTGGTCAAAAAGAAGTAATGTGATTGGGCTTTCAAAGATAGCATGATACCAACCCCAAATTAAGCACTGCATATCATTGACAGGTAGAGTGGATATGTGATTGGAAGTGCTGTTGCTCAAAAACATGGCTAAAACTTCTCAGATATACTGACTGTTGGGTTACCTGCTCTGCTTCCACTTCTTCTGCTGCTGGAACCACTCTCAAATACAGTTGACCTTAAGCAGGAGTTGTTAAAATGCTGGCTTTCAGTACCTTGACTCTCAGGATAAACTTTTTAAAAAAAATATGGCATTTTTCACCATAGTGTGCATTTTTATTTTTATTGAACTTATTGGAGTGACATTGTTTAACAAAATTATATAGGTTTCAAGTGTACATGTCTATAATACATCATTTCTATATTGTGTTGTGTGTTTACCACCCAGAGTCAAGTCTCTGTTGGTCACCATTTATCACCCCTTTACCTTCTTCTACCTCCTTCCACCACTCCGTTCCCTCTTGCCATACTGTTGTCTGTGTCTATGAGTTGTTGTTTTTTAAACCCTTCATCTTTTTCACCCAGCCCCCCAAATGTCTCCCCAATGGCAGTTGTTTTCCTTTAGCTTTTTAGTTTTGTCAACAGTGGGAACAGTGACAACAATAATAAAAAGGGGATGTGTACAGGAGGATGTCTACAGTCTTTTAAAAATCCAATTCTAGCCCAGCCACAGAGGCTCAGTGGTTGAGCATTGACTTATGAATCAGGAGGTCATGGTTTAATTCCTGGTCAGGGCATATGCCTGGGATGCAGGCTCGATCCCCAATGGTGCAAGAGGCAGTCGATCGATCAATTA
>NW_006292920.1:69763-89164 GCF_000327345.1 Myotis davidii | reverse complement strand
TCCCTCTCCCTTCCACCCTGAAATCAATAAAGATATATGTTTTAAAAATCCAATTCTTCACACTTGTCCCAAAAGGCAAGAAAGGACTATCTATAAGTGCCATTCCCCAAAAGGGCTTGTGGACACCTAAGAAACCAGAAGGTTGGGGAGTAAGAATGATTCCTGGGAAAAGCTGATGTAATTGACATTTTATTTTCTCCAAGCAGATCAGAATGAAGGATTTCACTGCAGGGAAGAATGCCGGATTCTTGGCCACTCTGACAGGTGCTGGATGCCTCGGAACCCCCTGCCCACCCGTTCCAAGTCCCCTGAGAATGTGCGGAATATCATCGCTCTGTCCATTGAAGCTACTGCTGCTGATGTTGAGGCTTATGACGACTGCGGCCCCACCAAGCGGACTTTCGCAACCTTTGGAAAAGATGTCAGCGACCACCCTACTGAGGAGAAGCCCACCCTGAAAGGCAGGAGGACTGTCGATGTGACCATCTGCAGCCCCAAAGTCAATGGCGCTGTCCGGGAGGCGGGCAATGGCTGTGAGGCAATTAGCCCTGTCACCTCCCCTCTGCACCTCAAGAGCCCTGTGCCCACCAAGCCTTCCGTGTCTTACACCGTTGCCCTCGCACCACCCGCCCGCGATCTGGAGCAGTATGTCAACCATGTCAATAGTGGCCCTTCTCGTCCCTCTGAAGCTGAGCCTCGTGGAGCTGACAGCGAGAAAGTGATGCATGAGGTCAACCCCATTCTGAAGGAGGGTCGCAACAAAGAGTCTCCTGGCATGAAGCGTCTGAAGGATATAGTTCTCTAAACCAGTCTCGGGGAAGAAGAGAGAAACCATGCTGGCTAGCGAAGAAGCAGGAGCTGATCGTTTTAATTACTCACTAATGGTTGGTTCTTGAGTGGCTGTATTTCAGAGCTTTCCCTAAATGTATTGTTTATAAATGACTATCATTTTGTGACAATCCCTCTTGTTTCAACAGGCAGCAGGGGTGTTCGGTTGGAGCAAATTAGCTTTGGCTTGAGTTGTTCATGGGGCCTTGATGTTGGGGAAACAGATGAATTCAGTTGTGAAAAGTATTATGTATAAGTGTTTGAATTTATATATTTTTCTATGTCAAAATTATAATATAAATTACATTGTTTGTGGAGGATTACATTTAAAAAAGCAAAAAAAAAAAAAAGCTCTGGACACTTTTAATAAGCTCGCTACTGTTTTGTAGTGTAGGCAAGTTAATGGTCATTTATTGTGTACTATTCATTGATTCAGTGATGTGAAATTGAGCCCCTAAAAGATTGTTTCTGAAGCTCAAGTAGTTTCCAATGCTGCTATTTGCTGTGGACACCCCTGCTTTAAGAACCCTTTTGCTAGCTGTGCTATTGTTGTATTTGATATTGCAAATTGCTATGTGCGTGGTGATGGCAAAAGACTTTTAGAGGTTGGTGTTGTTTTTTTTCTTAAAAAATGAATAAAACTATAGATAAAAACAAAGTGCAAACTGAGATGGGCAAGTGAATAAGCAACACCACACACATATAGATAAGTACTTGGGGAAACTCACTCTTGGAAGATACCATGGAGTGATTGCTCACACCTTGCAGAATACTTTGCCTGCCTTTCAGTCTTCTGCCCAGATCTGTGATAGATCATTGCAGAAAGTCATTTTTTGATATTCTGCTATCTAATTTGCAGTTGTCAGAAATACTGTGCTGAAAGTTACATGAAATCGATTTTTCTATTTTTCAGGCCCTGAACAGGAAAGTTGCTCATGAAGTTATCATTTTCCAGGCTTAGAAATTCCCTGATTCCAATCACCTAAAATTAAAAAGGACTGAATCTATTTTGAGATCTAATTAGCATCTTTTTAGACACACTTCCTGATTCAGTGTTTCCCAGTCATGATTAGAATTACACTACAAAGCATGTCATGGGGTGAAATTGAGAACTCCATGTTGCTCTGTATTGTAGGATTATAATTTGGGATTGTATAAGCAGTACAAAATGTACTTTTAGGAAAAGACAGGTAACAGGTAACAGCATCACTAACTCAATTACTGTGCCTTCTGTATGGAGACACTTGGACACTTGAACTCATCTTTTTATGACTAATACTTTTTTAAAATAAAAAAAATGTGAACAGGAAACCATTAAATAAAAATTCTTTAGATTTAGCTAACTCTTTGCTGTAGGCTAGGAATATAGCTTTTTTTATTAACAAGTTTGTTATACACAGTTTTTTGTTTAACATTCTTCCAACTTTCCCATTTATAAACTGTCTATTAATATTCACTAGCCAACATAGTATTCTTGCAGCTTAAGAGTTCGTTATTTTAAAATAAACAGATATGTCACCTTTGCTCTGCCTTGTTCTTAAAAGAGTTGTTTCTAGAGAAACAAGTTTTGTGGTTCTGTTCTCACTGGTTTTAGTTTTTGAAGTTCAAGAGTACCCAGAAAAAAGGCTTAGAGGGTAGAGCATTAGAATGCAAAAGAGAATTTATTTTCTTAAGTTTAGGTAGATAAATCAGCTCTTTTGAATGTTTTAGTTATTTTTACCTGAGTTCCTGGCTTTATACATTATTAGGAATATTTTCTTTTATGGAGGATAAGGGTTTTGAGGGAGGGGTGGGTAAGGCGGTGGGAATGGAGTTAGGTAGGGGAGAATATTTCTGAAAAAGAACCTATAATAAAGCTACAAATACATCCTTATTTCTTATTCAGTGCTGAATACTACCTCATGCAAAATATTGGTGTGGCTGCAGATTTCCCTCTGAAACTGAAGCAATTAGTAGTCAATTACCATAGCATCTTCATCTTGACTCATTTTATTCTCTCTGATGGATTTTTCCCCTTTGATCCATTTTAGTAGTAGGTTTTGAATTAGGTATGTATTTGTTTTCAACTGACTATTTGATTAACACAATAAAATAAACTCTTTTCACTTTAAGTAATGATGACTGCCCGTAGAATTTAGATTGTTCCTCACCTGATCCGTCTTGATATTATGTCCTTACCTATCACCTCAAGGTCACTTTCAAGTCCAATTTGACTGTTTTGGTGTATTTCTTATTATGCTTAGTGGGACTAAAGAAGCTGAGAAGATATGGAAAGTGGGAACATTAAATATTATATGGCTGTTGAGCCAGAGGCCACTGGCTACCATGCCTCTTATCAGCCAAGTTTAAAATGGTTAGAGTAGCAGTGGTATTGGTTTTGCATCTCTCTCTCTCTCTCTCTCTCTCTATCTCTCTCTCTCTCTCTCTCTCTCTCTCTCTCTCTCCATTCTCCCCCACCCAGAATTTAGAATCCAGCTATACAACAATCATTTTCCCCTATCAAAACATTTTGTTCTCAGTGGGAAGTCAGAGACTTTTTGGCTTCCATACCCTTTTTTGAGCATGTTTAGAGAATTCCCCTTATTAAGAAAATAACTCCCCCCCCAATTTTCTGATGTATACATCCTCCCAGAAGCACAAGTGCATCCTAGGAGGCTTCTGTAAGCTGGTTTTATAGGCAGGCTGCCCTGCAAATAGGAATTTTGTGCAAGGATCCTAAATTTCACTTTGGCTTATATATTTTTCTTACCCCTTTTTTCAATGTGTCTGATGAAAAGTCACAAAGGCCAGAGAGCCAAATATTCTTCCTTTTCCCTTTCTAAATATGTTATAAAATTAGATATGCAGAAACAATTTTAGTTCCTAAATCCTAGGGAAGTCTATTTCATTTATTCTGATGTCCCTTTTGGGGAGGAGTTAATGTTGAGGCATAACTTGCTTTACTTGTTTTGGGCATGTCCCAGGGAAGGTAAACTTCTTCATTCGACATAAAGGGTTTAGTTTGCATTGATTTATTGCTTTTCCCCAAATATGGGAGTATACTATATACAAGGAATAGCAAGAGGGGAGCCATGCTATGTGGAATCTCTTTTTGTTCCTTTTTCTATACCAATTAATCTTTGAACCTGTTCAGAATGAACCTTACTATCCCTTTGATCCCCTTAAAGCCAGTAGAGTAAATTATGGCCCACATTATTGCCCGAATATGTAATGGGCCAAGGGATCCTCCAGTAACTAAAGGTCAGTAATTCTCAAAATGTAGTTCCTGGACCAGCAGCAACAGCATCACTTGGGAACTTATTAGAAATGATCATTCTCAGTTCTCACCTAGACCAACTGAAACAGAGACTCTATGGGAGGGGCCTAGCAATCCATACGGATCAGATGCCCACTAAAGGCTGAGGGCTTCTTAAAGCACAGGTTGATGGCTCCAAACTTGGAGTTTCTGATTCAGTAAATCTGGGGTTGGGTCAGAGTCTTTGTCTATTTTAAAATTCCCAGGTGATGCTGATGCAGCTAGTCCAGGGGCCACAGTTTGAATATCGCTGTTCCAGAATAAATGTGCCTAATAGAGCTAATTGCACCTAAGGTGCTTATTTGAACTAACTGATTGACATGGTGACCCACTAATCACTGATAAAAGTCTTAAAGGAATACAATTTAGAACACTGAAAACTGGAACCACCCAGAGTATCATTCCGGTAGTATTACTTCAGCATGCAACTGATTGTATGAAGGGAATTCAGTTGAATTTTTCATATAGCTCTATCATATCATTAATCACAAAAACAAAAGTGGTCCACTTGAAGCAACAAGGACAAAGGGCAGTTTGGGGAGAGGCAGGGGTATAGGGGATAGCTTGACTGGGCATCCAGGGTGGGAAAACAATTATTATTGTACATAATAGAAGTTCTGACTGGAATTCCATTTCTTTATGGGGATCATTTTGATGTCGAATGTTCCCCAAAGCATCCTGACAAGTCTGGTCCACTTGGCTCTTTCCACAGGGTAATAAGACCCTAACGGACTTTGAAAAACTGGCGTAAATGAGCTTAAGAAGTCCATTGTATACAGTCCTAGTGTTTGCCTTCTCGGTAAAATTACATTTGAGGATGTCATTTCATGAGTCAAATTGTATCTGCTGATACTGAAGTGTATTGAGATGTTGTTCTTTAGTTTAAGTATGTAACAAAATAATATTCAATGGGGATGTGTGGGGGTGGGACTGGGTGGCTTTATATTGATATTGAAATATTCCAGAGCAAAACACATTGTCCTAATGAAGTTGTTGCAGCTCTCTTTGTTTTCTTGTGAAGCTGGAATTGGCCTGTGGGTCACTTGTTGTGCAAAAATGAATTAATTTCAAATAGAACTCATGTTGCTTTTGTAAAACAAAGAAAATCAACCACCTTGTCTGAAATATATATTGTGAGGCGCTCTTGGTAAAGAACAACCCACAAAAACCTGATCTTGATTGGAAAGCACTGTAGGTCATTAGGGAAAACTGATGATGCTGATTGTTGCTCCAGCTGTGTTGGTAATTAAAGATAAACTTGCTACCTACTGAAAGTTGCTGTCAACCTTAGCAAAAAAAACCAGCTAACACCATTACAGCACTGGTTAAGTAGACTTTTACTGGCACTGGCTGGCGTTCAGCTGAGGAAGGCTAGGATACAGACTTTAATGACCAAGAGCCAGACTAGCTCAAGCTAGAAATTCAGCAACAAATACCTCCGTGTGTTATTTGAATGCTAAGGTATTAGTTGCAAAAGGCTTACGCCTTCTCTCCTCTAGTGAGGGGAATGAGCCTGATGACACTATTACTGTTTACCTGTCAAACCAGGGTGGAAATTTAGAGGGATGCAAGTACAGTATGTCTCATTAAGCAGTCTCTGTTGCTGATTATATGAAGATGAAATTGTTGTATATGCTGATCTGTATGTTATGTACATTTTCACAGTGATTGAATCATTGTAAAAAGAAAAAAAAAGAAAAAATACAATCACCGCTCTGTCTATTTTATGAAGATGATAAAGCAGCTTTATTAAATTATTACAGTTATGTTTTAAATGGTGTTATCTGCCACATTGTTTCCTTTTATCTGGTGGTTCTCTGTTTCCCCCTTAAATGTGTTTTCTCTGCTTCAAAAATTTAATGCATTTTAGTATTAAAGGCTATTATGGAAAAAGTATTAAGTGTTTGGTGAAATGTGTCTTGGAGAGTGTTGGTTAGCTTGGGTGTGGGAGTAACTATTAGGCTTAGGAGGTCATCAGCCCTTGGTGAGGTCATTGGTGTTCAGACCCAAGAGGTTCTTGCTTTTTTGATTTCACACAATTGCCAACTCTCTAAGATGAGACTCTCCTTCAGCCAGACTTCAGTCATTTCCTGAGTGCCTCCCTTTCTTCCCTCCCCAGTCAATACCTTTTTCTGTGGAGGAAGACCCATTCATACCCAGAATGGTAAAGACTTTCATGGGTGGTACTTTAAACATGAGCACTAAAATCATTCTTTTTTAAAAATTTATTTTTATTGTTTTTGAAGAGGAAGGGAGAGGAAGAGATAGAAACATTAATAATGAGAGAGAATCATTGATTGACTGCCTCTTGCATGTTGTACTGAGCCCACAACCCAGGCATGTGCCCTTGACCAGAATCGAACCTGGGACCCTCCGGTCCACAGGCCGATGCTCTAGCCACTGAGCCAAACTGGCTAGGGCTAAAATCATTCTTTAAAATAAACCATTTTGGGCCAACTTCACAGTAGGACTTATCTGAAGAATTAATTTTTAAAAGGTGGGAAATAGTAGAGGCTGACAGCAGGGGAAAAGAGACTTTAAGACAAAGATGACCTGGCTGCCCCTTTTATGCCTTCAGGTTTGAAAGCAAAGCAACAGTAGAGGCTCTCACTTTGCACATAACAAGGTTGCAGTGAAAACCCTGGCAAGCTTTCTCTATCCAAACTATTATTCTCTGTGACTTAGCACCCAGGCTGGAAGTATTCATCCTGGCTGCAACTGGCAGGAAACACACACACACACACACACACACACACACACACACACACACGGCTGAACATTTCCAAGTAGGGCTTTTGGTGGTTAAAGGCTAAATTGCTTCAGCATGACCTATTGTCTCTGGACAACTAAAAATGATCTCAAGGAAATCCACTATTTCCCTGGATCGTTATTTCTACCCTCCTGTATTAAATTTTGATTGCATCGTGTTCCCCAGAATTAGCCTTAACACCACAGCAATAGCCAGCTCTATTACTTAGCACCACAGTTTAGCAGATGTTATATCAGAATGTAAACACAGACATGCTGGGACACATGAAGTCACATACACTGATGTATGTACAGATCCTCATACAGAGTCACAAATGTTCATAAAGATGTATGGCAAGGAGGCTGGTCTGTTACTGGCTTGAAGGGCATTATGTTATTGGTCATTTCAAGTGCTTCTGGTCAGTCCACAGAAAAAGTGCAAATAAAAAATGTTTCTTTTATCCTCTTCCATCGGCTTTTTTTGGGGAGGTGGCTCAAAGGGAATGGCAACTCCTCTGTAAAATAACATCCTTCAAGGGATGAACAAGAGAAAAATCAATTCTTATATGATAAGGAGCATAGACATATGCAACATAGGTATATCCAAGGCCACAGACAAGTACTTTAACTCTGCCTCAAGTGAAAGAGTAATCACATTAGAAGCATAAGCTCAAATCTATTCAAATTTATAAAGCAAAACAAACTGCTTGTGACTCAGATCATGTGTGTCATTGATTTGCGGTGTGTGGGCTCAAGAAACCATGGTGTGAATTGATGACAAAGAGGGCAGTTTTTGATAGGAGGTGGCAGTGGCTTCAGGGAAAAATATAGGACTAACCTTTTTTTATTATTCTGGTTTAGGGGTACGTATGTGGCTTAGAGAGGCACATAGGGGATCACTTGTAAGAGGATGGGACCCTTAACCTCTCAAACAAAATTCTCCAGGATGGGGGCAGAAAGGTATTCTCTTAGTGTTTTAGTTCTTAATCTTCCTGCATGTTGACAAATGGCCTACTTATACATTTCTGGCACATCTAACAATGTAATACTGCTCTTGATATGAAGAAAGAGGGCTGGTGGGAAGTGACACAAGATTCTCTCAGTTACATGAAACTCCTGGCTCCCTGAATGTACCCACACCTCATGCTGTCAATGATCCCTGCACTGCAGGGAGTCCACAAAGTCCTGTTTGGAATCCCTGCTGTTTTTGCTTTCATTCTCTTTGACTTTCTTGACTTCCCCCAGGTGCCCAAAGCCTCAATTTCCTTTAGCTGTCCAGGTTCTCTTGTATGCCCCTAACTCCCCAAACAGAGCCCTCCCCTCTTTTGTATCTCCCTTACTTCTAGGGTTTTTCTCTGCTATGGTTTAAGGGAGGCAAACTTTTATTTAGCACCAACTATGTGTCAGACACTTAACGAACATCATCCCATTTCATTCTTACAGTAACCTTGTGTGTCAGATGATATATTTCCATTTTAGAGGCATAGAGAACTTAGGGGACTTGCCCACGGTCACACAGTTACTAAGTAGCAGAGCTAAGATTTAAAACTATGCCTGTTCAACTATGTCTGTTAGAAATTATTACTCTTTTCTGCTACTCTTAAGGGGCAGGTAATCAACCTGGTAAGTTCTTCATGACTAGAGTATTAAAAAGGACTGCTAATGTCTTAAGGTATTTATCCAAATGGAAAACATATTAACATTTTAACTGAGATCTTTGAGAACCCAACGTATGTGATGGTCCAAAGAAGTAATTATAGCCGTGGGATTTTCAGGCCAGGGGGCTTTTGATCAGCCTCATAGGAATCTCCCTACTTTTTCTATACCCAATGCCTGCCTTTTAAGTTGCCTTAGTCATGCAAGACAGGTCTATGGCTCTTTTTAGAGTCTATGCACTCTAGCTAGTCAACAGCCCTTGAAATGAAGGTCTGGTAACCCTATATTCATCTGTCCCTCTGGGTTTCAAGCAATCTGTCAAGGATGTATTCATGTGTGTTACAGGTCAGCACAGCTGGAGTCAATCCCAGTATATATTCATAACAGGCTTTGGTGACTTGTTCAGATTCATAAAGTTGGTTGAGGGTGAGGGAGGTCGAGGGATAACAGGGTAGTAGTGGTTGTGGGGAGGGGAGGCATACTTGAAAAAGAAATTGAAACTCCAGGCTATTACAAGGAAGAATCTCAAGGAATAAAAAATTAGCTAGAAAAATGGCTGAATCAGTTGTGAGCACTTTACCACCAGAGGTCTAGGAATTTCTTTTCATGCCTGTTTCATAGTTCAGATGGAGTTGAAGAGGTATGGATAATACTCCAAAGGCCCTTCATCTGGTCCTTCTCAGTGGGCAAGGGCCCTGCCATGGAGCTAAATTAGGAACTGAAGTCAGATAAAGAAAAATGGGAAGGGAGGAGAAAAATGATCTCAATTGCATGCATAAAGTCTTTGGTGATGAATATACCAGCTTTCCCAAAGGAGGAATTGATATAAAGAATTTAAAGATCAGCCCACTTTTAAATTCTTATTGTTAAAGTGTTCTTGCTCAGTTTGCCTTGGTTGCCCAGCACTTTCTTAGTCTGGGATGTGGTTCACAGGGTTTTGGATGTCAGAATTAAGTTACATGCAATGCTAAGCACTGAGATACTTTGACAACACCATCCTAGCATTCATTTTTTCCCTTCTAGCAGAAAAAATATGGAATGTCAGAGCCCAAATTAACACACAGGAGCTTTCCCCAAAATGTATGATACACTTTCCTCATTCCCACTGCCACCACTGTGAGCCAGGCCATAGCATCCCTTATCTGGGTAACTGAACTAGTTTCTTAATTTGCCTCCTCTCATTCACCCTGCCTCTCTTCATCACATTTTTCACACCACCAGCCAGAGGATCTTGCTAAAATACAATGGTGGCTAAATCACAACTCTGCTTAAAACCTGTCAATTGTTTCTCCTAAAGTGTAGTTCAAACTCCTTAACATGGACTACAAGAGTGCTTTTCATTTTTTTTGATTGCTCCCCATGATAAGAAATGCATTTTGCATCACTAATCAGTATCCCACACACATAACTGAAACAAATATTTCACAGAAAGTACTTATCCTTGTTACCTTCAATGCATTTGTAGATTTTCTATTCAACTTTGTATGCCAATGGTCAGGAAACTTTTCTGTAAAGGTTCAGATGGCAAATATTTTAGGCTTTGAGGACCATATGGTCTCTGTTGCTACTACTAAACTTTATAATTATAGCAGTGTACACAAATATTTTTGTTTACAATTCCCAGGACTTTGTGCATCCCCCAGACAAAGATCCCCCAGTTTTCAGATGCAGAGCACCCACTCATCAACCCCAAAATAGTAAGCACTCTCACTATAGACATTTCAGTATCACACAATGCATTACTCACAGGCCCAGATCTTGAGTGGCTCCACATGAACTTCCCCTTCATATGTCATACTTCTTATTTTTTACATTTCTTCCCCTGCAAGTATGAATGAAGTATTTATCTAACCTTGATTAGCAGGCAATGAGCTAGAAAATAATTTTCACAATCAATAGAGAATAAAAAAATGCAATAAGTCACAATACAAGTTCTTTTTTCTTTCTCAATATATATAATGCTCACATGTATTAATGTAAATAATTACATAAATATATATGATAAGCAAATCACAATTTAACAAATTCAGTCTTCATACAAACTTCACAAATATTTTCAAAAGACTGCAACTCTGAGGAAGAAACAGACACCCTTGTTTCTTGCACATTAGCTTCAATTTTCAGATTATGTCACCTACACGCCTTACAAATTTAAAGGGAGAATGCTGAAGATGGAATCTTATAGTTTTCTTTTCTCACTCTTCTCATTCTAGTGTTACCATTATGTATGTGAAATCGGGACAACTATTTCCCTGACTCTGGCTTTCTTCTATCTTTAAGCATTAATCTATTTCTGAACTTTACAAGAAATCTGTGCTCCCTTCCATTCAGAGCCTCAGATACCATAACTACTCCTAGGCCTCTGATGGTAAAATGCTCACAACTGATTCAGCCATTTTCCCAGCTAATATTTAATTCCTTGAGACTCCTCCTTACAATAGCCTGGAGTTTCAATTTCTTTTTCAAGTATGCCTCCCCTCCCCATAACCACTACCACCCCTTTATCCTTCAAACTCCTTCACTCATTGCACATGGCACAAGCTTTGAGGGGCTTGGAGAAGCAACACTTCCGAGTGCTTGCTAAGTACCATGCTTTTTGAAGAATGGATTGACAGTGGGTTAGACATTGGGGAAAATAAGTGGAAAATTCTTGCTATAATCTAGGCATGAGGTGTGAGAACTAAATGAGGACAGTGGCAATGGTCCTGGAAAGAAAACTTAGATTTTATTATATGATTAGAAGTAAAAGGCCAAGAATGAGAGAAAAGAGCTGATATGTGGGAGAACTTATAATGGTCTGATCAGAGGAAAATGATCATATAATACTATTTCTTATATTATCCCTCAGCTACAGTCCCAATAACATACACACAATCTCTCTCTCTCTCTCTCTCTCTCTATCTCTCTCTCTCTCACACACACACACACTTTGCTGCTGTCCAAACCTATCCAGGTTTTAAGAGAAGACTAGAGGTGAGGGGGGGAGGGAAGGAGGATGAGAAAGAGACACCGCAAGGTCTCAACAATGTTGCTCTGCCCACCTGCCCTGAGGAGGGAAAATTACTCAGATATTTCTGCAATGTGAACAGTAGAGTTCCACATAAGAGTGCTTATGGGGGGGTGAGAGGAATGTAAAAGATCAACCAAAGGACTTGTATTCATGCATATTAGCATAACCAATAGACACAGACACTGGGCTCGTGGGGGCTTGCCCAGGGTGGGAATGGCTGGGGGTACAATTGGGGAAAAAGGAGACATATGTAAAACTTTAGACAATAAAAAATATATTAATTGAGCACTTACTATACCACAGGCAATCTGCTAGGTACTGGGGATATAGTGAAAAAAATCTTTACCTCACAAAGTTTATATTCTGTGGGGAAAATAGACAATAAATAAATGAATACAATATATATTACGTCAGATTGTGATAAATGGTAAGGAGAGGAAAATAATCAGGAAGGGAAAGCGAATAGTAAATGTCTAGAGCAGCGTTTCTCAACCTGTGGGTCGCGACCACTTCCGCAGTCGAACGATCCTTTCACAGGGGTTGCCTAAGACTATCCTGCATATCAGATATTTATATTACGATTCATAACAGTAGCAATATTACAGTTATGAAGTAGTAACGAAAATAATTTTATGGTTGGGTCACAACATGAGGAAATGTATTTAAAGGGCCAGAAAGTTGAGAACCGCTGGTCTAGAGGGTTACTGAAACTTTAGTTAAGGTAGATAGGGAAGGCCACATGGGTATCTGGTCCAGAGTTAGGAGGCATCTCCAAGTTTTGAGCAGGGCAATAATCTGATTCAGAATTTAACAGTATTACTCTGACTGATGGACTGTAGAGATCAAAGGCAGAGCAAAGAGACAAGATGGTAGCTTGAACCAGGGTGATGGCCATGCAGGTTAGAAGTGATCCAGTCTGGATATATTGTTCACTGCTTCTTTTGCAGTAAAAAAATGGGCTTAGCAATATCAATAGAAAAGAAAGCCTGGAGAGTGGCAAGGACAATTGTAAAATGCTGAGGAGGCGTGAGGCCTTGATGGGTAAGACAGAATAGGGAGGAAAGATAATTATGAGAAATAAAAATTGGGCCATGTGGGAGAGAAAATACAGGTAATTAGAACATGTTTGAAATCAGTTTTCAGTATCAGATGTTTCTGATGATGTAGACTGGATGATTATCATGCCTTTCACAGTGTCTATTTCCTTGTAAAGTAAAATGATTTGCAGCATTGTGGAATAATGAACGTGTTCATTTTATATGTATAGATTAGGGAGATACTTGTTTTTCTCCAAGCTAAATGAGACAAAAGGACATTTTAATTGACCCTGGGAAAAGTAATTAATGAGTCAGAGCAGCCCCATCCATTTTTTTTTTTAGCAGTACTCCCTGTATGGGTGGACTATAGGTAAAGATCCTTCTCATGTGCTTCCCAATAATCAAGTGTGTGATGCCACTTCTGGGGTTCAGGACCATATGGGCAATTTGGATTCTTTTTTGTTGGTGGAAGAGTGTCATATCTGGAAATTGTTTGGACCTTAGAATTTTGAAATTTATTATGAACAATATCAAAGATACATAATAGTTGAGAATACTGTAATGAATGATATCACCATCCTATATCTTTAATAATTGTCAATACACTTGGGCTTTGTATTTCACAGAGAATAAAGGGGAATGTGAACCCTAGGTTAGACTGTCTTTAGGAGTTCTGACATTTTGATATCCCTGCAATCAGAAAACTGATTTTAGTCTGGTCCAGAAATAGGAAGCATCTCCAGGTTTTACAGACTGAATAACATAGGTGTGAGAGAGGGGGGGAATGATAACTTTTAAAATTGTAAAAAAAAAATTACCACTGGGCTGGTGTGGCTCAGTAGTTGAGAGTTGACCTATGAGCCAGGAGTTCACAGTTCCATTTCTGGTCATGGCACATGCCAGGCTTGCGAGCTCAATCCCCAGTGGGGAGCATGCAGGAGGCAGACAATCAATGATTCTCTCATCATTGGTGTTTCTGTCTCTCTCCCCCTCTTCCTTCCTCTCTGAAATCAATAAAATATATTTAATTTTTTTTTTACAAAAGACAATTAGAAAATCCTGAGCTGCTGGTGGAGCACAATGTTCCAGAGGTTATGAGGTTGGCATACTATGGTTAACTTCTCTCTCTCTGAAGTTTTCAGTTCATTTTATTCGTTCTACTTGTGGCTTTTTCTTTTTCTTTTTGATGAAACACTAATTCACTGTTATATTTCATCATTGAAATCCATGGGAAAAATAATCTACTTTGCCAACAAGTTGTTTTTCACTTGCCTTCTTTTGCAATGCATTGACTTTTTAAAGTTCAAGCTATATGTTTCTTGAAACATGAAAAGTCTTTACAGTTTACTGTAGTGTTTCCTCATAGACTAAATGTCAAGTTTAGTTTTGTACCATCTTCACTGCTCTTACCTCTGTGCCTCAATTGCATTGGAGACAAAAAAAGTGTGTGTGTGTGTGTGTGTGTGTGTGTGTGTGTGTGTGCGCGCGCGCGCGCGCGCGCGCGTGCTCACGTGTAAGGGTGATTGGGATATTCTGGGATAGGTTCAGTAAGAAGGGGGAGTACTTAACAAATATTTCCACACTTTTGGTCAGTAATTGTTGCCAATAAGGGATCAAACTGATAAATACCGGCATAATTTTGTTTCAAAATTGTTAGTTTGACACAAAGAACTCTGCAGTGTGGTTATATCTGCAAAGCACATGCTCATTTGCCACAGGCTGGCCTTGGGGTTAGTGGTGTGGAGGCCTGGGCAGAGCTCCAGAAACTGCACCTGGGTGGAGCTTGAGTTGAGTATATAGTAATTTTTCACTTAAAGGTCAAATAGTTCTCCTGGACTTAAACTTCCTGAGGTCTCCAAAGACAGCTGAAGATGTTTTAAATCCTTCCTGACACTGTCAGGAAGCTGCACTTGGCTTTGTTAAACTAAGAAGTAATGTGATAAAAAACAAACAAACAAAAAACCCCAGCCTTAGTCAGAAGATAATGAGCACAAAAAAGCCTTCCTCCCAGGACAGCATAAGAAAGAGAATTGCACATTGGGAAACCTCAAGGAAATTAACGCGCTATCCTGGATTGCCACTTAGTGATAGTGACGCTTCTCATTGAGACTTCTCCCGCTATCCTAATTAAAGTTTCAATAACCCCTCTACTATCACCTTGCTCTGCCTGATCATTCTCTACTCCTTAGACTTTATCAATCTGACATAATATATAGATGCTGCCTAGCAATAAGATACAGGTAAGAAAGCTTTGCAGGGAGCGAGGTCTTTCTTTTTTTTTTTTTTTTTTTTCATCTGACAACTAAGGCCCAGTCAAAAGGAGGTGAAACCCAAGGACATTTCTGAAAAATAGATCTGATATGCAGATTGACCCTATATGACCTCCAGTAACACAGTAGGCTTTATGGGTAGCAATTTCCCACATAGGTCCTTACATATTGCATACCATAGAATAACAGCTCGAATAATGTTAGCCACCATTTGTTGAGCATTTAGTATGTGCCAGGTACCATCAAACTGAAATATATATATATTCTCACTTAGTCCACCTAACATGATAGCTATATAGTTACTACAGGTGTGGCAAAAGTAGCTTTACAGTTATGAGTATGCAAAAGAGTTTATTCTTGTGTTATTATTTACTAATTTTGTATTATTTTCCATATGAACAACTATAAATCTAATTTTGTCCCACTCTGTATTATCATTATTCCCATTTTGCAGATGAGAAAACTGAAACTTGAAGAACCTTTACTTGAGTCACATTCAAACAACTAGCAAGTACCGTAAATAAGTCACCTTATCTGAAAACCCATGATTTTAATCAGTATGTTAGTTATCATGTAACAGTTGAACATTAATATTTATTGCTAGATGTTAGCAATTTTATAGAGCTTTGCTTAAAATATTTTGTTTCTGTGCTAAAAGGGATAGACCTTAGTGATCATATCATTCAATTCTATAATTTTACAGATGATGGAACTAAACCACAGAGAAGGGAAATGACTAGCCTGTAAGATCCATAGTTCCATGAAGGCAGGGATCATAACCATTTTGCTTACATTGTAGGCCACACTACCAATGACAAGATCATGACTATAGTAGGTTATCAATAAATAATATTGAATGAATATAGAATAAATTAAAAATAGAAGGCTTGTATTATGGATCTACGATATCCTTACATGTCTGACATTCTATTTTATTTAAACTTCAGAATTTTTTTCTTAATTATTAAACATATATGCACAGTGCATATGTGATACAGGTATGGGAGGCAATGGGCATGAAAGGTCAAACTTCAATAACATCAGTTTCCCATGTGGAAACCTGGCCAACCCTAGATGGAGAACATTCATTCATTTACGTTACAAATATTTCTTTAGGGCCTAACCTGTGTTAAGCAGTGTACTACGCTTCAATGGTACAGATGTGAATAATAGCTGACTTTCATATATCTGTACAGGATCTGTTCTAAGTGCTTTATGTATAACCATTCAGCATATTTGTATTGAACACTTATTGTGTGCCAGGTACATTCTGGGCACTAGGGTTACATGGTTGAACAAAACAGACAAAAAATCATGTCCTAATGGAATCTATACTCTAAACCTCATGACACATTTATGAGGTCGATTCTATCTTTAGGCCCATTTTATAGATGAGGAAGCAAGACAGACTGATAAATAACCTATTCAATATCTCACTGGCAGGAAATGGCACAGCCAGGCTTACAAGCAGGTAGTACCGTTCCCCAGACTGTTTTTAACTATTGCCTTCTACAACCTTTAAAAGTAGAACAAGTCTTTGCACTCAAGGGGCTATTTGGGGAGAGTGACAAGAAAATTAACAACTGTAAAATGACCAAAATAACAGTAGCTGACATGGATTGGGTGCTTACTCTGTTCCAGTGTTTGTGTTAAGTGTTTGACATACTTTTGTTTGTTCCATCTTCCCCCAAACACCAAAGGATAGATAACATTATGAATCCCATTTTACACATATAACAACTGTTGCACTTCACATCCCATGTCCCTAACTACTGTATTGTAGTGGTCTCCAAATAGGTATTGTAAATATATTACCCGAATACATAGTCCAGCTTGTAGAATATCAAAGTTGACACCTCCCCATCCTCAGTCCTTAGTATTACTTACTTTTAAACCACTAATGTATACATGTATGTAATCTTTGGTAGCTTGTCTAATACCATAGGAGCTATGTGTTGCTCTGAGGGTCTCTGAAAGGCCACCCACATTAGCTGCTTGATTTTTGATATATTTCCAGCTTGATGTCTTCAGAAAGTCTACTAATTTTGGTTTGGTGCTGCAGGATGATTTTACTACAGCATTTTGTATGACGTTTCAAAAAAGATAGTGTCCCTGGGTGAAGAAGCATCATGGCAAAGTGCCTTAACTCGTCATCTTCAAACTCATACAGCCTAGAGTTCAAATACAGTCTTATTTTTTCCAGCATGGCAAGTTACTTAACCTTTCTGTACCTTAGTTTCATAGTACTAAAACAACTTCTAGAGGCTTTAAGACAGTGGTTCTCAACCTTCTTAATGCCGCAACCTTTTAATACAGATCCTCATGTTGTGGTGACCCCCAACCATAAAATTATTTGTGTTGCTACTTCATAACTGTAATTTTGCTACTGTTATGAATCATAATGTAAATATCTGATATGCAGGGAGCTTAAGGCCCCAGGTTCCTGCTGGGAGGGATCTTAAGGGAGGATGGAAGGGGGAGGGCGGAGACTTGCATGGCATGGTCACTAGAGGGAGCTGAGAAGCAGGAGGGTAATGAGGGGGCCGGAGCACAAGGGCAGAAGCAGCAGGCTGTTTGACAGAAGCAGGCTCTGGTTGTGAAGGAAGGAGAGTTTATACCAGTGGTTCTCAACCTTCCTAATGCCACGACCCTTTCATACAGTTCCTCATGTTGTGGTGACCCCCAATTTCATTGTTACAAATTGAACATAATTAAAGCATAGTGATTAATCACAAAACAATATGTCATTATATATGTGTTTTCCGATGGTCTTAGGCGACCCCCAAAGGGTTGAGAACCGCTGACATATGTGTTTTCTGATGGTCTTAGGCAACCCCTGTGAAAGGGTTGTTCAACCCCCAAAGGGATCGCGACCCACAGGTTGAGAACCACTGCTTTAAGAGGAGAGAAAAGTATGTTGAATAAGGATTAGGAGAACTACATATTTTCCAGTGCCTTATATGTGTCTGTGAATGTAAAAATATAGACTCAATCTCACTGTTCCCAATCTCCCTAGCCCAACTGACTACAATATAAAAAGGTATCCTTGCCATTCATTCAGCCATCCTTTACGATATTCCCTTCAGAAAATGCTATATAATGAATCACATAAAACTGTATTTAGTATGTGTTCTAATAATAAGAGTTCACCATTGACCACATTTGTGAAAAAGAATATCAAATAATGATTTGCCACTTAGTTATCATGTAACAGTTGAACATTAATATTTATTGCTAGATGTTAGCAATTTTATAGAGCTTTGCTTAAAATATTTGGTGCTTCACAATCTGTTGGCACAAAAAATGTAACAAAGCAAATGACAGGAGAATAGATTATAATGGAGTCTGAAGGTTCATCTTTTAAAGGGAACCCTATTTCCAGAGGGAACATCTGCTTCTAATGCAGAATGTGGTGTCATAGCTGAGGCTGCTGTACTTTTAGCAGATGGAATTGATGTGGACTAGAAATTCACAGAGTATTGGAGGCTGAAGTTTGTCACCTCACCAGATTGTTTCCTGGATAGTTCATTGTCTAGCGGCTTTGAACCTGCAAATGTCATATGAGCACACATTGTCTTCTGAGTAAAAAGAAGTTCCCATGTGTTGATTTCAACATTATTCTTGTTGGGATATACATGGCTCAGATAGTTACATGTTTCCATGCACTGTATATATGGAGAGATCACAATCCATCTGTCTGTAGATGCATTTGTAAGAATTGAATGATAAAGGCATAGTTATCCCATATGGAAAGAGCCTATCAGGCCAATTAACTCACTTCCCCCTAACCATGGCAGCATTGCTCCCTCAACAATTAGTCTGGCCTTTGTCCAATTTCACTTTAAAGGAAAAGCATTTGCAAAATTCCCTTTTACATAAGGCTATCAGCCTCCTCATTTTAAAATACTTTCTTTCTTCCCTGTCCCCACCTTTTTTGGGGTCAACAGTTCTCTTGAAATAATGAAACTCATTCTGTATTAAATTGCTCAAAGATCTAAAAGTAAAACTTTATTTTAATATGACAAGGCTGTGCTAAAAGAATATTAGTAACTTTCCATTATATTAACTTTCTATTGTGCCCAGAAGTGGAAAAAAGCAGAGCCCTTTAATAATACAACTCGTTTCTTTATCAGCCAAACTTAAAGACAGGTAGTTGTAGTCTGAGGGTTAAATTTAACACAATATAGTCATATTTTTAAAATGACAGTCAAAATGTGATTTGGGGACTCTTGGACTTTGTGCCAAAGTGTCATTCCTATCTCTAACAGAAGAGAAGGATATCTACACTAATAAAAGAGAAACATGGTAATTGGCGTACGACCGCTACCCTTCCCATTGGCTAATCAACGAGATATGCAAATTAACTGACAGCCAAGATGGCGGCCAGCAGCCAAGCAGCTTAAACTGAACATGAGGCTTGCGTGCTTCAGTGACGGCGGACTCCAACATTCCCCACCTGCCTTGCTAGCCTCTGAGCGGGCAGTTTGAAACATAGTAACAAATACAGAGCTAAAAAAAACTCCAGAAACCTGCTTTCAGCGAGCCGGGCTTCTTGCT
>NW_006292920.1:67121-69041 GCF_000327345.1 Myotis davidii | reverse complement strand
ACCCCCACCAGCAGATCCCGACAGTGGCACCAGCCTCCTGGAAGTTGGCCTCAGCACCACATAAAAGCGGTCGCCAGGTGGCTCCCAAAAACTGGCACAAATGTCAGTGGGTGGCGAGCCTCTCCTAATCAGGACTCACTGGGCACGAGCCCACAGCAGGTACAGTGGGGCCAGGATGAGCTAGAGTGGCAGGCAAGAGCAGCAGGTGGCATTGGGCTGTGGTTTCGGCCAGATCCCTACAGGCCATGCTGAGGAACCCCTCCACCACAAATTTTTGTGCACCAGGCCTCTAGTATTTAATATATTTGGCTTAGTACCTATGGCTAATGATGGGCTAATGGACACTAGAAATATGTAGAGGGATAGGTTTAGATAAGAGAGGCTAGTGATTCATGCTTGCTTATCAAATTATGTTTTATTCAGAGTTATGAATAAGCCATAATAAATACAGTGTTATGATTTGTAGTTGAACATCAATAAAAAAGATGAATATTAGTAGCAAAAAATAAGCAATAACTAGAAGAGAGCCAAAAATTACTGTAAAAGACTTCTCATCACTCTCCCTTTGTGTTTATAGAAGGAAGAGACTTTTAGTTCTGTTATTTTTAAACAATAACCATTAAAACAAACACACTGGTAATAGTACTACATATCAATCTTAAAAAAGGATGGACCCTCATGGAGGTACAGAGCACTTTATATTTTCAACAGCCACTAATCTTGACTGACCACCTACTTTATGGAAAGCACTGTGCTAAGAGTTATGGGAAGAACAAAAGGATATATGATTAACTCATTGCATGTAGAATAACATATGCTTTCTTTCCCATATCCCCTTTATATTTTTGGCAATTCATCAACATGTGATAATCTGAAATATCAAGGCTGCTTAACAACAACATGATTTCAATCTAGAGAGTCAAGTAGTGATGCATATATTTACGAAGCCCAAAGAACACGTTTCAAGGCAATAGGACACCTGTGAATCTAACTCATCCTCTAGAGCTAAGGACTAGAAGACATCAGAAATACAAGGTGCTGCACCTTTACAGATGTGTATTAATCAGTTATCAGATCTGGCTTTGAGTCTGAGAAGAAATCCCATGGTGTTTGCTGTGTTTTTCAGGTGTCTTGAAAGCTTTATGTGGAGGTCCTAGCAGGGGAGAACAGCTACTCCTATACCCTTGACCAAAGACTGGTCCTCTCTTCTGGGGTGAAGGTCGTCCTCTTCCACTGAGTGCAGCTTCGGGAGGGAGCACATGAATCCGTGAAGGAGGAGGGAGACACCCGCCTAGCCAGCAAGATCAGCCAAAGCCCTGGCAATCAATGGGTTGACAGTTGTCGCAGCCAGATCGCCCTCACATCCTGTATCCACATATCTTAGCACTCTTACCTTTGGAGGATGGACTCTTTTTTCCCTCCCACTTGGTACATGATCTCTTAGTAATGTGTAGATGCTCAAAACTATTTAGACATAAAGTTTGGAATATTGAAGCATTATGGCATTTGTGCATGTGTGTGCATTTAAATTTTTGAATAGAAAGCATTTGGTTTCTTCAAAGAGTTCTTTTTTAAATATATATTTTTATTGATTTCAGAGAGGAAGAGAGAGGGGGAAAGATAGAAATATCAATGATGAGAGAGAATCATTGATCGGCTGCCTCCTGCACTCCCCCTACTGGGGATCGAGCCCACAACCCGGGCATGTGCCCTTGACCAGAATCGAACCTGGGACCCTTCAGTCCACAGGCTGATACTCTATCCACTGAGCAAAACTGGCTAGGACTCAAAGAGTTCTTTTCACTCATTTAAAAATATTTTTAAATCTATCTATCTATCATCTATCTATCTATCTATCTTCTATCATCTCAATATCTATATCAATATATAGATAGTTTTTATTTTCTTTATTGTGTAAAG
>NW_006292920.1:64053-65802 GCF_000327345.1 Myotis davidii | reverse complement strand
CGTCACTGAAGCAAGCAAGCCTCATTAGTTTCAAGCTGCCTGGCTGCTGGCCGCCATCTTGGCTGGCAGTTAATTTGCATTTCTCGCTGATTAGCCAATGGGAAGGGTAGCGGATGTACGCCAATTACCATGTTTCTCTTTTATTAGATAGGATTTGCATATCGCCTTGATTAGCCAATGGGAAGGGTAGCGGTCGTACGCTAATTACCATGTTTCTCTTTTATTAGATAGGATAGTTTTTAAATACATTTTACTGATTCTAGAGAGGAAAGGATAGACAGAGAGAGATAGAAACATCAACGAGGAGAGAGAATCTTTGGTCCACTACCACCGGCACTCCTCCCCCTACCCCCAGACTGGGGACTAAGCGTGCAACCCAAGCCTGTGCCCTTACCAGGAACTGAACTGTGACCTCCTAATTCATAGGTCGACATTCAACCACCTAGCCATGCTGTCCGGGCTAAAATATATTTTTAATGTTGATACTATTACAGATATCTCCCATTCCCCACTTTCCCCACCTCCTTGCAGTCCCTACCTACTCCCCCAGGTCTTCACTACCCTATTGCTCCTGTCCATGGGCTATTCATATAAGTATATAAGTTCTTTGGTTTATCTCTTCTCTTTCCCCGAACCCCACATCAAGGTATGTCAATCTGTTCCATGCCTCCATGCTTCAGGTCTTATTTTATTAGTCAATTCATTTTGTTCATTATATTCCACAAATAAGTGAGATCATGTGATATTTATCTTTCTTGGATTGGCTTATTTCACTTAGCATAATAGTCTCCAAACCCATCATGCTGTCTCAAAGTGTAAGAGATCCCTTATTCTTACAGTTGCATAGTATTCCATAGTGTAAATGTCCCACAGAGTTTTTATCTATTTATCTACTGATGGGCACTTGGACTGTTTCCAAATCTTAGCTATTGCAAATAACGCTGCTATGAACATAGGGGTGCATCTATTCTTTCTGATTGGTGTTTTGGATTTTTTAGGATATAGTCCCAGAAGTGGGATCTCTGGGTCAAACAGAAGTTCCATTTTTAATTTTTTGAAGAACCTCCATACTGTTTTCCATAGTGGCTACACCAATCGACATTCCCACCAGCAGTGAACTAGTGTTCTCTCTTCTCTGCATCCTCGCCCACACTTATTATTTGTTGATTCTTTTGATGCTAGCCATTCTGACAGGTGTGAGTTGATATCTCTTTGTGGCTTTAATTTGCATTTCTCTGATGATTAGTGAGTTTGAGCATTTTTTCATATGTCTCTTGGCCATTTGTATGTCCTCTTTGGAGAAATGTCTATTCAGGTTTCTGCCCATTTTTTTCTTTGTTTTTTATTTATTGATTAAGGTATTACATATATATCCTTATCTTCCCATTCCCTCCCCGCTGCTCATGCCCTCTTCCCCCTAGTGTCTGTGTCCATTGGTTATGCTTATATGCATGCATACAAGTCCTTTGGTTGATCTTTCCCCCCACCCTCCTCTGCCTTCCCTCTGAGGTTTGATGGTCTGATAAATGGTTCTCTGTCTCCGGATCTATTCTTGTTCATCAGTTTATGTTGTTCATTATATTCCACAAATGAGTGAGATCATGTGATATTTATCTTTCTCCAACTGACTTATTTCATTTAGCATAATGCTCTCCAGCTCCATCCATGCTGTTGGAAATGGTACGAGTTCCTTCCTTTTTACAGCAGTGTAGTATTCCATTGTGTAGATGTACCACAGTTTTTTAATCC
>NW_006292920.1:47648-59326 GCF_000327345.1 Myotis davidii | reverse complement strand
ATGTATTGGCAAAAATTCTGCTCCGTGAGATGTCTAAGATTTTACTGCCTATGTTCTCCTCTAAGATTTTTTATGGTTTCATGCCTTACATTTAAGTCTTTTATATAGCTTGAGTTTATTCTTTTGTATGGTGTAAGTTGGTGGTCTAGTTTCGTTTTTTTGCATGTCTTTCCAGTTTTCCCAACACCATTTATTGAAGAGACTGTCTTTACTCCATTGTATGTTCTTATCTTCTTTGTCAAATATTAGATCCATTGGTTTATATACCTGTTCTTGTGCCAGTACCAGGCTGTTTTGGTTATAATAGTTTTGTAGAAAAGTTTGGAATTCGTTATTGTGACCCCTCCAACTTTGTTCTTTTTTCTCAAGATTGATGCAGCTATTCAGGATCTTTTATGGTTCCATATAAATTTTTGGAGTATTTGTTCTAGTTCTGTGAAGTATGCCATTGGTATTTTAATAGGGATTGCCATGAATCTATAGAATGCTTTAGGCAGTATAGACATTTTATGTTAATTCTTCCAATCCATGAACATGGCATATGCTTACATTTGTTTGTATGTTCCTCTATTTCTTTTTTCAATGTCATATAATTTTCAAGTACAGGTCTTTTACTTCCTTAAGTTTATTCCTAGGTATCTTTTTGTTGTTGTTGTTGCAATGGTAAATGGGATTGCTTTTTTACTTTCTCTTTCTGAGAGTTAATTAATGGTGTATAAAAATGCCATTGATTTCTGGATGTTGATTTTGTATCCTGCTACCTTGCCAAATTCATTTATTAAGTCTAGTAGTTTCCTGGTGGAGTCTTTGGGGTTTTCTATGTACAATATCATGTCACCTGCAAATAATGACAGTTTTACTTCCTCCTTTCCAATTTGGATGCCTTTTATTTCTTCTTCTTGTCTGATTGCTGTGGCTAGGCCTTCCAGTAATATGTTAAATAAGAATGGTGAAAGTGGACATCCTTGTCTTGTTCCTGTTCTTAAGGCAAACATTTTTAGTTTTTGCCCATTGAGTGTTTTGTTGGCTGTAGGTTTGTAATATACTGCCTTTATTTTGTTGAGGTATGATCTCTATTTCCATTTTACTTGGCTTTTCACTCATTTCTGACATTTATGATTTTAACAAAAGCAAAAGCTCCAACCTGCCTTGCATTGGGCTTATTTTGAAACCAGCCCCGGGCTTTCTCTCTTTTATAGAATTGCTGGGGTCCAACCCCAGCAGGTCCAGGGGTCCCCAAAGGTGTGGACGGAGTCGGCGAAGAAGGAATGACACAGAGACAGTGTTCAGTTGATCAGCAGCCTAACCAGGATCTCTAGCCAAGTTCTGGTCAGGATCTCCAGTGAAGTTCTGGTTAGGATCTCCAGCCAGGTTCTGTGTCCATGTTCTCTTGCTAGGTTCTCCAGGCAGGTTCAGTCGCCAGGTTCTGTCCAGGTTCTCTAGCCACGTTCTCTTGCTAGGTTCTTCAGCCAGGTTCTGTAGCCAGCATCTCCAGCCAAGTTCTGTCTAGGTCTTATGTAGCTTAAGCATGATTGTTTGTAGTTAAAGTGATTAACTACCCTCCTGGCACTTAGTTAAGGAGTTTCATCCCCTCCCTGACTTCAGGGAAAAATCCCTACCTGGGGAAACAACCTTTCCCAGAGAGGTGACCTTGGTTAAAACACATAGTGCCAAGAAGGTGAGCAAACATATTAAGAACAGTATGCCATATATGCCAGGTCCCTTGAAACAGCAAGGATGGACCGGCTCCCGGCATAGAATTATTATTTTTATGTGTGAAGCATCTGGTAGTCAATCAACAATGGCTGGGGAAGAACTCATTGGGTAAGACCAACATATAATTTATCTTTCTTATTAAAGATTAAGAATGTAGTGCTCATCTGTAAAGGTCATAGCTAACATTCATAGGTACTTCCTATGAGTCGGGATTCACTTTATTTTACATAAATTCTCTCACTATAACTCTGTGATTTGGGTAATATTATTACCCTCATCTTGCATTTGCAGCAAATAACTCACCTTCCAGCTCACAGTCTTAAGTGGCAAAGCTGGATGTCATACTCAAATAGTCTGGCTTCATAGCCCACGAGAGTAACCACTCCGTGAAACTGTTCTACTCCTGGGACAGACCTGACTATTGTGTGGCCTGGTCATTGGTATTTAAAAAAATATATCCCCTAGCGATTCTGATGAGCTTCCAGGGTTTAGAAGCTCTGTCTGAAAGCAAGCTGACCTTGCTTTTTTGAAAAATAGCTTTGCCCAGGTCTGAGTGGGAAAGGGAGGCAGACAGTAGAGACGTTCATGAGTCATTGGTGATAAATACCCACCATATGGTCAAAATGAGTGCCACTGCCTCCCAGTGAGGGAAGCAGACACTTTGTGTATGAAATGTACTGTTTGTTTTCTTGTGTAGTGGTTTCAGCTCAAATTAAATGTTTCACATCAGACAAGGAACTAATAACAGATGATCTCCTCCCACAGTGGTGCAGTAACAAATATGTAGTAATTTGAAAGCTGGAAAGAAAATTATTACTCCCAAAGATGCAATAAATATATGATATGTTTAGAGAGTCCTTTGATGAAATAAACACTGAAGGTGCTGCTAGCAGTACTTCTGCTTAAGAAAAAAAAAACATAGTGAAAAAAGAAGCATTTAAAAATGCTGTCTGATCTGTCAACATTTTGTTAACATGTAATACCTTAAGGACACAGCTTAGAAGTAGAATCTTCAGTGAAGCAAAAACTCATTCCTTCTTCACATCACAGGAGAGGAAACTGGCAAGAAGAACAGCCAGGCATAACATTTTTGCAGTTTAATAGTAACTTAGTAAGATAGGGTGCTTCTTCTCCCTTAAAAAAAAATATTTTAATTGGTCTCTGAAAAGGGCAATGGCCAAACATGATTTTCTTCAGTGAGGCACCCTGATGCCTGCTTGCAAAATCCATTTCCATTCCACTCTCTCAGCACTCACATTATTCTGGGAAATCGGCTATTTCTCCTCTCTTTGCCAGGCTCCCTGTTTCAAGAGCTGCAAGGAAATCAGTCCCAGCCTCCATACTCAATTGCCTCTAACCCTGAGCTACAGCATTAGCAGAGGCAAGAAAGAAGTTCAAGGCCAGGACTAGCAGCTGCTGCTAGTGTTCAGTCCCTAGGGAGAGTTCAAGGTCAGGGCTCTGCAAAGCGTCTTGCCTGCTTAGTGCTTGCCATAGCCAGCCTTCCTCTGCCTGGAGCCTAGTAAGTAGGATTCCACAGTGAAAGGCAGCAACAACCCACATTGAGATTATACTTTCACCCTACAATATTTTGAAATATGAATAAATACACAAGTTGCCAAAAATGTATAGGGTGGTCCCATGCACTATTCACTCATCTTTCCCCAATATTATCATCTTGTATAACTATAGTACAATATCAAGCCCATTAAAATGATATTGGTACAATTTACAGAATTTATTAAGATTTTACCAGTTATTGATGCAGTCCTTTGTGTGTGCTAGTGTGTATATACTAGTAGTTTTATGGAATTTTATCACATGTGTAGCTACCTTGATTGCTGTAGCTATGTAGTAGACCTTGCAGCAGGAAGAATAATTTCTCTCTCACTTTTTAAAAGAAAAAAATCCCTCCATTTATTTTTCTACCTCTTTTCTCATTCTATTCTCATTTCAATCAAAAGTGCATTCATCAGCAACATTTTATACTCCCCAAATTGGCTATTGCTAAGAGTTCATTCTATCTAGTCTGAATGGAGCTAATGCTTTCTGGAGGTGGACAGAGGTACCAACTCACTCAGGGGATTGCCAGGCACAGCTTAGATTTTCCTTGGGGAAGGCAATTGGGGGATACATTTGGTTTGCTTTACCACTAACTTTTTAGAAATATACCCCCAAACATCCCAGCCAGAGTCATCATCAAGAGGAGTTGTCTGGTTATTGCCTCTGTGGGTTTTTCCATTATGGGGAAGCTGAAGATCACAGGGGTTAAAGCATTGGCTTAATTAAAAAACAAATCAGAGCAAGACAAACAAAACAAAAAACACCTCTAACTTTTTAATAAGGTCAAGTTAAAGTTTGAGGAAAAATTACTTTCTAGTGATGTGATATAGTCTAGGCTAGGGAGTGTATCAAGGTGTCCTCGATCCCCAAGGTTTCTCTCCAACTTCTGACTAATGAGATACCACTTCATCCCTTTAATATAAGTTTTTTTAAAAAATATCTTTATTTTTGAAACTATTCCCTATGTTCCCTCCCCCCCCCATTGACCTCCTCCTCCCCACTCTTGTCCCCTCCTCAGGCTACACCACACTATTGTCTGTATATTCATATAAGTTCTTTGGTTGATCTCCTTCCTACCCCCACTCCCTCTAAAAATCCTCAGTCTGTTACATGCTTTCATATCTCTGGATCTATTTTGTTTGTCAGATTATTTTGTTCATTAGATTCCACATATAAGTGAGATCATGTGATACTCATCTTTCTCTGATTGGCTTATTTCACTTAGCATAATCCTCTTCAGGTCCCACCATGCTATGTTAAAGGGTAAGAGATCTTTTACCCTTCTTTTTTAATAGCTGCATAGTATTCTATTGTGTAAATGTACCACAGCTATTTATCCACTCATCTACTGATGGACACTTGGGCTGTTTCCAGATCTTAGCTATTGTAAATAACGCTACTATGAACACAGGGGTCAAAAAATCAGCAGAGGACCTAAATACACTTCTCCAAAGAGGATGTACAAATGACCAAGAGACATATAAAAATGTTCAACATCACTAATCATCAGAGAGATGCAAATTAAAACCACGATGAGATATCACCTCACACCTGCCAGAATGTCTACCGTCAATAAATCAACAGACAAGTGCTGGTGAGGCTATGGAGAAAAAGGAACCATAGTGCACTGCTGTTGGGTATGCAGACTGGTACAGCCACGATGGAAAACAGTGTTGACTTTCCTCAAATAAATTAATAATGGAACTTTCATTTGACCCAGTGATCCCACTTCTAGGAATATATCCCATGAATCATGAAACACCTTTAGCATAAACTTTTAAGTTCCTATAACACTCAGGCATACCCAGCAGGGCTGATGATTTAAACACTTTTTGATAATTTACATCTTAGTATAGGTATGTGCATTTCATCCTTTCTTGAGACTGGATATTTGTGAGGAAAAACCTACAAAGGTGCTAGGCATCTGATGTTTGAGGGGGGCAGAGAAAGGCCCAGAATGAAGAGGTCAATGGTTCTGAGGTGTAAATGTGTTCTGATTATAATGCTTTCTAAAGACAACTTTGTCTTAGATTCTCAGCTTTCTGAGCCAACTTATATTTTAGTTAGATGTTTACCATTATTAAAGCCAAACAAAAAAACAGTTCTATCTTTGTTCTTCCTATGCTCTATGTTCTATTGATCATTTGGTTGTTCTCAGATTGTTTGAGGAAGTTTGAAGTAGGACACTTGGAAGGTTGCCATATATGTGAAAGGAAAGACACCATTGAATTCTCTTTAATTCATTTTGAGTACATGTGGTTCAATTCCATTCAGTTCAATTCAATTCAACATTTATTGCACAGTATGCAAATGCCAGGCACTGATCTACAGTACTCAGTGTGTGTGTTAAGTCAGTAGAGAATAATTTCTGTGACACATTAGTGACACCCAAGTCAGTCAGTCAGTCATTCCATGCTCACTAAGACCCAAAGTCTTTTTTTTTTTTAAGAAAGGACAAAAGGAAGCTGGGTTATCAACTGAGGATGAAAAAAGGATTTCTGAATGGAACTCACATCTCTTTGAGTCAAATTGTGACATGCTCCCTGGAGGGTGAGTCCATAATTTCCTTGCTTTTTCTCCTCTGACATGTCAGCAGTGGATCAGAGGACTGCTGAGAGAAGGAGTGGGCTGGGACATGATAATCAGACCAAGATAGTATTATAATGGCATATTCAGCCTCAGAGCAAGCATCTATTATTGGGATTTATTCCTGAAAATGGTTGTAGGTTGATTCCTCCATTTATAAGAATAATTTCTGTGACACATTAGTGACACCCAAGTCAGTCAGTCAGTCATTCCATGCTCACTAAGACCCAAAGTCTTTTTTTTTTTTAAGAAAGGACAAAAGGAAGCTGGGTTATCAACTGAGGATGAAAAAAGGATTTCTGAATGGAACTCACATCTCTTTGAGTCAAATTGTGACATGCTCCCTGGAGGGTGAGTCCATAATTTCCTTGCTTTTTCTCCTCTGACATGTCAGCAGTGGATCAGAGGACTGCTGAGAGAAGGAGTGGGCTGGGACATGATAATCAGACCAAGATAGTATTATAATGGCATATTCAGCCTCAGAGCAAGCATCTATTATTGGGATTTATTCCTGAAAATGGTTGTAGGTTGATTCCTCCATTTATAAGCCTCACACCTTGATTTCAGTGAGCTGCATAACATAATGCTCATTATGTTTTAAAAGGGATGCAGGCTTGTGCCCACTTTATGTCAAGCTGGGTAAGTGCAAATGGGTTTGAATCTTAAAACACCTTCAGTGGCTCCTCCTGTCATGTTGATCTATTGTGGTGCCTTGCTAACACAACAGTGGCCTTGCTTCAGAAAATGATGCTAGCTAGTTCTTGGATCCAATTAAACTTTGGGAGCTGAGAAAAGAAACTGGATCCAGCAGAAGTGAATTTCCACATCATATACCAAGCAGCTTTAAGTTTTTTCTCAGGCTGATTCTCAAAAGTCAAACACCCTCAAATGCACAGACCTCTGAGGCAGTCATCACCTTCATGCAGGAAAGTCATGTAGCCCAGATGAATAGCCACTGTGACCATTCTGGCCAGTAGGCATCCAAGACTTCTTAGGGAATTATAAGTTGGAACTGGTGAAGGAGAAGTCCAGGTCCTTTTCCTGGCTCTTAAAGCACAGATAGTAACCTGAGATAAGCTCTATTTCCCTCCCTGTAGACTTCTCACATAGCCAGTGAGGTCAGTCTAAATCACACTTCACAACATGCCACTGAGAACTGTGTGGGTGTGAGGAAAGTGGGGTGAGAGGAAGGTGTGAGACAGATGTTAGATCCTGATGCACAAAGACAGCATGTCCTGCACTCCTTGTAAATCGGGAAGCCTTTTAGTGGTAAGGAAGCTTAAAGGCAGGCATGATGTCTGATTTAACTGCCTAGTAAGCAAAATCTTCTAAGTTGAGGTTTCCAAAGTAGGCACATGTGGCTTTTTCTTAAACAAACCATTTACAAGTTATGTTTATGAAACCCAAAGGCAGTGGGAAAGTAACTCAGTTCTTGCCCACCTCAGAAGTAACTCAGTCAGTAATTGGAACGTTTGTGGGGGACAGACTTGGAGGCAGGAAACACTGTGAGAAGGAGAATCTCTAGTCAACTATTTGTACAATGAAATCCAATTATGTAGGAACCATCTTATTCTTTTAAGGCTTTTTCAGGTCATTATTTTTGCTTCCTTCACTCTTCTGGGGATTGCTTCTAGGTTAAGAATAAGGGAAGTGTGACTCATTAACATCTATAACATGTCAGCATTACTGATCAAAAGGTTCAGTGGAAATATATGGGAAAAATTTTAGCTTTATTGATAATCAAAGAAGCAAATTAGGACATTAAGATCCCCCCGCTCCCCCATCAACATAGTAAAGGAGGGAAAATAAAAATACTAGAGTTGAAAAAGGTATGATGAAACAGGCACACTCAAATGGTGCTGATGGGAATAGAAATTAGTACAAATCTTTTGGAAAATAAATTGACAGAATTTATACCTTTTGATGCAATAATTAAACTTCTGTAAATCTATGGATATCTTCAATGAGTAATATTAAGTAAGTGAAGTGTCAAGCATAGATATGCTCATTGTGAATTATTTATTTTAGCCAAATATAGGAGAAAACCATAATGTATGAGAGTGTGGGAATACATTTAAGTACATTATAGCATATCCACATGATGCATTATTAAGCAGTCATGTAAATATGTGCTTCTTGCTTATAATATCATGGGAAAATACTTATTTTGTAAAATTAACTGGATGAAAAGGAGCACATGCCTTTACATATAGAGTAAATATAACTGTATTTAAAATCCTATCTAATAAAGAGGGAAAATGCTAATTGACCCTAATGCTGTTGCAAAGATAGTGGCGCCCACAGCCAATAAGGAGGAAATATGCTAATTGACTGCTCCACCCTCAGAGATGGTGGTGTCCACAGCCAATATGGAGCGAATATGCTAATTGACTGCCACACCCTCAAAGATGGCAGCACCCACAACTACAAGATGGCAGCACCCTGTCCCTTCAGCCCTGGAGGGGTGGCAGGTACATGACCTGAGGCGCAGTTAACACACTGCAGGAAATGTATTTATACATTCTACCAGTGTAGTAGAGCGTGGGACATGTATTAATACATGTTTTATAGACTTGCGGTAGAATGCGGGTAACATATAAATACGTAAACTAAAGTTACCGTAATTTTGCTGAACATTGCCATTTGCGTAAAAAATTAGCAAAAATGGCCCGTGCCACCTGTTAGCGTGCGATAAAAACTACCCGCAAACAATGTATTAAGCCTCGTATGGTGGCTGCCCAGCCGCCCAAGGTCGCCTGGGGCTCAGGTAACCAGGGCCGGCTGAGGCTTGTGTTGTTGACAGTGGCAGCAGAAGAGGTGTGATGGGCGTTGCCTTCTCCTGATTGCTGGGTTGCCTCCCACCCCTGAGGGCTCCCGGACTGTGAGAGGGGACCGGCCAGGCTGAGGGATCCTCCTCCATTGCATGAATTTTCAATGTCCAACTGCCTGTTCTGGCCTAAACAGGCAGTCGGACATCCCTCTAGGGGGTCCCAGATTGGAGAGGGTGTAGGCTGGGCTGCGGGACACACACTCCTGTGCACAATTTTTATGCACCAGGCCTCTAGTATGTATGTAAATATAAAAAAAATATGGAAGGAAATAGAACTGAATGCTAACAAAGGTTGATTTTGGGTGGTGGCACTGTGATTTTTTCCTGATTTTTATTTTTTAGCTTTCCCCCCCAAATTTTCTACACTGAACATGTGCTATTGTTATAATTGGGAAATTTTTTATTCAAAAATATTCATTAAGGTTTTGGGGTGGGAATTGAAAATATTGACAAAATGAGTTTGGGGGATTATCCAGGGTTTTTATTTAACTGTATTCTTCCTATTTCCGTTTACCTCAGAGACTTAAGAAATAGTTATATTTTAAGCCTCAGGCTATGTGACCCTGCACAGCCCATTTTACACACTCTTCTGACTATAAATGGCTTTGCCCTAAGCCTTATATAAGAGAAAAGAAAAAACAGATAGTCATCCCTTATTGAATGCTTACTAAGTGTTGGGCATTAGGCTGACTTATTGGCATTTATTATATTACTTAATCCTCACAGAAAACTCTTTGAGGTAAGTTGTGTTATTATTATATCCATTTCATAGACATGAAAACTAAAACTTAGAGAGGTTAGGTAACAATCTAAGCATACAGCTAGTGAACTGAAGAGTAAGAATTCAAATCCATGTCTTGCTTTCAGTAAGTGGGTGAATAATAAGAACTACAAACATGTTTCAGGTTGGACACTTTTGCCTGAATATATCAGAAAACTCTACTATCAATAGTTTTAAGCCATCAGGTTACGATATTGTTGCTTACCATCAAGCCTGGTGGTAGGTGATTTCAGGGGTGTTTCAGCAGCTTCATGGTCCCTGGACACTGGGTAGCCCTCCCTAGAATTCTTTTGGCTTCTCCTTAGAAATTCAAGTTGGCTGCAGAACTATTAACCATCATGTCCTCACGTGTAAGTGTTCTAGACAGGGAGAAATGGAAGGAGCTCTAGTTTTACAGCTTTTTATTATGGAGGAAAATCTTTCACAAAAGCCTCTGCATAAAATTTCTATTTATGTTTCTGTTGGGAGACAATTCTACAATAGTCACTTGCGTTTCAGCATGTCTGTGAGTAGAGACAATGACTGCCTTTGTTCTGGACTATCTTTTTCAAGGACGTTTATCTAGTAAATAGCCTTGGAAGACAGAGATAATGCCTTCTTCAGGGCAAAGAGCAGCCCTGCTTACTGCCCATTATAAAAGATTTGTGCTTCCTAAACTTGGGGTTCTTCTGTAATATAACACACTGAGTCCGCCATTGTCATGCAGTTCTCTGTATCATCCTGTGGGAATTGGGGATCAGGCTCAAGAAAATGCTGGTATTCTGGTCAATCACGAATGCTGCAGTCAGTGATAAAGTCCTTTGTCTCTGGCTCAGAAGTCATGCGTCTTCTGCAACTTTCCATAACCCTGTGGCAGGGTAACTCATTAGCTTGAAAGTAGGGTAGGAATCTCAGGCCCTTCACTGTTCCTGACAGTCTCATTGGCCATTTTTTTCTATATGACCACTACTAGCTGTGAGGGAAGCAAAGGTAGAGATTGTGTAGCAAAATAAAATGGAATACTCATATTTGACTTAGATAAATTAGAATTCATTCATTGGGACTGGGCACATTGCTCTCCAACAAGGTTTCTTTTGGCAAGAAAATAGGGAAGAGTAGGTATGAGTTTACTCTTACCTCAAAGTCCAATCTTCTAAGTAGCCCACAGAGTAAAGATGGAATACTGGGGTTTATAATGAGCTCTGTGAATCTGAAAAAGTCATTTTTCCATTGTCCCTCAGTGGTGTCACATGCAAGATGAGACTGAGAATTTATTTTTCAGAGTCATGACAAATAATAATATGAATAGTGACTCTGGAGTTGCATGGGTGTACAATGGCCAAAAATATATTACTATAGATTATGCAATTAAGAGGGCAAATCAGTTGAGAACTGTCGTTAAATAGCTTACTCCCTATAAGTTCCCATCCTACATACATACAACTAGAAAGTAGAGGCCTGGGTTTGAGACCTAATTTACTCCCTCTCTTGATTAATTTTCTTCATCTATAGAATAAGGGCTTTGAATTAGTGTATTTCAGGTCTGATACTTTATATATTTGTAGATCAGGATAATTACCCCTAATCATACACAAAGAGTCTGCTATTGATAGCCCCCACTTGTACTTAGCACACATAGATATCACATGCTGGCAGTATGATACATAGACATGCTAAGACATGAACTTTGATCCTCTAAAATAGTTCATGTCAAACTCATGTTGAAGCTCTGCCTCCTTTGTGGAGTTTATTTTTAGTTTACCTTTTGTATATGTCAAATCATTCTGCAGTGGGTGATATCCAGATGGGACTAGGAACTGAAAGACCATTAGTTTTAGAACTGGCATTTCAGTTATCTGCTGGATTGTTCCTTATTCTATGAATTCCATTAGAGTGAAAGCTTATTTCTAGAATTTTTCCTATCTGCTATTTTTAATGTCCTATTAAATTGTGTGACCTGTGAGGGCTCCATAACTCAGCTCACAGAGGAATTAGGGTGACACGAACCTCATGCAGAGAAATTTCCAAGTCATCAGCTTTCATTTTGGGGCTTCTCTTTGTCATCTTCTTCAAAAACCTGTCACTGTGGAGTGTTCCTTCTGTGCAAAAGGGCGGGAGGAAGCTCAGTCTGTTTGGAAACTGTCATTCTTTATGCACTTCTTTGTGATAGATAGAAAAACACAGTAGGCAAGAAATCTTGTTCTGGGAGAATAGGACAGAAGGGCA
>NW_006292920.1:37306-47590 GCF_000327345.1 Myotis davidii | reverse complement strand
AATTCTTGTGTCTTGGTGGTCACTGCACTCTGGTTCTCATGGAAGATTGACAACCTCAATATTTAGCAATGCCAGTTATGGCACTGTCTAAACTCCCACTGTATGCACTACTCTTTTAGGCACAGCTAAGGGGGAAGGATAGAACACATGATTACAAGGAGATTGCTGTCTAGCCGTGAAAAGAAATATTTTGTGGGGTAGAAAATGACTTATAGTCATATTTGCAAAACAGCATAGAAATGAATTCAAATTAATATAATGAAACTAGAATAGGGATGGGCTTTGGTAGCCCACAATGAGGAGGTGATTACAGTGAAGAAGGGTTAACAGGAAAAGGCTTCCCTGAAGAGATATTTAAAGTGAATTTTGAATGAAGGAGGCCCATAACACATATACACAGTTCTCCTGGCACCATTTGTTTATGCAGTACATATTTACTTGGCATCTGTTGTAGCATAGCTCTATGCAGGGTGCTCAGGGGGATACACAGAGATACAAAGCTCCATCTATGCCTTCTCCCAGAAGCTCCAAATCTGTTAAGAAAGTTCACTTTTCCCCCACTCCTGATGTTTCCATCCATATGGAGCGACAATCCATTAACATAGAACTCTGGCCTCTCTCTGTCCCCTCATCCACACCTCTCCTGGGGAGAAAGTATGACTGCTTTGATGAGTGAGTTTGAAAGGTGCTGAGTAGGTGTCACTCAGCCATGCCCTCCTGATTTGCTTGAGAGCTTTGTAGTTTGAGTCTTTGTTTGAAACACATTCTGGTCTGCTACTGTATACCTTGTCAAAAAGGTGCAGGTTCCCATGTGGGGAGGACTACTGACTTCCACTGTTACTTGTGACTAGGAGTTAAGTCTATCAAGTTCTGGAGCTCAGGATTAGGAAGCCCACCTAACCTATGTCCTTGGATCTAGACTTTAGCAGTCTGAATTCTTTGCCTAGCAGGCAATTGATCAAAGGAATGTTATTTGAGTTCCTCAACCCACCCTCACTGAAGTCTAATAGGAGGTATGAGATGAGCCCTTATATAATTACAAGAAAAGGTGAATGTGATAAGTACCACAAGTGTAACTTGGCTCCTTTAAGATTCCCCTTTTGACCCTGCAAAGCCTGCCTCCAATATAGAAAACTAGTGGCCCAGTGCATGAAATTCATGCACATTAAAAGGGGATTAACTAGAGGAAATATTTTAATATTGCTATTTGCCCTTTCACTATAATAGAAGAGTCAGAGATGAAAGAAAATTAGTAAAATGTACATAAAAATCTTCCTCCTGTCAGAGTCTGGGGTTCACCATGGGAACCAGAGTCAAGTCCCTGCCTACCTACAGCACCTCAAAATCATGCGAGACCCAGACCCAGCCAGCCCCACCCCCATTGGGCGAGATCCAGACCCCGCCGGCCCCACCCTTGTCAAGCCCTGCCAGGTGGGGAGCGCAGCATTAGGTCCCCTGGCCTGGTGCCGGGCTGAGGGCACAGCCTCAGGTCCCCCATCAAGCCCCACTGGGTGGGGGGAGCAGCCTGAGGTCCCCTGGTGCTGGGGTGGGGTGCATGGTCTGAGGTCCCCTGGCCCAGGCCAGGTCAAGGAGCATGCCTTGAGGTCCCCGTCAAGCCTGGCGTCAGGGTGGGGGGCATGGCCTATGGTTCCCTGGCCCAGCACCAGGGTGGGGGTGTGGCCTGAGGTCCCCTGGTGCTGGGGTGGGGTGCATGGTCTGAGGTCCCCTGGCCCAGGCCAGGTCAAGGAGCATGCCTTGAGGTCCCCGTCAAGCCTGGCGTCAGGGTGGGGGGCATGGCCTATGGTTCCCTGGCCCAGCACCAGGGTGGGGGGTGTGGCCTGAGGTCCCCCAGCTCAGGCTGTGGCAGGGGGCACACCTTGAGGTCCCCCGTCAAGCCCCATTGGGTGGTAGATAGGCTTGAGATTCCCTGTCAAGCTCCACTGGGTGGGGGGCACAGCCTCAGGTCTCTCGCACCGCTGCTGGAGGGGTTGCACCCTCAGGTCCCCTGACCCAGTGCCGGGAGGGGGGTGCAGCCTCAGGTCCCCCATTAAGCCCCACTGGGTGGGGGGAGCAGCCTGAGGTCCCCTGTCAAGCCCTATTGGGCAAGGGGTGCACTTTGAAGTCCCCTTCAAGCCCTGCCAGGTGGAGGTGTGGCCTGAGGTCCCCCGTCAAGCCCTGCTGGGTGGGGGGTGTAGCCTGAGGTCCCCTGTCAAGCCCCATGGGAGGTGGTTGGAGGGTGCAGCCTTAGGTCCCTGCTGATTGCTCGTTACAGGAACTCAGCCTCCGCTGTGGGCGCAACCATCTTGCATTATGGAAACCCCATCTCTGCTGTGGGCACAGCCATCTTGTTTATGGACACCCCTGCCCCAACGCCCGTGGGTGCCGCCATCTTTGTGGTGAAGTGATGGTCAATTTGCATATTCCCTTTTTATTATATAGGATGAGTTCTTTGTGAGAATCTCAGCATTTACAGAATTTGTTGCAGGCTGGTCACTTTTCACTTGCTTTCAATTGTATCTTTACTTCTTGGTTGTTGACATTCAAGTCTTCCTCTCATTTCTAGTTCGGGTCTCTCTTCCAGTTTCCTGACTTGTATATTTGGTTGCCTACTTCACATCTCCACTTGGATATTGCACAGGTTACTCCAACTTTAAGTGGTCAAAATTGAACTCTTGAGTTCTCACCACTCCCATCCCAACCTGTACCTTTCTCAGTTTTCCTCATATCAGTAAATTGTACCACTATTCATTGCTCAAGCAAAAGATTTTGTGTGGTCAATATCTGTGTGGTGATTTGGTCAATGTCTGCTTCTGTTGGGGATTATCTCTCTCTTTTATTTTCTCTGCTGTAACTAATGTACTTTTCAAAGTGTCAGGGACAAGAAAAAAAAAAGAAGTAAAGAAAAGAGAAGAAGAACAAAGTGTCAGGGACATAATGAGCACTCAATAGATATTTGAAGAATAAGTATATTTTATTAATTAACCCCAATTCTAGCCTTTTCAATTTGTTGTAGCAGTTTTCCTGGCTTTGGACCTTTGGTCCCCCCCCCAACTCCCCCCTCCACGCCCTTGAATTCTAGCATTATCCTGCTATTCTCCCACCAAGACTAAAATGTGCTTTGGTCCTAGGACAGTACAGATAGATTATTTGGTGAATTCAGAAAGGGGGCTAGGATGGTAGAATTGTGGAAGGTTCATGAAGGAAGAATAATTTAAGCTAGGCCTTGAAAAAATCAGACTTTTAGTATGTGGGGAGTGGGGGTGGAGGCAAGGGAAAGAGATATTTCTGGCAGAGGAAGTCACTGAGAAAAATTGTAGATATAGAGAATGAGTATTTTGGGATCATGACCAATAGACTGATCTATGAGGGAGTAGAATGAAAGCTACAATTGGAAAGGTAGGCTATAGCCAGTTTGTGGAGAGAAAGAGTACCTAAAGTTCATCTAGGAAACATGAATCTGCTTGGTAAAAGTGTGCAATATGAACTCTTCACTAAAACTGTTATACTATAAATGATAGCTGCATAGACAGAGTATGAAATTAAAATTTGTTCCATTAGGTTATGACCAATTTCCTTATGAGATGAGTGTGGCTGAATTTTAGAGAATTTCACAGAAATATGCTACTTTTGACAACATTGATATTTCTTGTAAAATTCTTCACATCCTTAACATTCTCTCAGATTTGCTGTGAAATTCTGCAAGTGCAATTATTCCCCTTGTCATCTCCTGAAAACATATGTTTCAGGCTCATCTGTTCTGTGGGCTCTCCAATTCTCCCCTAGATTCCAAGGATAAATAAATCCTGGCTTAAGATAGTGGAAATGAGGTGGTTTGAGGGAAGGTCTTATTCTTTCCTTGAGACGTTTCAGTTAAGAAGACTCTACTGGCTGCAGCATCAGGAAATAATTAGCGTATTATATAGAAGAGTGTGAGAAATTGTTCAATTTTAAGAAGAACAATTGTTGGAGAGAAAATGGATCCATTTTCCCAGTTCCTCACTTTGTGCTGTCTGCTTGTTTTTGTGAATTGGTGACCACCCAGAAAGTTTCTGTTATTTCAGGAACTCATTTATATCTCTATTTTATTTTTGCAGAAATGCTTTCCCCTTTGGGTGGGCTCCCCTGGGACTGGGGATTTTCCTGAGATTACTGGGCCTGGACATGTTGTATATTAGTGAAAGGAAGGAATGTCTTCCTCATTTCAGTCTGACTTAGGAGGACTGTAGAACTTTCTTCTAAATTGTGAAGAGCCATCATGTGGGAAAGAGAGTAGAGATTCTTTGAAGCTCCAGAAGACAGATCTAGCACTAATGGGTAGAAGTTATAAAAAGGCAGACTTTTGTTTATCAAAGAAGCTTTGAATCACAGCTTCTCAAAAAGGATGGGCTGCCTAGTCAAGAAATAATCTTTGTATTCCTGAAAGTATTGAAATAGAGTTTGAATGGCACCCATTATGGATGTGGTAGATATTAACTCTTGCTTTGGGAGGTAGGAAGTAGGATAAACTCAAAGATCCCTTTCCATGCTCTGTTCATATGTGAATCCTATTGCTTGGATATTAAGACCAAGCCCTAATCTCATTTTCTGCAAAAGGCTTTCTATAGCACTTGTCTATCCTCCACGCTTGACACTAAATATTTATAGTCTTATGTTGATTGTCCAAAGTGTCAAAACAGCTATCCTTGTGTATATAGAACACAAACACAAAAAACTACTTTTTACATATGATATGTACAACAACCTGTTCTAACTTTTAACCCATTCCTGAATTTTACCCTACCCTTACTCCCCAGCCCCATTTGTTTGGCAATCAAGGATGGGGTGAGATCCAGAGACGGGATAAAAATATCTATTTCACACTATTTATTTTGCCTTTATCTTGTTTAAGACCTTGACTTAGGAAGAATAATTTGAGCTAGGCATCAGTGAAGAAAATGCATCAGTGAACAAAAAAGAAAAAAATATCCCTGCCTTTGTGGAGCTTATATGTATGTAAAGTGCCAAGCACATAAGGAACACTCAATATATATTAACTTAATTTCTTTTCAAATCTCCTCAGCTGGTATGACATTAAAGAAGTAACATTTATTGAAGACCTACTATATGCTGCATGCTTACACATGTGATCTTAGTCAATCATTGAAACTCAATAAGTAAATCTCCTCATCTATACTGTTACATCAGAAAAACATAGGTCACAAGAGTAAGTATTTTACCCAAAACCAAAATATAAATAGAGTAAGTATAATTTTAACATAGGTATTATTTCAGACTCATGTTCTTTTATTATGCTGCTTCCAAGAAGTATCAAGTTTCTTGGTTATTCTATGGCTGGTAACTGTCTACATAGCTGAAGATCATCTTTTTAAATAAAATTATGGTCTCTAAAGACTTGATTATCATACTTTAGGCTGCATAAGAATCACATAGGAAGCTTGATAAACATGAAGATATCACGATTCAGATGAACCCAGGAATCTGCATTTTACAAGTACCTACCTGCAAGTAATTTTGATGTCCATGGAACATACTTTGAAGAACCTAAGATCTTTCACAGTTCTAACAATTTGTGCTTCAATGAAATTTTGACTAGTCCCAATTTTGTTGTTTACAATACCTAAAGTAATTATGGATTCATTGGCAGTCAATGTAGTCATTATCATCAACTCACCAGCACCATCAGATATAAGGTAGTTGTCTTTCATTTGCAAGCTACTTGATTTATGTATTGTTCTTTCTGGGGAACACCTGTGGAAGGATTGACCCTTCCTCCTCTGCTGCTACTTCTTGGCTGGCTGGATGCCTAGCCCATACAAAATAAACAAAATTAAACAGTTCTAGGGTGGGCATTATAAAACCTTTATGGTACAATTAGTGACTTGTTTTTAGATCATACCCATGTTATGGATTTTAACTATTTGTCCCCACTGAAGGCCTGTTTTCCTTCCATGACCATGATGCCACCTCCCACCACCTTTTGAAAATGTTGCCTTAATGGACCCACTGTTGAAAAGATAATCTTTGTGCTTTGTGTCTTAACTGATGAACCTTTGGTTTAAAGAGTACTGGCAATAGGCGATATAAGGTTTTAATAACTGCGTCTTGTAATTTAAATGCTCTTCCATTAAAAAACATTGTAAGAGGTTAGAGTATTCCTCATATTGTCTTAGCATGGTTTGGGGCCCTCAATATACAATTGATTGATTACTCACAATAATAATAGCTAACAATTATAGATTAGTTACTATGTGCCAGCCACTATACTGTTTTACATGCTAATCACCTGTCCTAAGAACCCTTGTATGTACTTTTGAGGTCTCCATTTTACAAATAAGGAAATTGGCTGGAACTCGGAGATCTTAAGCATCTTGCTCAAGTGCACACAGCTACGAAGTCATAGAGCCAGGATTTGGACCCAGTTTAATGACAGAGTTTTCTCCTCTGTTCCCAACCTGTGCACAATAAGCTTTATAAACTTGAAAGGGAAGTATCTTAGGGAAGTTTGAACATCTGGATCTGACGTTAAGGGTTCTCCAGGTTAAGCTGGAAGTGAAAGGGATTCAATCACGTTTGAGTATATTAAAACACTAGAGGCCCTGTGCACAAAATTTGTGCATGTGTGTGGTCCCTAGGCCTGGCCAGTGATGGAAGTGTGAGCATCTGGAATGGAAGGGCAGGTCCCAGCTGACCTCGGGGCCCTGGACAGCATCTGGGCCCCAGGACCCCACATGCCCTCCTCCACCTGAGTCATGGTGCCTGAGTCCCCACTTGGAGATGTGGTGAGCAGGGCTGGATGCCATGGGCCGGGGTGCAGGAGGGACCTCTGGGCCACCCAACAGCGCTGCACAAAAGCAGGGTGGGCAGTGGCTCTCTCCCGGCATGCTTCGCAGACCAACTCCTGTGCAAACCCAGGGGGAACCTAACCTGCCCCTGCAGTCCCTGTGGCTCCAGCCCCGCTCACCCAGAACAGGTCACGTGGGTGCAGGGAGGGCTCCTTGTGGGCACCTGCCACCTGAGTGGGGGTTTCCCAGGTGCCAGCGCCCTGGCTTCCAGGGGAAATGGTAGCAGGGAGAGTGAGAGCAAGCCCGGCAGATACCCCGCATTCTCACTGCACCTCCGTCCCGTTACCCCACACCCAGGTAGCCAGCTGGGCACCACAGGAGTTTGGTTGCTGCCACCCACCCCCAGTTCCCCTCCCAGCCCTGGTCCAGCCCCAATAGGGAGATCAGGGCCTGCTGGTTGCTGTTTGCTGTCTGTGGGGTGATCTATCTGGGCCGGGCCCCCTACCCGGCTGACTCAGTGCTGCTGGTCTCTATCTGCAGGGTGATCAGTGGGGCGATTGGGCCCCTGCTGGCACCCACCTTGACCTGGCTCAGCCTGCTCACCTGTTCCGCCATCCCGCCATGGTCCTGTTCTTGTCTGGGCCCATCAGGGCCGGCAGTGCCTCCACTGCTACCCGCTGCCAGCGCTGCGCTGCCAATGCCTACCATGTTCTGTGCTGCCCTTGGTGGTCAGCGCATGTCATAGTTAGTGGTTGAACTCCTGGTCAAACTCCCGGTCGAGGGGACAATTTTCAGGCTTTCATTATATAGGATAGGATATCTCTTGCTAACACATGCCTGTTTTCTTTATTCTTTATATTAATAACTCTTTTCTATATGTCCTTGTTCTTGGTAAATAGCTAATGATAATGGCTGCCACCTGTATTCCTCAAAAAAGGATTTAAAGTTAGAATGCAATTACAATTAATGTGTACAAAAAAATTGTCAAATTAACACAGAGTATTACAGTGTAGAAAATAATGCAGCAACACTGTCAGCATAGAAATAAGTATAGACTAATCAGGCATCATTGCTTACCATTGACAAACCTGCAGCCTCACAGCCAATTTCGCCCCCCCCCCCGCCCCCGCATCTCTATATGGGCAGTATCTCTAGAAGCAGCCAGAAAACACAGTAGCTCAGTGCTTGCTTGGATCTCAGCCTTCCATCACCATCTCCCCTTTCCTTCCCTGTATTTGTGACATGGAGTCCTAGGCCTTTGGACATTTATTATTGTTCCTATTACTCTTATTATGTTGTTTTTCTCATTTAAAAATAATTCCTGTTCATGTAAAATTAAAACATTAAAGAAAAAGATGAGCAGCAAATCTTCCTTCTTCTTCACCTCTACTCACTCAGTAGTAGTCCCTAGTCACTTAAACTTCTCATATATCTTTCCAGAAAGTTTCTATGTAGATATAATATTCAAGTAAATATACAAACCCACATATGTGTTTAAAAATATTAATACTATTATAGTCTTTATCAGTCTGATGGGTAGAAAAAATGATGTTTTAAAAATCCTCAGAGACACAGACATCAGTATGGTGATTACCAGAGGAAAAGGGAGTGGGGGCAGGTAGAAGAGGGTAAAGGGTGGATAAATGGTGATGGAAAAAGAAACTAGACTATGGGTGGTAAACACACAATACAATATACAGATGATGTATTATAGAATTGTACACTTGAATCTTATTAATTAACCAATGTAACCCCAGTAATTTCAATAAAAATACTTTTTAAAACATAAAAAATGGTGTTTTACTTTGCATTTAAAACTATTTTTTAAATATATTTTTATTGATTTTAGATAGAGTGGAAGGGAGAGGGAGAGAGAGAAACATCAATGTGAGAGAGAAACATTGATTAGTTGCCTTCTGCATGACCCCTGCTGGCGTTTGAACCTGCAACCCCGGCATGTGCCCTGACTGGAACTCGAACTGGAGACCTCTTGGTACATGGGATGACACTCAACCAACTGGGCCACACGGGCCAGGTCTATTTTGCGTTTTCAAATTACAAGTGAGGTAAGATATGTTTATATGTTAATTGGTGATTTATACTTTTTTGTTTTGTGAACTGCTCATTTTCTATTTCTTTCTTTTTTTTATTGAATTTTAATACATCTTTGAATATGAAAGAAATTAGCCCTTTTCTCCTGTCAAATATATAACAAATATTTGTTCTTTGTCATTTTTCTCCTGTCTTTTTAATGGCAATTTTTTTTTCATGGAGGCTTTAATTTTTATGTAGCCAAATTTATAAAAGATTTTCTTCAGAAGTTCCAGGTTTTATATTTTCATTTGAAAGTCTTTTACATTCTAGTAATATATTAAATTTTCCTTTAGGTTTCCATCTACCCCACTTTAAAAATACATTAAATTTTTATTTTAAAAGTAATATTGAGGAAGTTAATATGAACTAGATACTCTGAGACCCCTCTAGGAGGGTTCTTGAAAGATTAGATAAATTATAACAAGTGTTCTATTAAATACGTAACTTAACTCTAAGAAAAGTATAGAATATTGTTAGTATGTGGAAACAAAGAGGGAAGATCAGAGATTTAAGCATATATTTTATGATATAGATGCTCCAGAGGGAGGTAGAGGCAACATCAGAATCAGTACTTTAAAGGCTTGTGTTTTAACATCTATATGGGGATGAGAGATAAAACCTTGGGTCAATGCAAAGTACCTCTAACATAAAACCAGAAACCTAAAAAACTACAATTTTAATGAAAGAAAAAAGAACTAGAAAAAATTACATGCAATAATACAGAGAAATAACAAGGAAGCCTATAATTTGTCTGGGATCTGGGTGAGAATGAAAGGCTCTCCTGAAAATGTGCAACAATGGGTCCATGTCTCACGGGTTTGGATTCTTAATTTATACTACCTGAAGGGTTTAAGAACTCTCAAACCAAGGATTTAACATAAAATTAGGTCCAGATAAAATTTGTTCCACTGATAAATCCAAGCCACACAAGATTTTCACTTATAAAATCCTACTGAGGAAGAGCTCATATTCCCAAATCACATTAAAAAACACACATATCACCATGAATGATAAGTGCAAATACAACAAGGAGCACGATTAGAATTCCAAGAACCATCACAGAAAAGGACAATCAGATTTATTTCATAAAATTAGAATGTTTAAAATCATTGTAGAAATAAGAGAAAAGACTGAAAACATTAAAAAGTAATAAACTATGCAAACACACAGATTGTAAATAATAATTTGCATTTAAAATAGAGAGACCAAGAAGGAGGCAAAATTCAAGTAAATAGTGGATAAGAATTTTTCATCATTGATCAAAGACTTGAATCCACATTTTGGAAGTACAGTGGATCCCTAGCAGGAAAACAAAAAATAATCTATACTTAATCTCATCATAATGAAATTACAAAACACCAAGGAGGAAGAGATCTTATGCATAATCCATGGGCACAGACAATAATAG
>NW_006292920.1:36016-37165 GCF_000327345.1 Myotis davidii | reverse complement strand
AGGTGTGGGTGGGGTGGGGGGGGTCAATGAGTTAAAAAAGGACATCTGTAATAATTTAAATAAAGAGATAAAGACAGAATAATATCTTAAAAGGCAGCAGAAAGGAAGGACTCTCTGCAAGGGATAATGATTAGACTGACAGTAGAATTCTCAAAAGCAACAATAGAAGTCAGAAGAAAGTAGAATATCTGCTTAAAAGTGAGGGTGAAATAATGAACACTGAATTCAGGAAAAGGGAGTGGGGTGCAAGAATGGCTGGCAAATAAGAAATTAGTAAACATGAGTAAATTTAATAAGCATTTACTCTATAAATTATCAATAATACTGATGACTAATTTGAGGGTTATAAAAATAAGATAGAACTATAAATAGTCACTGTATTACATGTAAGATAAATGGGAGGTAATTTAATTTAAAGACTTCAGTGAAGTTACAAAAATCCACTGGGAAAAGCATTGTATTTAGGAAAGGACAATTCTCTTAAATTAATTTAAACTCCAACATAATTTGAAACAAACTTGAAAGAGTATGTGTCTCTGTGTATGTTTATATAAGCTGATTCTAAAATTTATATAGAAGAGTAAAGGAAAACAAATATCCAAGAAAGTTTTAAGGAATAGCATGGTAAGAAAATGTGTGGAATTCATTCTAGAAGATACTAAAATCCTATCTAATAAAAGAGAAACATGGTAATTAGTGTACGACTGCTACCCTTCCCCTTGGCTAATCAGGGCGATATACAAATTAACTGCCAGCCAAGATGGAGGCTGGCAGCCAGGCAGCTTGAAACTAACATGAGGCTTGCTTGCTTCAGTGACAGAGGAAACCAACGTACCCCGCCTGCCTTGCCGGCCTCTGAGCCTGCAGTTTAAGAAACATTGTAATGAATATAGAAGCTAAACAAAACCCCAGAAACCTGCTTTCAGCGAGGCTGGGATCTTAGAGCTGGAGTTATACATTGTTTCGATTATAGAACCGAAAAAAAACAGATAGCTTCTTTCAGCAGCAGAAGCCTCAGAGCTGGAGCCAGAGCTAAAGCTGGCCCAGAATAAAAAAGAAAAAAGAAAAAAAAGGAGCAGTTGGGAGCTTCAGTCGGCAGCCAGCCTGAAAACAGCCCTCAGCCCCTCACCCAGACTGGCCAGGCACACC
>NW_006292920.1:34689-35307 GCF_000327345.1 Myotis davidii | reverse complement strand
GCCTACCCTCTGCCTCCTGGGAGCAGACCTAAGCCAGCAGGTCATTATCTCCTGAGGGGTCCCAGACTGTGAGAGGGCACAGGCCAGTCTGAGGGACCCCCCTTTCCCCCCAAGTGCACAAATTTTTGTGCACCAGGCCTCTAGTTTACTATAAAAGTCTCTATTAAGGCAGTGTGATATTAATACAGGGATCACCAATAGACCAATCTCAGAAACAACACATGGATATATGGAAACTTGATAGATACCAATGGGGAAATGATAAGCTCTTCAATAAATGGTGATGAACCAACTAGTAATCCACATGAAAAAATAAAATTAGATTGTTTCCTGATACCATACGTTCAATCAGTTCCAAATATCTTACAGATATAAATTTGCAAAGTAAGATATTTTTAAAAGTTGAAAAATTAGAGCATTTAGAAGAAAATATGACATTGAAATAAGCAAGAATGTCTTAAGCAAGGCAAAAAAGCATAAATAATAAAAACCAGAATTATAACTTTTACTACATTTACTAAATTCAAGACAGTCTCTTACCATAATCCCTACCCCTGGCACAGAACCATATGACCAGAAGGAAATCCACAGGCCCCACCACATCTCCTGGCAGGGAAA
>NW_006292920.1:25850-34666 GCF_000327345.1 Myotis davidii | reverse complement strand
TTGCATGGCTAACATGCCAATCTTTTCAAGGATGCTTGTGGGATTTGTTTCTGCCTTACCTGTTTCAGAGCACTGACAGGGCCTGACATGCTCCAAACATCTGGGAGTCAGTGAGAACAAAGATGACAGTTTAAGTTAGCATGAGATATGTTGCCACAGCCCTTACTTCCAATCTGCACAGAATGAGTAGGTGAAAAATCCCCAGATCCTAGCTTCTCCATGTGGAGGGGAAGTATTAGACCACATATTCCATGTTCTAGCTTTTCTAAGGGCTTCCTAGAAGACTGGTTTTTGTCTTGCTTATCTCAGAATGCTGAAAGAACCTGGAATACTCTAGGTGCCTGGCAGCTGCTAAGAAAAAGATGGCAATTTGGACTATTACAAAGTTATGAAGAGGCCCCAGAATCTGTGGCAGGGCTGATTAGTGAGGGGCATTTCTGTATGACTTTAGTCCATGAAGACTGGGTGAGGTGGATATTTTTTTTCTAATGCATAGGTGCTAACACAAAGAGTCAAGGAAAATGAAGAAACAGGAAAATATACCAAACAAATGAACAAGATAAATTTCCAGAAACCAATTTTAATGATTTGTGTGTATATATAGTGTACCTTACTGAAAATTCAAAGTAAATATCATAAAGTTGCTCAACAGGGTTAAGAGAACAATTAATGAACAAAGTTAGAAGAATTTTAATAAAGAGATAGAGAATATAAAAAGCTAACACACAGAAGTTATAGAGCTGAAGAATACCGTAACTGAACTGAGAAATTCAATAGAATGCTTCAAAAGCAGATTTAGTAAATCTAAGACAGGTCACTGAAAATTATTTAGTCCCAGGACTTAAAGAAATGAAGAAGAGCCCCGCCAGTAGAGCTCAGTGGTTGAGTGTCCATCTATAAACCAGGAACTCATGGTTTGATTCCTGGTCAGGGCACATACCTAGGTTGCTGGCTCCATCCCCAGTGTGCAGGAGACAGCTGATCCATGATTACCTCTCATCATTGATGTTTCTATCTCTCCCTTATCTCTCAAATCAATAAAAACATTTAAAAAAAAGAAATGAAAAAGAATGAAGAAAGCTTAAGGGATTTATGAGACATATTTAAAATAATCACTGTTCACATTATATGACTCCCAGGAGGAGGAGAGAAAAAAGTGTAGAATGCTTATTATTCAAAGAAATAATGACTGAAAACCTCCTAAATTGGGGAAGAAAATGGATGTTGAGATCAAAGTAGCCCAATTATCTGAAATATGATGAATCAAAGAGTTTACACTAAGAGACATTATAATAAAATTTAAAAAAATTTAAAATACAGAGTTTTGAAAGTAGAAAGAGAAAAGTGACTTGTCATTGTAGAGAAATACCCACAAAGCTATCAGTGGATTTCCCAGAAGAAACTTTGAAGTCCAAAGAGAATAGGATGATAATATTTAAAGGGCTGAAAAAAAATTTGCTGAGCAATAATAATAGTATACTTGCAGAATTCTCCTTCAAAAATGAAGGATGAAGACTTTCTTAGACAAACAAAAGCTGAGAGAGTTATGTACCACTATACCTGTCTTACAAGAAATGTTAAAGAGAGCTTTTCAAGTTGAGATAAAAGGACACTAAATAGTAATACAAAAGCATATGAAAGTATAAAACACTGGTTAATGAAAATCCTATATAATAAGGAGCTAATATGCAAATAGTCATCAAGCCCTCATGCCATCACACCATAACAGCTCAGACACTCAACACTGGGGAGAGAGGAATGGGGACCAGCCAGTCTGTGGCCCAGGAAAGGGACAAGCTGCCTGCCCTACGGTCATGGGCATCTGCAGTGGTGCCTGTGCCTGCAGCCCAGGAGAGGGACAAGCCGCCCACCCCACAGTCCTGGGTGCCAGCGCCTGCAGCTATGGCCCAGGCGAAGCTGCTCACCCACAGTCCCCTGCAGCTGTGGCCAGCCCAGGCAAAGCCAACTGGGGTCTTGGGTGCCAGCGGCCAGCCAGAGGGAGGAAAGCCCAGTTTCCGGGTGCCTGTGACGGCCAGAGGAGGGAATCCTGGGTCCTGGATGCCAGGTGAGGCAGAGGCAGTTAGGGGAGATCAGGCCAGCAGGGGAGCAGTTAGTGGCAATCAGGCTGGTAGGGGATCAATTAGGGGTAATCAGGCAGGCAGGCAGAGGTGGTGAGGGGCGATCAGGCAAGCAGAGGTGGTTAGGGGAGATCATGCAGGTAGGTGAGTGTTTAGGAGCCAGTGGTCCTGGATTGAGAGAGGCAGTTGGACATCCCCCAAGGGGTTCCAGATTGGAGAGGGTGCAGGCCGGGTTGAGGGGCCCCCTCCATGCATGAATTTTGTGCACCGGGCCTCTAGTATATAGATAAAAACAGAATAATATAATACTGTAATAGTGTTTGGCAAATAATTAAAAAATAGAAAGAACTTATGGACTTGGAAACCAGTGTGGTGATTGCCAGGGGGGAGGGTGCAGGTGAAGGAGGGTATATGGGGGATAAATGATGATGGACAGAGACTTAACTTGGGGTGGTGGACACACAATACAATGTACAGAAGATGTGTTGTAGAATTGTGCACCTGAAACCTGTTTAATTTTGTTAACTGGTATCACCCCAATAAATTAAATTTAAAAAGTTAAAAGACAAAAGTATTAAAAATAACAATGGTTATAAATACGTTAATTGACACAGAATCTAAAAGATGTAAATTGTGACATCAGTAAATAAAGTGTGTGTGTGAGAGGAAGTAAAAGTGTAGTTTTGTATGTTATTGAAGTTAAATTGTTATCAGCTTGAAATAGATTATTATAATCACAATATCTTTTATGTAGGATTCATGGTTACCAGACAAAAATTACATACAGAAGATACACAAAAAAAGAAGATAAAAGTATCAAATCTTACCAAAAAATCAATAAAACACAAAGACAGACAGCAAGAGAATAAAAGTGCAAGAAACTACAATACAACAGAAGACAATTAACAAAGTGGCCATGATAATAAGTTCATCCATATCAATAATCCCATTAAACACAAATGAATTAAATTCCCAAATCAAAAGATGTGTCTGGATAAATAAGTAAACAAGTCCCAACTATAAGAGGCTCACTTCAAATTTAAGCACACATAAAAGTTGAAAATGGATGAATGAGAAAACATAATTCATGCAAATGGCAAACAAAATAGAACACAAGTGTCTATAGTTATACCAGTCAAAATAGACTTTATGTCAAAACTAAAGAAATTCATGATAAAAGGATCAAATGATTAGGAACATATGACAATTCTAAATATGTATATGCCAACATCAGAACACTTAAATATAGAAAACAAATACTAAACTGAACTTAAGGGAGAAATAGACAGCAGTACAACAATTGTGGGATATTCCAATACCTCATTTTCAACAGTGGATTGAATATTCAAATAGAAAACCAATAAGAAAGCAACAGACTTGAGAAACACTGTAGAGCAAAGGGACATAATACACATATACAGAATATTCTACCCAAAGTAGCATTATATAGATTCTTCTCAAGTGAACACAGAACATTCTCCAGGATAGATTACATGTGAGGCCAAAAAACAGGTGTTAACATATTTAAGAATATTGAAATCACACAAAGTATATTTTTTGTCACAGTGGTATTAAAGGAGAAATGAATAAAAGGAGGAAAATTGTAAAATTGATAAATATGTTGGTATTAAACAAAACAATTCTGAATAATCAATAGGTCAAAAAAGACATCAAGGGAAAATTATCTTGAGACAAATGAAAATTAAAATAACTAAGTTTATGGGATATAGCAAAAGTTGTACTAAGTGTGAAGTTCATAGTAATAAATGCCTACAATAGAAAATAAGATGTCAACCTTACTTTTGCATCTCAAAGAATGAAGAAGAACAAACTAAGTCCAAAGTTAACAAAAAGAAGGAAATCACTCAATAAAATAGAAACAAAGTATAATTTGAAGTCAGGTAGCATGATATCTCCATCTTCATTCTTTCGTCTCAGGACTGTTTTGGTTATTCAGGATCTTTTTTGGTTCCATAGAAATCTGATGGTTTCTCATTCTATTTCTTTTTTAAAAAATGACATTGGGATTTTGATGGAGACTGCATTAAATCTGTATATTACTTTGGGTAATATGGCCCTTTTAACTATGTTGATTCTTCCAATCCATGAACATGGGATATTTTTCCATTTTGTTGTGTCTTTCTCAGTCTCATTTAATAATGCTTTGTAATTTTCAGTATATAGGTCTTCACATTCTTTGTTAAGTTTATTCCTAGGTGTTTTATTTTTTGGTTGCAATTGCAAAAGTATCTTTTTTCATTTCTTTTTCTGAAGTTTTATTGTTAACATACAGTAAGGCAATGGATTTTTTGTACAATGATTTGAATCCTGCAACTTTACTATATTTGTTTTTGTTTCTAATAGTTTTTTTGATGAAGTCTTTAGGATTTTCTATATGCAGAATCATGTCATCTGCAGAGTGACATTTTTTTTCTTCTATTTGGATACCTTTTATTTCTTTCTCTTGCAATATTGCTCTGGCTAGGACTTCCAGCACGATGTTGAATAAGGGTGATGAGAGTGGACATCCTTGTCTTGTCCTGATCTTAGAGAAAAAGCTCTCAGTTTTTCACCATTGAGTATATAAGCTGAGGGTTTATTATATACGACCTTGATTATGTTGAGGTACTTTCCTTCCATTCCTATTTTATTGAGTGTTTTAATCATGAATGGATGTTGTATCTTATGAAATGTTTTTTCTGCATCTCTTGATAAGATCATATTACAGAGCTACTATAATGAAAGCAGAATGATATTGGTAGAGAAACAGACACACAGATCAATGGTATAGAATAGGAAGCCCAGCTATAAAACCACATGTGTATGGACAAATAATTTTCAACAAAGAAGCCAGAAACACATAATGAAGTAAAGATAGTCTCTTCAATAAATGGTGCTGGGAAAACTGGAAAGCTACATGAAAAAGAATGAAATTGGATCACAGTTTGTCTCCATGTACAGAAATTAATTCAAAATACATAAAAAACCTATATACAAGACCCAAAACAATAAGCTACACAAAGAAAATATAGGCACCAAACTTATGGACCTTTGTTGTAGAGAATATTTTATGAACATGATCCCACAGGCAAGGGAAGTAAAGGGAAAAATAAATGAATGGGACCATATCAAATAAAATGCTTCTGCACAGCAAAAAAACCCTGAAAACAAAACCAAACAGGCAGCTAACCAGATGGGAGATGATATTTGCAAACAATAGCTCCAACAAAGGTTTAATTTCCAAAATATATAAAGAACTCCTAAAACTCAACACCAAAGAAACAGCCCAATCAACAAGTGGACAGAGGCCCTAACTGATTTTGCTCAATAGATAAGATTGTTGGCCCAGGGACTGAAGGTTGCCGGGTTCAATTCTGGTCAAGAACTCATACCTGGGTTGCAGGCTCAATCCCTGGCCCTGGCCCTGGCCGGGGAGTGTGTGTGGAGGCAACCAATTGATGTGCCTCTCTCACATTGACATTTCTCTCTCTCTCTGGCTCTCCCTGTCCTTGCCACTCTCTCTAAAAACCAATGGGAAAATGTCATTGGGTGATTATTAACAAATCAATGAATAAATAAATAAAAAAGTGAACAGAGAATCTGAAAATACATCTCTCCCAAGAAGACATATAAACCACCACTAGATATATAAAAATGTGTTTAATCTCACTAGCAATTAAGGAAATGAAATTCAAACCAACTCTACAATTAAATACCACCTCATACCTGTTAGAGTGGCTATTATCAACAAGAAAAGCAATAGCAAGGGTTGAAGAGGTTTTGGAAAAAAGGGAACCCTCATTCACTGCCAGTGAGGATGTAGTAGTAAACTGGTACAGCCACTATGTAAAATAGTATTGAGACGCCTCAAAAAATTAAGAATAGAGTAACCATATGACCCAGCAATCCCTCTTCTGGGTATCTACCTGAAAAAAATTGAAAACATGTGTTTGCAAAGACATATGCACCCCTATGTTTATTTCAGCATTATTCACAGTGGCCAAGACATGGAAACAGCCAAAGTGTCCTGTGATAGAGGACTGGATAAAGAAGACGTGGTACATATACACAATGGAATACTACTCAGCCATAAGAAAGAATGAAATACCTCCATTTGCAACAAAATGGATGGACCTTGAGGATATTATGCTCAGTGAAATAAGTCAGTCAGAAAAAGCTAAGAACCATATGATTTCACTCAGAAGTGGAATATAAAACTGAAACTCATGAACACAAAGAGCACTGTGGTGGTTGCCAGAGGAAAGGAGGTAGGGAGTGAAGGGGGCCCTAATATATGGTGACAGCAGAAGATTTGACTTTGGGTGGTGGGTATACAGTGCAATATATATAGATCTTGAAACATGGAAACCCACATCTGAAACTTATATAATCATATTAACCAATTTTGCCCCAATAAAGTTAATAAAAAAGGAAAAAAATAAAATGGAGACTAAGAAAACAATAGGAAAATATCAGTGTAACTGACAGTTGACTTTTAAAAACATTTCTTTATTGTTGGAAGTATTACAAATGTCCCTTCTCCTACCTAGTGACCACCTCCTCCCAATTCCCAGCCCCTATCCAGGCCTCCACTGCACTATTGTCTGGATCCACAGGTTATGCATTATGCTCAATTAATATTTGACAAATGAGGCAAGAGCACACAATGGAGTAAAGGGAGTCTCTTCAAAAAAAGGTTTTGGGATAATTGGACAGGTACATGAAAAAAAATGAAACTAGACCACCAACTTACACCATACACAAGAATAAATTGAAAATGGATAAAAGACTGAAATGTAAGTCATGAAACCATAAAATTCCTAGAAGAAAACATAGGCAGAAAAGTATCAGACATCTCTTATAGCAGAATTTTTACTGATTTTCAATGCCTAGGGCAAGAGAAATAAAGGAAACATAAACAAACGGCAAAAGAAACCAGCATCAAAATGAAAAGGGAACCCACTTTGGGAGAACATTATTTGCCAATGATACATTTGATAAGAGTTTAATTTTCAAGAGTTGATTCTTTGAAAAGATCAATGAAATTGACAAACCTTAAGGTAGGCTAAAAAAATCAAATAAATAATATCATAAATGAAAGAGGAGACATTACAACTGATACCACATAAACACAAAGAATCATGAGAATACTAGGAACAAATATACTCGCCCCAAAATTGGACAACCTAAAAAGGATACATTCTAGAAACATACAACTTACCAAAACTGAATCAAGAAGAAACAGAAGATCTGAACAGACCATTTACTAGAAAGAAGATTGAATAATAACCAAAAACCTTTCAACAAAGACAAGTTAAGAACGAGATGACTTCACCAGTGCATTCTACCAAACTTTTTAAAGAATAATGCCAATTTTTCTCATACTCTTAAAAAAATAGAAGAGAAACATACTCCAAACACAAAAGCCAGACAAAGACAAGGCACTGCAATAAAAGAAAATTATAGGCCAATATCCCTTATGAGTATGTATGCAAAAATCCTTAATAAATTACTAGCAAACAAAATTAAGTGGTATATGACAAGGACCATTTACCATGATCAGTGGCATTAATTCCTGGGATGTAAGGATAGTTGAACATATGCAAATCAATTAATGTGATATACCACATTAACAGAGTGAAGGATAAAAATCACATGATGATTTTAATAGCTGCAAAGACAGCATTTGACAAAATTCAACATCTTTTCATGATAAAAATGAAGAAAAAAATATAGGAGTGTAATTTAATAAATAAAGGCCATATATGGCAAGCCCACAACTAACATCACACTAAAACTGAAAAATAAAAGCTTTTCCTCCAACATCAGGAACAAGACAAGCATGCCTACTTTCACCACCTAATTAACACAATACTGGAAATCCCTTTCAGAGCAATGACCCCCCCTCCCCCAAAGAAAATAAATCAAAAGAATGAAAATAAAAAATGAAGTAAAATTATCTGTGTTTGCAAATGATATGATCCTTTAGGTAGAAACTTCTAAAGACTCCATTAAACATTTAGACTAATAAACATATTCCATATAGTTACAGATTACAAATTCAACATATAGAAATCAGGTGCATTTCTATACATTAACAACTAACCATCTGGAAAAAATTAGAAAAACAATCCCATATATAGTATCATCAAAATGGATAAAATAATTATAATGAACTTATCCAAACAGGTAAAAGACCTGTACACAGAAAATTAAAATGCACTGATCAAAGAAAGTCGAGATAATACAAATGAATGGAAGACATTCTGTCTTCATGGACAGGATTATTTAATATTGTTAGAATGACCTTATTACACCAACCAATCTATAAATTTAATACTACCCCCATTAAAATCCTAATAGCATTTTTTAAATTTTTTATTAAATCTTTATTGTTCAGATTATTACATTTGTTCTTCTTTTTTCCCCCATAACTCCCCTCCACCCAGTTCACACCCCCCCTCCTCCCTCACTCCCCACCCACTCTCATCCGTAATAGGTGCATGATTTTTGTCCAAGTCTCTTCCCGCATCTCCCTCACTCCTTTCCCCCCCAAGAATAGTCAGTCCACCCCCTTTCTATGCCTCTGATTCTATTATAATCACCAGCTCATTCTGTTCATCGGATTATTTATTCACTTGATTCTTAGATTCACTTGTTGATAGATGTGTATTTGTTGTTCATAACTTGTATCTTTACCTTTCTCTTCTTCTTCCTCTTCTTCACAGATACCTTTCA
>NW_006292920.1:19000-25572 GCF_000327345.1 Myotis davidii | reverse complement strand
TCTAGTCTGCTGTTGGGTCTCGGTATAATATTTTTTATTTCAGTCAGTGTATGCTTAATTTTTAGTTGGTCCTTTTTCATATCCTTGAGGGTCTCACTAAATTTATCGGTGGTTTCTAGAAAATTCTTGAAAAAGCTTATAAGTGTGGTTTTGAACTCTATATCCAGTAGTTTGCTTTCCTCCATTTCTGTCATTTGTGACCTGTTTCTTTGCCTCCACAATTTTTTATGCTTCACTGTGTTGATAAAGTGGTTTTCTGTACTAGGTGTCCTATAGGGCCCAGTGGCTCAGCCTCCTCAATTACCTGAGGAGGACACTCTCAGTGCACCCCCTTGTGGGGTTTGTACACAGTCTTGTTGTAGTTAAGCCTTGATTGTTGTAGGTATCACTGGGAGGAATTGTCTGTGAGAATTAGCTGTGTCTGCAGTGGGAGAACTTCTGTGCTGGAGACACCCCTCTGGGACAAGACTTGCTTCAATGGGGCTTTCGTGATCACTGAGTCTGCCCCCTGAATGTGCCCTTTATGTTTCCACAGAGCTGCAAACTGGATGGTCCCACTCTGACCTCTGGGCTTCCTGGCTCCTGGATCTCTAGGGAGGTGCTAATCTAGCCTTTGCCTGAGGCTATCCAGCAAAAGCCTCCCTGCAGGGCTTGGGCAGGGCTGGTCCCATGGGATAAACAGGGCGGGGATAGCAGTTATAACCGCGCCCTCTGCCGCCAGCCTGCTCCACACGCACCTCCGCACCTTAGTATTTCACTTCAGCACTATGCCTCCTCTGAGTCTCAGTATGCTTTTCTCTTTCCTTCTAGTTGTAGAATTTCCACTCAGCCAGCCTTCCTGTGGTTCTGGGTGATGTCCATTCCGTCTTTTAGTTGTTTTTTTGAAGTGGTTGTGCGAGGCAGCAAACTCTGGTGTTTACCTATGCTGCCATCTTGGTTTCTCCCCCTAATAGCATTTTTTACAGAAATAGGAAAATATCCTAAAAATCATAGAGAACCACAAAAGACCTTAAATAGCCAAAATGATTTTGATAAATAAGTACAAACCTGGAGCCATCACACTTCCAGATCTCAAAATATGTTACAAGTAATTAAAACAGCATGATACTAGCATAAAGACAGACATATATACCAATGAAACAGATTAGAGAAACCAGAAATAAACCAATGCATGTATTGTCAACCTATCTTTCATAAGGGTGCAAAGAATGCACAGTGTGGGGAAAGAATAGTCTCTTCAAATGGCATTAGAAAAACTTGGTATACACATGTCAAAAAATGAAATAGGACCCCTACCTTATACCTTACACAAAAATCAACTCAAAATGGATTAAAATCTTAAATGTACATTTGGAACTGTAAAGAACCTAGAAGAATATACGAGAAAAGCTTCTTGATATTGTTCATATCAATGCTTTCTTAGATATGGTGTTAAAAGCTCAGGCAACAAAAGAAAAAATAGACAAGTGGAACCATATCAACCTAAAAAGCTTCTGTATATCAGAGAAAATAATAAACAGAGTAAAAAGGCAACTTAAAGATTGGGAGAAAATATTTCCCAGCCATATATCTGATAGGGTTTTAATTTTAAAAATGTGTAAGGAGCCTCCTACAACTCAATAACAAAACAAAACAAAAATCTAAAAATTATATTAAAATGGGTAAAGGACATGAACATATATTTCTCCAAAGAAAACATACACAAGACCAACAAGTATATGAAAGATGTTAAACAACATTTATTATAAGGGAAGTGCAAATACAAATTACCTGTTAAGATGGCTATTATCAAGAAAACAAAAGATAACAAGTGTTGGCAAGAATGTGGAGAAATTGTAGGCCTGAACAGTATTAGTAGGGATAAAAATGGTGTATTAGCTTGGAAAACAATATGGAGGTTCCTCAAAAATAAAAAGTAAAATATAGAATTACTATGTGATTCAGCATTTCCATTTCTGGGTATATATCCAACAATTGAAATCAGGATCTCAAAGAGATATTTACAATCCCCTGCTCAATAAAGCATTATTCACAATAACAAAAGTATGAAAACAACTCAAGTGTTCATAGACAGATTAATGAATAAATAAAATATGGTATATATACATACAATGGACTATTATTCAACTTTAAGAAGCAGATTCTGACATTTGTGACAGTGTGGATGAACTTGCAGGACGTTTTGCTAAGTGAAATGAGCCAGCCACAGAAGAAGGACAGATATTGCATGATTCCACACAAATGAGGGATGTAGATAGTCAAACTCACAGATGCACTGAACCTATTAGTAATATTCAAGGGCTTAGGGGAAATGGTGAGTTTTTGTTTAATGAGTATAAAGTTTCAGTTATTCTAAATGAGTATTTTATAGAGATCTGTTATACAACGTAGTGCCTATAGTTATAATGAAAGGTTTCAACATTAGACTAGAAGAAGTGGAGGGCCAAATTAGTGAGTTAGAAGACAGGGCAGAGAAACACAACCAAGCTAAACAGCAATAGAAGAAAAAAAATAGAAAGCAGGAGGGGACCTAAGGGAGCTTTGGGACAAAATGAAATGAAGTAATATACATATAATAGGGGTGCCAGAAGGACTAGAAGAGGAACAAGGATTAGAAAACCTATTTGAAGAAATAATGACAGAAAACTCCCCTGATTTGGGAATGAAAAAAGTCACAAAAGCAGAGAGAGTCGCAAACAAGGTGAACCTAAAAAGACCCATAACAAGACACATCGTAGTTACAATGACAAATGTTAACAACAAAGAGAGAATCTTAAAGACCGCAAGAGAGAGACAGAGAATTACCTACAAAGGATCTCCCATTAGATTATAAAATGATTTCTCAACAGAAACACATCAGGCCAGAAGGGAATGGAATGAAGTACACAAAGTAATGGAAAGCAAGGGACTGAATCCAAGAATACTTCATCCAGCAAGGCTATCATTCAAAATTGAAGGGGACATCAGGAGCTTCACAGACAAAAAAGGCTAAAGGAATTTATCAATACCAAGCCAGAAATGCAAGAAATGCTGCAGGGACTGTTGTAAAAAGAAGGGGAAAAAGGAGGGAAGAAGGAACACAGGCACAAAAAATAAAAATGGCTACAAACAAGTACCTATCAATAATAACTTTAAACATAAATGGACTAAATGCTCCAATCAAAAGACATTGAGTGACTGAATGGATGATAAAAGATGACATATATATATGCTTTCTACAAGAGACCCACCTCAGAACAAGGGACTCAGACTGAAAGTAAAGGGATGGAAATTTTTTTTCAGGCAAATTAAAATTAAAAACAAACAAACAAACAAAAACCCTGGGGTAGCAATACTTATATCTGACAAACAAGACCACAAAGTGAAGTCCATAACAATAGATAAGGAAGACCAGGTCATAATACTAAAGATATCAATACAATAGGAGGCTATAACTCTGGTAAACATATATGCACCCAACGCAGGAGCACTCAAATACATAAATAAAACTCCTGGAACATATCAAGGGAAAGATTGACTGTAATACAATTATGGTATGGGACTTTAGTACCACATTGAAACCACTGGATAATCCTATAAACAAAAAATCAGCAAAGAAATAGCAATCCTAAATGGCTCACTAGGCCAGGTGGACTTAATCAACATCTTCAGAACGTTTCACCCCAAAGCTACATAATATACATTCTTCTCAAGTTCACATAGGACATTTTCAAGATAGACAATGGCATAATATTAGAAATCAACTACAAATAAAAACAATCAAAAATCTCAAACACTTGAAGGCTAAATAGCATGCTATTGAACAATGACTGGGATACCAAAGAGATCAAAGGAGACGCTCTATCTCTCTCCCTTCTTCTCTGTAAAAAATCAAAGAAATATATTTTTTTTAAAAAGAAAAGAAAGAGAGCACTAAGAAAACCCAGGGGCAGCAGAAGGAAGGAGATAATAAAGATCAGAGTGGAAATAAATGACATAGAGATCAAAAATACAATATAAAAGATCAATGAAACCAAGAGCAGGTTATTTAAAAGGATAAACAAGATTGATGAACCTCTAGCCAGGCTCACCAAGAAGCAAAGAGAGAGTAGCCAATTATACAAAATCAGAAATGAAAGAGTTGAAATAACAACAGACCCCACAGAAATACAAAGGATTGTAAAAAAAAAAAAAAAAAGTACTGTGAAAAATGATTTTCCAACAAACCGGTCAACCTACTAGAAATGGAAATATTCCTAGAAAAATAAGACCTTCAAAAACTCAATCAGGAAGAATCAAAGAATGTGAATAGGATAACAACTACTAATAAGATTGAAACATTAATAAAAACAAAACAAACAAACAAACAAACAAAAACTTTCAGCCAACAAAAGTCCTAGACCAGATGGTTTGACAGGGAAGTTTTACCAAACATTCAACAAAGAAATAAAACCTATCCTTCTCAGACTATTCCAAAAAATTCAAGAGGAAGAAACACTTCCATGCTCTCTCTATGAAGCCAGCATTACCCTAATCCCAAAATAAGATAAAGACACTAAAATTAAAAAGAATTACAGGCCAATATCTCTGATAAAAATAGATGCTAAAATCCTCAAAAAGTTCTAGAAAATTGGATGCAGCATTACATTAGAAAGATCATACACCATGACCAAGTGTGTTTTATTCCAGGGATGCAAGTCTGGTACAATGTCTGTAAATCAATAAACGTGATACATCACATAAACAAATTGTGAGACAAAAATCATATAATCATATCGATTGATGCAGAAAAAGCATTCAACAAAATCCAACACCCTTTTTTGATAAAAACTCTCAGCAGAGTGGGAATAGAGAGATTATACTTCAACATAATAAAAGCCTTATATGACACACCTACAGCCAACATTATACTCAATGGGCAAAAACTAAAACCACTTCCCCTAAGAACAGGAATAAGATGGGAATCCCCAATCTCACTACTCCTGTTAGACATAGTACTGGAAGTGCTAGCCATAGAGATCAGACAAGAAGAAGAAATAAAAGGCATCCAAATTGGAAAAGAAGTAAAACTGTCATTATTTGCAGATGATATGATATTGTACATAGAAAAACTCTAAAAATTCCACGAAAAAACTACTAGGTTTAATAAATGAATTTTGCAATGTAGCAGGATGCAAAATTAACACCCAGAAATCTATGGCTTTTTTATATACCAATAATGAACTCACAGAAGCAGAAACTAAAAAAAAAAAAATCCCATTTACCATTGCACCAAAAAAATGAATATACGTAGGAATAAACTTAACTAAGGAGATAAAAGACCTGTACTGGGAAAAGTACAGGACTTTGAAAAAAGAAATAGAGGAAGACAGAAACAAATGGAAGGATATACCATGTTCATGGATTGGTAGACTCAACATCATTAAAATGTCCATACTACCCAAAGCAATCTATGGATTCAATGCAATTCCCATTAAAATACCAATGACATACTCAAAAACCTAGAACAATTTCTCCAAAAAATATGTAATAAAAAAGACCCTGAATAGCTGCAGCAATATTGAGAAAGAGGAACAATGGTGGAGGGATCACAATACCAGACATCAAACTATATTACCAAGCCACAGTTCTCAAAACTGCCTGGTACTGGCATAAGAACAGACATATAGACCAATAGAACAGAGAACCCAGAAATCTATCCAAGCTATTATACTCAATTAATATTTGATAAAGGAGGCAATAGCATGCAATAGAATTTGTGCACTGGGCCTCTAGTATCCACAACAATTGAAGTCAGGATCTTAAAGAGATAGTTGCCCTCCTGTCCAATGAAGCCTTATCCTTAGTAGCCGAGAGGTGGAAACAATCTAACTGTCAATCAATGGAATATTATTTAGCTTTAAAAAGGAAGTAAATCCTGTCATTTGTGACATCATGAATGTACCTTGAGGATATTATGCTAAGTAAAATTAGCCAGTCACAGAAGGACAAATATTACATGATTCCTCTTATATGAGACATCTAAAATAGTCAAACTCATAGAATCAAAGAGTAGAATGCTGATTGCCAGGTCCTTGCAGGAGGGAAAAATATAATTGCTATTCAAAGGGTATCAAATTTCAGTTATGTAAGTTGAATAAATTCTACATATCCACTGTATAACATTTTGCCTATAGATACCAATATTACTGTATTGAGCACTTAAACATTTGTTAAGAGGGTAGCTCTCACGTTAAATGTTCTTACCACAGAAAAAAAATCTTTATAGTTCAGTGCTAATCCATTGTGCTCCAATTATTTGTCAAATTACTTATTACTGGAATCTACACTAATAAAAGAGAAATATGGTAATTGGCGTACGACTGCTACCCTTTTCATTGGCTAATCAGGGTGATATGCAAATTAACTGCCAACTAAGATGGCAGGTAACTGCCAACAAAGATGGCGATTAATTTGCATATGTAGGCACAATGCAGGGCGGCGAAAGGGAAAGTGGGAAGAAGCCCCCTGCCACTGAGAGTGATCGGAAGGAAACCCAGGGGGGAGCCTTTGCTCTGCCCCCGACCCATGATCGGAGAATTGGGCGCCTTTGA
>NW_006292920.1:16879-17770 GCF_000327345.1 Myotis davidii | reverse complement strand
GTGAGAGGGACGCTCTAAACCGGCAGTTGAACATCCCCCGAGGGGCCCTGGATCAGAGAGGGTGCAAGCTGAACTGAGCGGGACCCCCCCCCCCATGCATGAATTTCATGCACCGGACCTCTAGTCTATTATAATTTATATTCTTTTATTTTAATATTTAGGTTTATTAATGATATGTATTAAAATTAAACTAATTTTTTGTATTGATCTTATATCCTGCAATAATCTTATATCATCTTAGCATAAAGGCTGAAAAGCAACCCTGCAATAATTTTATTTAAGTTGTAGGAGCACTGAAAAATTCTTTAGGATTGTCTACGTTAATGACTGTTCCAGAAATGAATAAAGATAATTGTTGTTTTCAAAAAAAATAAGCAATCATCAAAATGACAGATTATAATGCCATGTAAGTTAAAACATGAAAAATACTAAATATTTTTATAGATTATACTACATGTCTATGTAGTAAACAATTAAAAACAAGTGTAGAAATGTTAAACATCAAATTAAGCATAACAGAGAGCTTAGAATTGTGGGTGTGAGGAGGCAATGGGATAGGAAAATGTATACAAGCACATTGGGTAAAATGGGAGATCTGTCTATCAACAGACATCATAGCTATATATGTATATTTCTGTTTATTCTGTATGCTTGAAATATTTTATTGTTGGAAAGAGAAAAATAAACAACAAATGAACATGTCTATAACCACACTGAATAAAGTTAACTGCTATTATATTTTGATAAATATTCTCTATCATGTGCGTGCATGTGTGTTTAGATGCAGTAGCAAATTACCATAAATTTAGTGGTTTAAAACAAATTTATCACCTTAAATTTCTGTAGGTTAGAGGTCTGAAATGGGTGTCATTGGACTAAGATCAAGTGTTA
>NW_006292920.1:16366-16813 GCF_000327345.1 Myotis davidii | reverse complement strand
TGTGTGTGTGTGTGTGTGTGTGTGTATTTCCAGATTTTAGAAGCTGCCTGCATTCCTTAGCTCATGACCCCTTCCTTCATTTTCCAACAACAAGTTTGCATCTCACTGACAAATTCTCTATAGTCACATCTATAGGAGGACACATGTGATCTCACTGGACTCACGCAAATAACCCAGGATAATCTCCCCATGTTAAGTGTGTACACCTGAAACGAATACAAAATAAAATTGATTGCAAACTGTAATTGAAAAAAATTAAAAGATCAAAGAATAAATAGAATGAATAAAAAATAATAAACTGCTGCCCTGGCAAGTTTGTTCAGTGGTTAGAGCGTTGACCCACACACTGAAGAGTCTCAGTTTTGATTCCTAGTCAAGGGCACGTACCTGGGTTGCAGGTTCGATCCCTGGTCCTAGACTGGGCATGTGCGAGAGGCAAACAATCGA
>NW_006292920.1:11207-16330 GCF_000327345.1 Myotis davidii | reverse complement strand
AACAATCTCTGTGTTTCTCTTCTCTCTCTCTCTCTCTCTCTCTCTCTCTCTCTCTCTCTCTCTCTCTCTCTCCTCTTTGTCTCTCTCCCTTCCACTCTCTTTAAAAATCAATGGGAAAAATATACCCTGGTGAGGATTAACAAAAAAAAAGCACCCATAAATTGCATAATTACATGTGCTTTAATCACATCTATGTTTCCAATGTTTCTTGTGACATGTAAGGCAACATACTCACAGATTCTAGGGTTTAGGAGGTGGACATCTTTGAGAAGCCATTATTCTGCCTACCACTGTATATCTACAGTAGGCCCTTAAATAACATCAATTTGTTCAATGTCTTTAGTTATAACATTGATAAGAAAAAAATATTGATTCCCTGTTGGGGCCATTGTCTGTATCATTTGCATATTCTCCCCAAGTCTGTGTAGATTTTTTCTGGGTACTTGTGTTTCCTTCCACATCCCAAAGCTGTACATGTTAGGTTACTTAGAGTGTCTAAATTGTTCCATAGGAGTGAGTGTGATTGACCCTTGCAATTGAAGAGCATTCTGTCCAGTGTAGTGTAATTTCTTGCTTTTCACAGAGCTTCCAGGATAGGCTCTGATCATCCTGGACCCTGAACTGGAATAAGCAGGTTGAAAAATAATGTTCTTATTTTTATTAATCTTTCTTAAATGTGTGTATAGCTTGCATTGATTTCAATGTTTAATACTATAAGTGTTTTAGGTCTTTAGAAGTTTGATTTTTTTGTTTTATTAATTTTATTGGAGTCACATTGGTTAAGAATATTATATAAGTTTCAAGCCTGCATTTCTATGATATCTGATCTTTATGTTAGATTGTGTGTTCATCACCCAAAGTCATATCATGTTTGGGACCAGAAATATGACATAGGTATTTAGCTTTTTTAAAAAATATATATATGTATATATTATTGATTTTTTACAGAGATGAAGGGAGAGGGATAGAGAGTTAGAAACATCGATGAGAGAAACATCGATCAGCTGCCTCCTGCACACTCTCTACTGGGGATGTGCCCGTATCCAAGGTACATGCCCTTGACTGGAATTGAACCTGGGACCCTTCAGTCCACAGGCTGACACTCTATCCACTGAGCCAAACCAGTCAGGGCAGGTATTTAGCTTTTGTTTATATGAATTAGCCTATGGTAAAAATGGTCACTTCACTTAAAGTTACAGTTTTCCAGAACCTATCAATGATGTTAAGTGAGGACTTACTATATATCTATATCTATCTCTATATGTATCTATATTTATACATATATTTATACATTTATAAATATAAACATTTCTTTACATTTAACAATAAATCATTAACATTTTTTCATAATGTTCTCCTCAATATTTCCAGCATTCCAACTGGCACCACACATAGTTATTAGAATATTATTGACATTATTTCCTATGCTTTAATTACCTTCCTGTGAATATTTTGTAACTACCAATTTGTACTTCCTAGACCCTTCATCTCTTTCACCCATAGTCCCCTCTGGCACCAATTCTTTCTCTGTATCTATGCGTCTGTTTCAATTTTGTTTGTCCATTTATTTTTGTTTTATTTTGTTCTTTAGATTCCACATATAAGTGAAATTATATGTTATTTTTCTTTCTCTTATTTCACTGAGCATAATAGCCTCTAGGTCCATTCATGCTATGGCAAATGATAAGATTGCATTTTTTATGGCAGAGTAATATTCCATTTTATATATGTACCACAGCTTCCCCCCCCCCCACTTGTCTATTGATAGGCACTTGGGTTGGTTTCATAACTTGGCTATTATAAATAACTAGAGGCCCGGTGCACAAATTATTGCACCATGGGGTCCCTCAACCTGGCTTGTGGGATCGAGCCGAAACAGGCTCTCCAACATCCCCCAAGGGGTTCCAGATTGTGAGAGGGAACAGGCCAGGCCAAGGGACCCCACCAGTGCACAATCAGGGCCAGGGAGGGATGGGGAGGTTGGCCAACTGGAGAGGGACTGCAGGAGGGCTCCAGGGCGTTTCCGGCGGATCTTGCTCAGTCCCAATTGGCCAGACTCCAGCAGCAAGCTAACCTACCAGCCAGAGCACCTGCCCCCTGGTGGTCAGTGTATGTCATAGTGAGCAGTTGAGCAGCCTTAACATATCATTAGCATATTATGCTTTGATTGGTTGAACAGATGACCAGACGACTGGACAAGTTCAAATTTGTAGTTACAAAATTATCACAGGGATATGAAGTATGCATAAGGAAGACAGTCAACAATACTGTAATAACTACATATGGTAAAATATACTTGAAATATTAGGGAGAACACTTTGTAAATTATATTATTGTCTAACCACTATGCTGTGCACCTGAAACTAATCTCTATATTTAAAGGCTAATATGCAAAGTCTCCCCTCAGGAGTTCGACGATCACTCTCTATAATGTGAGGTGACCACCAGGGGGTGGCACAGAATGAAGGAAGGCCCTGACCAGCAGCTGGCAGCTGGCAGCCAAGGAAGGGAGGCCCCTGCTGGCAGCTGGAAGGCCCCAATTGGCTCTGATCACTGTCCAGACCTAGAGACCCTACCTGTACACAAATTTCATGCAACAGGCCTCTAGTACAAAAATACTGAATGTAAACTGTAATTATAAAATAAGACATTATTTAAAATAAATAAAAATGGGTTTATATTGTAAAATGGTTGAAGAAAACAAAAAATAATAGTATTGTGTGACACATAAAAACTTCATAGAATTCAAATTTCAGGGTTCAAAAATTAATTTTTATTGGAACACAGCCACCCATGAGCATTTGTTTTATGTATTGTTCAAGGAGGCAGCTTTTATACTGCAATGGCAGTGTTTAGTAATAGTGACAGAGACTTAATGGCATACAAAGCCCAAAATATTTACTATCTGACCTTTCCACAAAAAAGTTTTTTTGGCATATGATTTAGAATCACTAAATCAGTCACTTCACAAATAGTAAGTGCTTACTCTACATAAAATTGAACTCAGGGAACAACTTAGTACTATGGTTTTCAAATTACCTTTCCCTTATTGAATCTCCTTCTCAAGTGAAATATTAGCTAATCCAAAAAGTAATTTAGATAAAAACAGAGGTGCTCTGATTAGTGTCATGATAGGGATAGGTGTCCAAGGGTCTCACACAAATGGCTTTCTCCATAGTCTTCCCTCTTGCCTTTTCATGTGGTAGTTCTTGAGCTACTCATAGCTCTATAGGCATGTGTAATACAAGTCCTTCATGGAACATCATTTGAAAACTGCTGGGACATTTAATCCCTTTACTTTTACAGAGAAAGAGAAAGACTCAGAGAAGTTAAGTGATTTACCCAAGGTAATCTAGTGACATGGCTGAGACTATCACCCAAGTATCTCGATGTGAGTGTGTATGGTGTAGGGTAGTGTTAATGTCCATAAAAATAAAATTTGGGAACAGTGTCAACATTCTCTGTAGATTAAGTTTCTTCTGAACAAAGTTAAAATATACCATTATTACTATAAGTGCAGTTACAGGTCATCTAGTTCAAAGCTTCCATTGCACAGAAGAAAAAATATAGGGGTAAAGTAACTTCCTCAATGTAAACCAATGAGTTGCTAAAAAGCTAGAATGTTGGCTTCCATTTCAGTGAAATTTACTTTAAACCAGGTTGTTTCTTATTGTAGGTATGTTAATTTTGAAGGTAAATTGTATGCTTCAAATCCTCTTTCAAAATATAAATAAGCAGAGAAATAATATATTAGTTTATCTTAAATAAGCAAGTCTTTATAATTTTTGGTATAGCATCAACTGACTTGGTGAGGGCCTTGCTTAAACAGGGAGAATTAAAAAGCTGCTTAGAGTTGGTCAGGAGCTAGCCTTACATGTAAGGTTATGAACTATGAATGTTTAAGCCAGCTTCTAATCACTCAGGTATAACCATCCAGACTTCTGACTAGCCAGACTACACCTGCCCTTTGCTGCTTATCTTCTGGATAGCTTTCTGATACTTTGAAAGCTGCTTGATGCATGATAAAAGTATTGGTAGAAGAGATTATAATAATTGGCTCAATATATGTCTTGTTGCCATCTGTAGATGTACACTCTTTTCATTAGTTTGGCCACCAAGGAAAGGGCCATTTGGTGCTTTGCCAAAGAGACACATGTTATAAGGGTAATTTAAAGACTCCCTTTGCCAATAATCCTCTTTGCAGCACACAAATGAGGTTGTTTACTGGGCTTACAGATCCAGGTGCATTTTTTCTATATCTTCAGAGTTGTGTTGACTTTGAGCAACACGATTTCTTGACATTAACAAAAAGGTTAACTTTTCTCCCTAATGGATCTAGGATAACCAACTCCAATTTTGTTGGAATTGTTGGGATTCTTTGTGTTTAGAATCCAGGAACTGTATTACTTCCAGATATTCTTAAACCAGCTTTCAGATGTTGCCAAGTGGCGGTTGGTTGGTAAAATGGCCTTTTTTGGCAAAGTATATAGTTTGAACAACCTGAATGGCAGGTTTCTTTTCTGCCATCAGGATGCTGAAAGATTACTAGGAAACTGGTTACTGCATGACTGGATGGTAGATTGTCTCTATCTTTTTAAAATTATATTCTTTATTGTTTAAAGTTTTACATAGGACTCCTTTCCCACCCTTGACCACTCCCCACCAACCCCCAACCTCCAGCACATGCCCTCACCCCCCGATCTGTGTTCATTGGTTATGCTCATATGCATGCATAGTCCTTTGGTTGATCTCCTACCCCCTCACCCCCCGCCTTTCCTCATAGGTTGGACAGCCTGTTCCATGCTTCTATGACTCTGGTTCTGTTTTTGTTCATCACTTTATATTGTTAATTATATTCCACAAATAAGTGAGATCATGTGATATTTATCTTTCTCTGACTGGCTTATTTCGCTTAGTATAATGCTCTCCAGTTCCATCCATGCTGTTACAAATGGTAAGAATTCCATCTTTTTTACAGCAGCTTAGTATTCCATTGTGTAGATGTTTCACAGTTTTCTAATCCTCTCATCTGCTGTTAGGCACTTAGGCTGTTCCAAAATCTTAGCTATTGTAAATTATGCTGCTATGAACATAGGGGTGCATATATCCTTTTTAATTGATGT
>NW_006292920.1:9963-11113 GCF_000327345.1 Myotis davidii | reverse complement strand
GCATCGTCACCAGCACTTGTCATTTGTTGATTTGTTGATGATAGCCTATCTGACAGGTGTGAGATGGTACCTCATTGTTGTTTTGATTTGCATTTCTCAGATGATTAGTGACTTTGAGCATGTCTCCTGGCCTCCTGTATGCACTCTTTCAAAAAGTGTCTATTTAGGTCCTTTGCCCATTTTTTTTATTAGATTGTTTATCTTCTTTTTGTTAAGTTGTATGAGTTCCCTATAAATTTTGGAGATAAAACTCTTATTGGAGACAATATTGGCAAATGTCTTCTCCCATGTAGTGGTCTTTCTTATTGTTTTGTTGATGGTTCTTTTGCTGTGCAGAAGCTTTTTATTTTGATGTAGTCCCATTTGTTTATTTTCTCCTTAGTTTCCATTGCCCTAGGAGTTGTGTCGGTAAAGACATTGCTAAGACAGATGTCTGCTATTTTGCTGCCTATGGCTTCTTCTAAGATTTTTATGGTTTCCCATCTTATGTTTAAGTCCTTTATCCATTTTGAGTTATTTTTGTATATTGTGTACTTTGGTGCTCTAGTTTCATTTTTTTGCATGCATTTGTCCAATTTTCCCAACACCATTTATTGAAGAGACTATCATGTCTGACCAATTTTCCCAATACCATTTATTGAAGAGACTGTCTTGTCCCCATTGTATGCTCTTGCCTCCTTTGTCAAATATTAATTGAGCATAATGGCTTGGGTCAATTTCTGGGCTCTTTGTTCTGTTCCATTGGTCTATATGTCTGTTCTTGTGCCAGTACCAGGCAGTTTAGAGGACAGTGGCTTTGTAATATAGCTTGTATCTGGCATTGGGATCCCTCCAACTTGCTTCTCCTTTCTCAAAATTGCTGCAGCTATTTGGGGTCTTTTTTTTAATTCCAGATGAATTTTTGACGAGTTTATTCTAGGTCTTTGAATATGTAGTTGTTATTTTAATGGGGATTGCATTGTATCTATAGATTGTTTTGTGTAGTATGGACATTTTAATGATTTTGATTTTACTAGTCCATGAACACAGTATATTCTCCCATTTGTTTATGTCTTCCTCAATCCCTTTTTCAGCATCCTGTAATTTTCTGAGTACATGTCCTTTACCTCCTTTGTTATATTTATTCCTGGTATCGTAAACTTTGTTGCAA
>NW_006292920.1:4996-9752 GCF_000327345.1 Myotis davidii | reverse complement strand
GTCATTGGTATTTTAATGGGGATTGCATTGAATTTATAGGTTGCTTTGGGTAGTATGGACATTTTAATGATGTTGGTTCTACTAGTCCATGAACACAGTATATTCTCCCATTTGTTTATGTCTTCCTCAATCCCTTTTTCAGCATCCTGTAATTTTCTGAGTACATGTCCTTTACCTCCTTTGTTATATTTATTCCTGGTATCGTAAACTTTTTGTTGCAATGGTAAATGGGATTTTTTTTTTTAGTATCTCTTTCTTTGAGTTCATTATCTATACTAATAATAGTCTTGGGTCGACACATCTAGTCGGTAGTGATGGCCCAGGCATGGACGGTGGCGGCCGAGGGGGTGTTAGGGCGCTGGCTGGGGCATCACCGCCAGCCTCAACCTTGAAATGGCATTGCTGGCCGAGCACCTGCTGAAGCTGCTGCCCGCGTACAAGCAGATCAAGACCGGGCCCTTCCTGGAGGCAGTGTCCCACTTGCTGCCCTTCTTTGATTGCCTTGGGTTCCCAGTGTTTATGCCCATTAAGGCAGACATAAGTGGTAACATCACGAAAATCAAAGCTGTGTACAACACTGACCCGGTCAAGTTCCAGACCCTGCAGAACATCCTGGAGGTGGAAAAGGAAATGTTTGGAGCAGAGTGGCTCAAAGTGAAGGGCATGCTGGAGCTGATGTGGCTGAAAAGGGGCCTCCGATTCATTCAGGTCTTCCTGCAGAGCATTTGAGATGGAGAGTGGGATGTTAGCCACCCCAACCTCATTCTCGTCAATGCTACCAAGGCCTACAAGATGGTGCTCAAGAAGTAGCACAGCTGGATCTTGCAGAAGACCTTCCAGGCAGCACTGTATGCCACTTCCTACAAGTCTGACTTCCTAAAAGCACTCTCCAAGGGCCAGAATGTGACGGAGGAGGAGTGCCTGGAGAAGGTCCACCTGTTCCTGGTCAACTACACGGCCAGCAGCATCAACGTCATCTACAAGATGTACACCAAGATGAATGCCAACCTCAACTACAAGGTGTAGGTGTGCCCAGCGGTCGGCACTCCCAGAAACAGACAAGCCAGAATAACTGTGAAGCAACCTAGAGGCTGCCTTGGCCTGCATCTCCCAGAGCGACCCAGAGTCTGGCTGGGGTTGCAGGGGACAGCCCTGGTTTCTGAAAAATCATTTTGGGGGTCTATCCTAAAAGAGCAATAAATAACAACCCTACTTATGAATCACCTTTGAATTTCACAGCAGCTCAGACCAACTGCCTTCATTTCAGTGTGATAAAAATCAGTTAATGTTGCTAATAAGTCAAGTCCTAGGGTTTTCTGTCCCTGTCCCCCCATGTGGTGCATGATCCTGGGGGAGCCCTGTCATACACCTCATTTTAAAAATGAGGATCTGATGCAGTGATGTTTTGGGCCATCTAAGGACCGTGAGGTGTCTGATTTGAAAATATACAGCATTTTATTTTTTAAAGCAGACTGCTGTGTGCTCCTGTGATTGCACAGCCCAGGCTCACAATGCTGTCAGTATAGACCCCTCTCTTTCCTACTGTCTTGTCCAGATAGTTTTTCATATTTGAAAACAACCAGCAAGCTTTTGATGACCTTGCCCAAGATGACTTTATTTTAAAGCTATCAGGTATGAGTAACTGAACAGAGATGACTAAATTTGCATTCTTCTGCATAAGTATTTTCTTCAGGGACAGCCTACCCCACCTAAGAAACTACCTATCATGTCTGTTCTCTCAGAAGGCCTCCCAATGCTGAGACCCAAGGAATCACCTCACTGCCTTAACTGTCCCTCCTGGCACTAATAAGAGCTGTATTTTGCAAGTGTTGGGGTGAATAAAGGGACCCCCAAAGAATTCATGTGTGTTCAAAACCCTATGAGGAACAATTGGTGATTTTTATGCAAACACTAAATAATTCTTAATAAACAAATCTCTATTTTGGAATAAAAAATCCTATATAATAAAGAGGAAATATGCAAATTGACTTCCAAACCATTGCACAACATGGCCACCCCCATGTGTTCACAAGATGGCCACCCCGTCATCACAAGATGGCTGGCAGGGAAGGGCAGTTGTGGGCGATCAGGTCAGCAGGGGAGGGCAGTTAGAAGTGACCAAGCCAGCAGGGGAGGGCAGTTAGGGGTGACTGGGCCTACAGGGGAGGGCAGTGGGGGGTATTAGGCCTGCAGGGGAAGGCAGTTGGAGGCAATCAAGCTGGCAGAGGAGCAGTTAGACATTGCTCAGGCTGACAGGGAAGTGTTTAGGGGTGATCAGGCTGGCAGGCAGAATTGGTTAGGAGCAATCAGGCAGGCAGGCAGGTGAGTGGTTGGGAGTCAGCAGTCCCAGATTGTGAGAGGAATGTCTGACTGCCGGTTTAGGCCCGATCCTACAGGGATCCCCCAAGGTGTCCAAAATTGGACAGACTGCAGGCCGGGCTGAGGGACAACCCCCAAATGCACAAATTTCATGCACTGGGCCTCTAATCTATATATATATAAAAGCCCAGCGACTGGAATGGTGGAACAACCAGAATGACTGGAACAGTGGAGTGACCAGAATGACCGGTGGAATGGTGGAATGACCAGAATAACCAGTGGCTATGACATGCACTGTGGCAGCCAACCAGCCTGATCCAGGCCCTGATTTGGCCTACCCACCCCCTTGGCCAGCCCGTCCCCTGATCCGCCTCCAACACCCCAATTGGGGGTGGGGCTGGCTGGCCAACCACCCGTGGCCCCTTCCCTACCCCTTGCCGACCCTGCCCAATGGGCCCCCATTAGGGTGGGCCGGCCGGACCCCACCTGTGCACAAATTTGAGCACCAGGCCTCTAGTTGGTGTATAAAAAAGCCATAGATTTCTGGGTGTTAATTTTGTATCCCGCTACATTGCTGAATTCATTTATTAATTATAGTAGTTTTTTGATGGAGTCTTTAGGGTTTTCTCTGTACAATATCATGTCATCTGAAAATAATGACAATTTTACTTCTTCTTTTCCAATTTAGATGCCTTTTATTTCTTCTTCTTGTCTGATAGCTATGGCTAACACTTCCAGTATTATGTCAAACAGGAGTGGTGAACGTGGGCATCCCTGTCTTGTTACTGTTCTTGTGGCAGCCAACCAGCCTGATCCAGGCCCTGATTTGGCCTACCCACCCCCTTGGCCAGCCCGTCCCCTGATCCGCCTCCAACACCCCAATTGGGGGTGGGGCTGGCTGGCCAACCACCCGTGGCCCCTTCCCTACCCCTTGCCGACCCTGCCCAATGGGCCCCCATTGGGGTGGGAAGGCCTGACCCCACCTTTTTTTTTTGTTCAGAGCAATGATTATGTAATTTTTGTCTCTCAATTTGTTTATGTGATATATCATGTTTATTGATTTGTGGATATCATACCAGTCTTGCATCCCTGGAATAAACCTCACTTGGTCATGGTGTATGATCATTCTAATGTAATGCTGGATCCGATTTGCTAGAATTTTGTTGAGGATTTTAGCATCTATGTTTATCAGGGATATTGGCCTGTAGTTCTTTTTCTTCGTGTTGTCTCTAGCTGGTTTTGTAATTATGGGAATTCTGGCTTCATAGAAAGTGCTTGGAAGTGTGCCCTTCTCTTGAATTTTTTGTGATAGTCCGAGGAGGATAGGTTTTAGTTCTTCATTGAATGTTTGGTAAAACTCCCTTGTGAAGCCTTCTGGCCCCAGGCTTTGCTGGAAGTTTTTTGATGACTACTTCAATTTTCTCCTTAGTTAGCAGCCTGTTGAGATTTTTTTATTCTTCTTGGTTGAGTTTTGGAAGGTCTTATTTTTCTAGGAATATGTCCATTTCTTCTAGGTTGACCAGTTTATTGGAAAAGAGTTTTCACAGTATTTTTTTGAAACAATATTTTGTATTTCTGTTGGGTCTGTGGTTATTTTGCGTCTTTCATTTCTGATTGTGTTTATTTGGGTCCTCTCTCTTTGTTTCTTGATGAGCCTGGTTAGAGGTTCATCAATCTTGCTTATCCTTTCAAAGAACCAGCTCTTGGTTTCATTGATCTTTTTTATTGTATTTTTGGTCTCTATGTCATTTATTTCTGCTCTGATCTTTATTATCTATTTCCTTCTGCTCACCCTGGGCTTCTCTTGGTGCTATCTTTCTCATTCTTTAAGTTCTAGAGTTATATAATTTATTACAAGTGTTTCTTGTTTTTTGAGGTAGACCTGTAGAGCTATGAACTTCCCTCTCAGGACTGCTTTCACTGTATCCCATAGGTTTTGGGTTGTTGTGTTTTCATTGTCATTTGTTTCCACAATGTTTTTAATTTCTTGTTTGATCTCTTTGGTAACCCAATCATTGTTCAGTATCATGGTATTCAGCTTCCAAGTGTTGCAATTTTTTATTGTTTTTTATTATAGTTGAATTCTAATATTATGTCATTGTGATCTGAGAAGATGCTTCATATGATTTCATTCTTCTTGAATTTGGAGATACCTTGCCTGTGCCCCAATATGTGGCCTGTCTTTGAAAATGTTCCATGTACACTTGAGAAGTGTATTCTGTATATTCTTGTATATTCTTGTATATTCTGTTCTGAAGATGTCAATTAAGTCCATCTCATCTAGTGAGTCATTTAGGATTGCTGTTTATTTGCTGATTTTTTTGTCTAGAGGATTTATCCAGTGATGTCAGGGTATTAAAGTCCACTACTATGATTGTATTGCTGTTGATCTCTTCCTTGATATCTTCCAGAAGTTTTTTTTTTTTTTTTTTTGTTT
>NW_006292920.1:1877-3751 GCF_000327345.1 Myotis davidii | reverse complement strand
GTGTTTGTTTTTTTATGAATTTGGGTGCTCCTGCATTGGGTGCATATATGTTTACCAGGGTTATATCTTCTTGTTGTATTGACCCTTTAGTATTATGAAGTGGCCTTCCTTAGCTCTTGTTATGGCCTTCACTTTGAGGTCTGTTTGGGCAGATATAAGCAGTGCTACCCCAGCTGTTTTTTTCATTTCCATTTGCCTGAAATATATTTGTCCACCCCTTCATTTTCATCCTGTGTGAGTCTCTTGTTCTGAGGTGGGTCTCTTGTAGACAGCATATATATGGGCCATGTTTTCTTATCCGTTCAGCCACTCAGTGTCTTTTGATTGGAGCATTTAGTCCATTTATGTTTAAAGTTCTTATTGATAAGTATTTGTTTGTGGCCATTTTTTACTTTCTGTGCCTGCGTTCCTTCTTCCCTCCTTTGTATCCTTCTTTTTATAACAGTCCTTTCAGCATTTCTGGCTTTGTATTGATAAATTCCCTTAGCCTTTTTTTTTTTGTCTGTGAAGTTCCTGATGTCCCCTTCAATTTTGAATGATAGTCTTGCTGAATGGAGGATTCTTGGATTTAGTCCCTTGCTTTGCATTACTTTGTATATCTCATTCCATTCCCTTTTGTCCTGATGTGTTTCTGTTGAGAAATCATTTGATAATTTAATGGGAGATCCTTTGTAGTTAACTCTTCGTCTCTCTCTTGCAGTCCTTAAGATTTTCTCTTTGGTGTTAATGTTTGCCATTGTAATTATGACGTGTCTTTGGGTGCATCTTTTGGGGTTTCACTTATTTGGGACTGTGCTTGTGTCTCTTTTATTCCTTCCCTGAATTATGGAAGTTTTCTGTCATTATTTTTTCATATAGGTTCTCTAATCCTTGCTGTTCTTATTGTCCTTCTAGAACCCCTATTATATGTGTGTTATTTCACTTCATGTTGTCCCAAATATCCCTTAGGCTCTCCTCCTGCTTTCTAATTTTTTTTCTCCAGTTGCTGTTCAGATTGGGCTTGTTTTTCTACCCTATCTTTTATCTTACTAATTAGGTCCTCCACTTCTCTTAGTCTACTACTGAAGCCTTCCATAATGTGTTTTATTGTAGCTACATAACTCTTGATTTCTTCTTGATTTTTACATAGGTTGTTGATTTTTCTTGTCCATCCAGTTTATGAACTGTATGGCCAGTATTCTGAATTCTTTTTCTGACATATTGCATGCCTCTATTTCATTTAATTTCTTTTTAATGGGTGATTTCTCCTTTTGTTTCCTTTGCGGGTTTCTTTTTTGTCTCCCCATTTTTTATGTCGCTGAAGAGTCCAGTTGCCAAGTTGCACAGGGCCTGAGCTGTGCAGTGGGCTTGGCAGGAGTATAGAGCATCCCCACAGTTAAGAGTGGGCTCAGGGTATTGGGAGGTGTGCTCACACAGCAGGAACCCTGTGAGCATCAAGAGTTAGGGGTGACTAGGGTGCCCAGGAGATGCAGTCACTGACAGTCAGAGTCTGGCTGGGGTGTCCGTGAGACGTGGCTGGCAGGAGCCATGCACGTCAACACACAGGGGCTGGTTTGGGTGCCTTGGAGGCATGGCTGGTGGGAGCCCTGCACACAGACAGTCAGAGCTGCCTAGGGTGCCTTGGAGGTATGGCCAGGGGCAGCCCCACATTCCCACAGTCAGGGCTGGCTCTGGTTCCTGGGAGGCACAGCCAGTGGGAACCCTGTGTAACTTGTCTCTTGATTCAGAAAGATTTATACTGAATACTAGTAGCCAGGTGCATGAAAGTCATGCACAGGGGCGGGTGTCCCTCAGCCCGGCCTGCACCCTCTCCACTCTGCCCCTAACCACTCTGCCTGCTGGCCTACTCACCCAAAACTGCCCCCTGCTGCTGG